>NC_070613.1:39455769-39759038 GCF_027172205.1 Podarcis raffonei | reverse complement strand
ATGTTTATTTACTGAAAACAATAAAAAACAGCTCTTTTTAACAGTGTATTTTAAAAGGCAATTAAAAATCCCAAATGCAAAAATGTGTATAACATAATTTGTTGTCTTCAACAAAATAGCAAATATCGTCGTTTTCTTAAAGCTCATTCCAGAGGGATAGCAAGATAGCTTTTCCTCAAAACTGTGACCGCTGAGCATTGCAGATACACATTTGTTGCTGGGAACTTGGGAGGATAGATAATTAAGTCACCCGAATGATCACTCCTATTCTGGAATTATGAACACTGCTCAGATTCCTGTTCCTCATTGCAGTAAGAGGAATAGGCTTATAAAGTAGGACGGAAATTAGATTCCTGGGTGGTTTGCAGCAGGTAGGCACAAATTCCACATCTGACTTGCAATTGTTTAACAATACCAGGAGCAAAATGACCTGCCTTGTTCACCCACTGTCACCTGGGCTCTGTATTATACTGCTGAAATGAAGAAAGTTTGGAGTAACTAGGCCCCAAAATGAAATTCATGGCTTAGGCTTCTAAAAACTGCCTGAAAACATGACACATGGCTCAGGTTTGCACCAAAAAGGTGACCTGCTGGTCAGGAGTTTTAAAAAAATATATTTAAAAAATCACAAGACAAAGTGATGTGCAGGTCAAAATTCACAAAAACACAAAAAAATGCAACACACTGGTCAGGATTCTGAAAAACATATGAAAACTTAATCCATGGGTCAGGTTTCCCAAAAATGACTGAAAATGTGATCTATGGCTCAGGCTTCCAAAAATTGTTTGAAAACATGATGTATGAGTTGGATTTCCCATAGCAACTGAAAATGTGACCCCCTCAGGCATGCCCACATTTCTTTGGATGTCAAGATTGGACACACACACTCCTTCCACCCCAAAATATGACTTAATATGTGACTTTTCATGGGTGCTCTAGAAGGTCTGATGGGCACAGTGGCAGGTGAATGGGGAGCAGGCAAAGCCTGTGTTCCTGGGGTGACTCCAAAGCCAACAAATCACAACTAGGGGTGGAAAGATACCGTATTGGCCTGAATATAAGCCACACACCCCAATTCCAACCATGAAAAGTTAAAATGCGGCTTAAATTTGCGACCTTACAAAAATGGGTTTTTACAATATCGCTGCTGAAACAGACATACGGCAAAACAGAACGCGGAATTTTAAGGGAGCGGCTTATATTCGGGAATCGGCTCCCCCCCCCCCTGAATTTTAAGGGTGCAGCTTCTATTCAGTTGCGACTTATATTCGGGCCAATACAATAGTAAAATAATAATTCAGGCTTAAGCAAGGAAGGCGTAGATGTGTTAAAATACCAGGAGTCTGTGCACCATAAAAAGGCATGAAGTTCATATTTATATGATTGCTCTACAAAGTTTCAGGTGAAACATGTTCTGAATATGCAGTGCTACAATAGCAACCTCTACTATATTGGGTTTGGAAAGTAGACCAGAGAGGAATAAAAACTCCAGGCACAGAGCAAATGCTAAAGGAACTAATAGAACAGGTTCATTAGGCGCATCAACAACCGTTGCAATTGTGTGTAGCTTCAGAAAGCTTCCAATTTTGTACTTCCCCCCTGAGGCTACTTGAACAATTTGGGGACATTCTGAGACAGTATTCTCCACTTTCGAGTTTGAGATATCTACAGAGGATTCAACTCCAACTCCTTAAGCAACTCATTCTAGGGGGATGCAGGAAGCACCCATTGTGTTGCATGATTGCCCCCATTCCTTCTTGTTACTGAACAGCGAAGGATATTGATTTCAGTCCTGCTGTTTCAGTGCTGCTTGGGGAGCTGCAGGCAGCATCAGGAAAGCTGACCTGAATCCGTTGCTAGGCTATTTCTCACCAAATGGCCAGACTCATTTCTCAAGGCCTATTCGCATGCCTGTGCTAGAAAAGCACTCAGAAAGGCCGGATACGATGTCTCCTATCCAATACAGTCACATGCAGCTGTTTCTGCACACAAGAGTCTGGTTCTGAACATGTTGGGGAGAAGAGTTTGGATTTGATATCCCGCTTTATCACTACCCTAAGGAGTCTCAAAGTGGCTAACATTCTCCTTTCCCTTCCTCCCCCACAACAAACACTCTGTGAGGTGAGTGAGGCTGAGAGACTTCATAGAAGTGTGAATGGCCCAAGGTCACCCAGCAGCTGCATGTGGAGGAGCGGGGAATTGAACCCGGTTCCCCAACTTGCGAGTATATCGCTCTTAACCACTACACCACACTGGCTCTTACTGGGTAGTGCAAGGAAAACTATCCTTTGGTGCATGCTGAAAGCTAACTCTTACCACAACTGGACCAAGATATTATGTGGACTTAGGGTTGCCATATTTTTTTAAAAATGGCAAAATACCACGTTTTTGAACTATTTTTAAAAGGGAAATTGGCAAAAACAGCACTGCCAACATTGCCATACATCCAGATATTCCTGGACATTTTGGCAATTTTCACCTGGACACTGCTTCCGACTGCAGTATTAAGTTTATGTTGCCTTTTAAATCAGAGATGGGTAATCTGTGCTCTATCCAGATGTTGTTGGTCTCCCAAATCCCATCACCCCCAGCCAACAGGAGCAATAGTCAGGGATGATGGGAGTTTGGTTCAGCAACATCTGGAAGGCCACACAACCGAGACACAAAGGGCTGTCAGCAATGGGAAAACGCTGTGGAAGCTGTTCGGCTTCCAAGGCATGTTTGAAAATGGAAGCAATTACTTCTGGATTTTCAGTTCCAAAACGTTCAGCTTCCAAGATGCTCGAAAACCAAGGTTCCACTGTATAATGTATCTCTGCTGACTGGTAGCAAAGCCAAAGGCCTGTTCAGTTCATAATTCTGTAAACCTCTAGAGTGTATTTTGTATAGTTACGTTTTCACCTCTGTCTTCAGTACATCACATTTTATTTTATTGCTATGGCTAGTGGCTGATGCAAATAATAGATTCTTCTGATACTGATTCATCATTCTGTTCCCAATGTGGACAAGAAGTTGTCTCTGGGAAACCCATAAACAGGGCATGAGGCCAATAGCACTCTCCCACTCGTGTTCTCCAGAAAGTGATATCCAGTGGCGCCATTCCACCTCTGATATTGGACGTTGTAGGATAACCTTAGCTAAGTCCACTTCTTCTTGCTTTTATTTTGCACCTCTCCCCTGCCCTGGTTGTAGAACTAAAATGCAATACTGTTTTATTAAATAATTTATAATTTGGTGCCCTCTTTCATGACATCCCAAACCCCACTCTACCTAATAATATGGCTGGCCCTGTCATGACATCCCATCATGCACTGGTTTTCCCCATGACTACTATCGACCGAGGCAGTTGTGTCCCTTTAGGCCAAAATGGGCACCGTTTTGCTTTCGTGTTTATGAAAATGCTTGTTGAGAAAGCTAAGTATGAAGTGATCTGTTTGGATTTTAATCTGTCATTATGACGGATGTGTGAGATGGATCACGTGACCGTAGAACCGTAGTGTTTGCCAGAAAGCTGTGATGTGCACATTTCACACTTGCCTTATGGTTGGCAAAGCACCATCTGCCTATCTCTCTTGATCAACTTACACAGTGGGCACAACAATCTCTTAACAGATGGGGCTGAGTTCTGGAAAGCCACCGACTGCCAGGAAACTGGTATCTAGGCTCCTCATGAAGAAAATTTTTAAACTTTTTTTTAAAAAAAAACATTTTCTTTGACGAAAAACAGGGTAAACATTTCAGGCTATTGAAGCAATGTTTTGGCTTTCTTGCTGGATTCTACAAAAGAAGCATGGGCAATTTGCTCCACCTTCCTTGATGCTTCGCTCTGAATCAGTGATGGGCAACCGATCACCGATGAGGCGATATCTTTGTAGCCTCACAATGGCACATCTGCATGGCTCTAATTTAGAGGATCAGGTATAATCTTCCAATGAAAACACCAGTTGGTATTGATTCTACGTATGTGCTGTTGTTGTTTTAAACTTCTGCTTTTATATAAGCAATTGCTCTTAGCAGTTTTTAAACATAGGTACCAGTAAGTGTTTTCTAGGGATGCGGGTGGCGCTGTGGGTTAAACCACAGAGCCTAGGAATTGCCGATCAGAAGGTCGGCGGTTCGAATCCCCGCAACGGGGTGAGCTCCCGTTGCTCGGTCCCTGCTCCTGCCAACCTAGCAGTTCAAAAGCACATCAAAGTACAAGTAGATAAATAGGTACCACTCCAGCAGGAAGGTAAACGGTGTTTCTGTGCACTGCTCTGGTTCGCCAGAAGCGGCTTAGTCATGCTGGCCACATGACCCGGAAGCTGTACGCCAGCTTCCTTGGCCAATAAAGCGAGATGAGCGCCGCAACCCCAGAGTCGGCCACAACTGGACCTAATGGTCAGGGGTCCCTTTACCTTTACCTAAGTGTTTTCTATCTGTTTTTATTACATTGAAAATCGTTTTGGGATTATTATTTAATCCTTATGAAAAGCAATTCGTAAATGAAATAAGTAACAATAAGGAGGTTTACATTGGTAACATTCGGAACCTGAAAAACATCCTGCGGGGAGCGCTAATTCCACCTTCAAATGCCAAAACTCTTTTCTGAAGGTCAAAGCAAATGTTCTCCGCCAGAGTTGGTTCCCTTGGTTTTTGTTTTAAAGCTGCCTCCAATGGAATATCATTGCTACTCTTCCCTGTCACATTCTCGCTTCTGTCAGAAACTAAAAAGAAAGTCAAGAGCTAAAAGAAAATTCCCTCCAAACAATTCACTTGGAGAAGGAACAGGACTCTAGCCTACACAACTCAAAACAGAAGACCCAGTGGCTGATACACTACTCCTTGCAAAGCATCCCGAGAGCCATGATTTTAGATCACTTGACCTGTGGCAGTTGAATTGTTTGCTGTCAGACAAACAGTGGTGATATGTACTGAAGTTCTCACCCTGGGTCAGCAGGGGGATACTGTAGATAGTTTTCACTCACGTCCACATATGCAAATAAGGGGTTGAAAGTGACGTTCAGTGATTGGATAGTTACAGAAAGTTGTTACAGTTGCGTTGTACTGGAGCTCTATATAAGCAGGCTGGCTGAACCCTTCAGTTCAGTTCTGTTCTGGCCTGTGAATAAACAAGAGCTGTTTGAAGAATCGCTGTGTCGTCTGATATGTTCACCCACAACTTAACAAGTGGTTAGTAAAAGAAAGAAGAAATTGAAGGGCTGAGCTTCCTACTTGAAATGCGCTTTATTCTGGAACGTGGGGGTCAGGCAGGGAGGCCATGGCCCAGGTTGCACAATTTTGAGGGGTTGCAAGCAGACAGGCACAGAGCCCTGGCAGCTGAGGCGCAGTGGCAGGCAGGTTGGTCTATTGGTCAGGTGGATGGAGGCAGTGGGTGAGGAGTCTGTTGGAGGCGGGCTCCCTTCATCCGTGCCCCCCAGCCCAGCTGCCCAGTTCACTGCCAGGGTTTGTGTGTGTGCAACACTTGCCCTGCCCTGGTTGCCAGCAAGCCATGCTACACTGCTGCTCTGAAGTAAGCCTCACTTAGGCCACATCTGCACCATACTTTCAAATTGCTATTATGCCACTCTTAACGTCACAAATTCCCTCAAGGAATAATGGGAACTGCAGTTTGTTAAATGAACCGAGAGGTGTTAGGAGAACCCTGAGTGGATCTATATGCAGGGGAAAAAACAAGTCAGAAATTAAATCATTATAACGAAAGAAAGAAAAACGCTATGGAAAACTGCATAGATTTCTTTTTTGCTCTCTAGCGCCATCTGTTGTTGTATGTTTATAACGCATTCAAGACACTTATTATTAATGGAGCAGAGTCCCCTATTCCCTTGCAGAGCTCCAACACCCATAGTTTTATACAAAGAGGGAAACCAGTCTGAGAACTGCAGCAATGCCCCACTGAGCTCCATCCGCCCTCAGGCAGCCACTGACTGCCCACCTCTCTACTTACAATCTGTTCAGGGAGGGACACTGGCTGTCAGGCTCCTTCTCCCCAGTCTCTGCGTTGCCTTTGCAGAAACGAACTGAAAGGACATCTGGAACAAAGCCGGAATTTGTTGGCTGCGCCTAATATTGGATCTGGCTTTGTTGGTCTCTTGCTCTGGCTCCATCTACTGCCCTACTGGTCCCAATGAGCACCAGCTTCCACTGTGTGTGTGTAGGATTGCAGATTGTCATTACAGTGGTACCTTGGGTTAAGTACTCAATTTGTTCCAGAGGTCTGTTCGTAACCTGAAACTGTTCTTAACCTGAAGCACCACTTTAGCTAATGGGGCCTCCTGCTGCTGCCGCGCCGCTGGTGCACGATTTCTGTTCTCATCCTGAAGCAAAGTTCTTAACCCGAGGTACTATTTCTGGGTTAGTGGAGTCTGTAACCTGAAGCGTATGTAACCTGAAGCATATGTAACCCGAGGTACCACTGCAGTACTTTCCTGTTCTTTCAGAGAGTCATAGTAAACACTGCTTGCGTATTTCTTTAAATTTGAAGCAGGTGCTCTGTGTGTGTGTATTTGTGTGTATGTGTGGAACGGACACACCCACCTCAAGCAAATAATGGACAATGGTATATTATGCCTCCCCTTCTCTGCCACGCCTCTGAATATTTTCATAGTGGAAGTTATTGCACCGGAAAGTTAAATTCTGCTTAATTGTATACCTCAAACCAAGGGAGCACTCAATGCCAAGCTTGAGCTTCTGGGGTCATTCAAATAACTTCTGTGGGCTGGGAACCACCTGCTGATATCAGCGAGATTAGAAGCTTTGGCGCTCTTGAGATTTTGAGAGGTTCTTCCTCCCTGAGTGACGTGCAAAAGATGTTCGATTTGGCAGGCACAATGGCAGTATTGTAAGCAGGCTGTCATTCTGCCGCCACTTTGCCATTTGGCTTTCTCCTTACCGCTTGTCAGCTTTTTCCAACACAACAATGTCTCCGTTGCCAAAGGGGCGTCATTTGTTGTATTCAGAGTCATGGAGATGCATCTGTGTATTCCTTCAGGTATTCCACTGTCACAGACAATCACTTTAGGACAGGTATACCTTAGGATCATCATTATCCAAATGCCAGTTATCAAAAGCTAAGTAAAAAGCTTCTTACACGATTTTTATAAAACAGAAAAATAAAAAACCAGGAGCAAGCTCATGTTAATTCAAAGTGGCTGATGTTGGTTGCTTTATCTGAAGCACAGAGTAGCCACACAAGTGATTTGGGGGTGGGGGGTAGGCGATCTGTCTGGATTATATCCTTGGATCCCTTCCAAGCCTGTGATCCTGTATCCAGTGAGGTTTAGAATTCAGTAGAAGCAGCTCTGGAACCTGCCAAACTAGTCCTTTTGTCAAGGTAATGGCTTTCGTTGGCCAGTTAATAATAATTTAGAATAATTTATTATTATTTATACTCTGCCCATTAGGCTGGGTTTCCCCAGCCACTCTGGGCCGCTCCCAATAGAATATTAAAAACATGATAAAACATCAAACATTAAAAACTTCCCTAAACAGATGTCTTCTAAAAGTCAGATAGTTGATTCTTTCCTTGACATCTGATGGGAGGACATTCTACAGGGCGGGTGCCACTACTGAGAAGGCGCTCTGCCTGGTTCCCTGTAACCTCACTTCTTGCAGTGAGGGTACCACCAGAAGGCCCTCGGCGCTGGACCTCAGTGTCCGGGCAGAATGATGGGGGTGGAGACGCTCCTTCAGGTATACTGGGCCGAGGCCATCTGGGCTTTAAAGGTCAGCACCAACACTTTGAATTATGCTCAGAAATGTACTGGGAACCAATGTAGGTCTTTCAGGACCGGTGTTATATGGTCTCGGTGGCCACTCCCAGTTAACTCCTTACCAGCATCTCAAAGAACCAGCTAAGTGGGTTAAGCATTTCCCTGCAGTCCCATCACTTGGCTGGAGGCCATGTGATCCTAGACAGAAGAACAATCATGCTTCAAGCTGTCAGGAATTGAACTGTTAAGAAACAATAACTAGTACAGTGGTACCTCGGGTTAAGTACTTAATTCGTTCCGGAGGTCCGTTCTTAACCTGAAACTGTTCTTAACCTGAAGCACCACTTTAGCTAATGGGGCCTCCTGCTGCTGCCACGTCGCCAGAGTACGATTTCTGTTCTCATCCTGAAGCAAAGTTCTTAACCCGAGGTACTATTTCTTGGTTAGCGGAGTGTGTAACCTGAAGCGTATGTAACCAGAGGTACTACTGTAATTGGGTACACTCCTGAGGTTAGGCTAAGAATTGTCTAAGGCTCATGGGTAGGCAAATAAGGCCCGGGGGCTGTGTCCGACCCAATTGCCTTCTGTATCTGGCCCAAGGACGGTCCGGGAATCAGCGTGTTTTTACATGAGCAGAATGTGTCCTTTTATTTAAAATGCATCTCTGGGTTATTTGTGGGGCATAGGAATTCGTTCATCCCCCCCCCCCGGCAAAAAAAAAATAGTCCGGCCTCCCACAAGGTCTGAGAGACAGTGGACCGGCCCCCTGCTGAAAAGTTTGCTGACCCCTAAGCAAATGGAAAATAGTTCCAGTCATTCCAGGTGCAACAATGCCTCCCAAGCTCTCTCCCACCAATGATGTCATCACTGGCATGACTGGGTCTAATCCCCTGGACATTCCCTGGTGAGTCTGAAATTTGCCTGCCAATCCCCTCTGTCTTTTCTCCCAATTGCCTGCTAAACCTCCTTGCTGCTTCTCTGCAGAGAAATTTCACATGATAGGCACATAATGCATTTGTCAAATGCAAATATTTGCCCAACCCTAGGTCTTTGGGGTGTGTGTGTGTGTGGTTTACAGCTTATGAGGAGAAAAACTTTATTTACAATGTGTACTCTTCCACTAATCTAAAAAAACCAGAGGCAAGCATGACTGCTTGTTTGACAAGGGAATTAGAATGATACCTTTTGTCTCAGAATTCACTTGGAATTGTCCAGAAATGCAACTCTCCGTTCTAATGCTTCTCCAGGGGAATCTTTACATTGAGTTCAGTTCCAGTCCAAATATTGTACTGGGTTGCTTTTATATACTGTATATATCTTTTTCGATCTGTTTCCAGTGAGAAAGCCTTTTTGCAGTTTTATCTGCATCCATGCATTTCCCCCCTTTTCATAGCAGCAGATGAAAGCTCTCTGCCTTTATCAGAACAGTAGAGGGCAGTCTAGCATTTCTACATTTGGCACAAAAAAGCAGTTAAATCTCTACCATACAAGGTAGAAGGCACAGAAGCAACATCCAGCACAGGAAGACTTCTAAGCAGAAATAGTATCTTGACTGAAGGAGGGAGTTTACTTAACATGGCTGTTTCCTAAAAAGAGGCAAATGTATATTTCAGTATATTACACTTCAGGAAGGCCTGTAATTCAGTAGTACACCTCATGCATTGCATGCAGTGTGTCTCAGGTTGAGGGCCTTTCTATTGCGGCAACTGCCTCATTAGGTGTACATCCAGCAGTAGCTGAGAGACATAGGACTGATGGACATGCCTTTTCCTAACTTCACTTGGCAATAAAGTGTTAATTCTTCATGCCTGACGTTCCTTGCATGACAGCGTCATGACACCACAAGGTGGTGCCCCATGGTGCCCTGCCTGCCCTACTGCCTTCACCGAAACTACCGAGCCTCTTGGGCTTACCAATCAGAAGGTTGGCGGTTCGAATCCCCACGACAGGGTGAGCTCCCGTTGCTCTGTCCCAGCTCCTGCCAACCTAGTGGTTCGAAAGCACGCCACTGCAAGTAGATAAATAGGTACCGCTGCGGTGGGAAGGTAAACAGCGTTTCCATGCGCCCTGGTTTCCGTCATGGTGTTCCGTGGTGCCAGACATGGTTTAGTCATGCTGGCCACATGACCCGGAAAGCTGTCTGTGGACAAACACTGGCTCCCTTGGCCTGAAAAGCGAGATGAGCGCTGCAACCTCATAGTGGTATTGCAATCCTGGTGCAATATGCCAAGCGCTGCATCAGGTGTAGAAACACCTGCGGACAAACACCCATTGCCAGTACCGCCTTCATCTGTTTTCAAATGAACACTCTGTGGGGTAATGCAGAACCAATATGCTACGAGCTTTTATTTTCAGAATGAAACCAGTTTTTCAAGAAGCACTTCTCAAGGGCAAAAAATATGCAATACAGTGGTACCTTGGGTTAAGAACTTAATTTGTTCTGGAGGTCCGCTCTTAACCTGAAACTGTTCTTAACCTGAGGTACCAGTTTAGCTAATGGGGCCTCCCGCTGCCACCACTGCACGATTTCTGTTCTCATCCTGAAGCAAAGTTCTTAACCCGAGGTCCTATTTCTGGGTTAGTGGAGTTTGCAACCTGAAGCATCTGTAACCCGAGGTACCACTGTACACTAAAGATTGTGTGTTGACTACACAGGAAAAAAGCAACCCCAAATATCCAGGTTCCAGGGATTCTAGATTAAGTGTTGTTGTACACGGCCTTGAATTTTAGGTGATGATTTTCTTACACCCAAGGAGGCCATGGCAAGTTAGTGGTAATCCTGTAGCCCTGGTGCCAAATAAGCAGGTAGTGGCAAGAGAAATGTGATGGGAAATCTATGGCTTGTGGCCTACCCTACTGGGTTGGTGCTAGAAAGGGAAGTCTCCACCCTTGAACTCAATGGGCCTTACTTCTGAGTGGACAAGTATAGAATTGCACTGTTAGTATCACAAAGGTTAAACCGAGATTAAAAAGAAGAATGTCTCATATTAAGCCAAACAGCTTTCTGCCCCATCTCCCCTATTTTCCTTGTAATTGTGCAATGCACCAGAGCTCAATGTCCGTATCTGACATCTTTTCAGTGTAATCTACCAACCAAGAGTTTACTTCTTAACTTCTCCTGTGAGAAGGCCATTTAATTCTTTCTGAATGGAGGTGGTAAAATGCTTATTTGCAGGCACAATGGGTGTGCTTTGGAGAATATGTGTCTATAACCCTTTGGAAAGTGAAGTGGGAAAAGGAAGACGTGACGGATGGATTTTTCTGACATGATTTTCTGTGCTGCAAAGATTCTCCTCAAATATCACAAGTTTAGATGGGCAATCACAAGTTTAGGCAGGCAGTTCCTAACTTACTAAAATTTAATAGCAATTCTGCCTATTGAAACTAGAGCGATGTGGTTTTGTATTCTGAAATCTAAAAGGTAACCTGTTTCTGAGTAATGATATTTTAGGTTAGTTGTTCTCCTCTCCCCCTCTTTTGTTCATTGCACATAGTTCTCTGGGAAACTCATGGTCAGGGGTGTGCAGAAGGTAGATCTGAATTTACTGAGGAGATGTCTGGTGAATTGCAGCCAATCAGCAAGTGTTTCTGACTTCTAACAGTTATTCTAACAATAACAGCAGCTGAGAAGCTACCTCCAACTTGTGTGTGTGTGTGTGTGTGACTGAAAGAGAGAGAGGTGGAATCTAGACACATATAAAAAACGCTGTGAAAATGCTTTTTAAAAAGCGTTTTGAAAAATATATTGAATTTTCCATAGCTCACCATCGCCATCTTGTGTCACATTTGTGCAATGCACTTTACAACACACTTAAAGTGTTTTATTTGCAACTGTATAGCTGAGAGAGAGTGAGTTTGGGAAAAGTCTGAAGCAGATTTGTATGTGAAAGGACTTGTGACTTGGCTTCTATCACTGATCACAAATTCCTGGGCTGAGCATGCAGTCAGAGACAACTTGTTCTTTAATTCTTAGCATTCCAGCTGAGTTTTTATAGTGATCTGTTTGATGGCTCTCCTGTAAAATACAAGGCGGTCCTTACTGGAGATAGAGGAGAATTTTGATTTGCCTTTCATTTGAAGATGAACATACCTAATTCACATTTTTCTGAAACGATAAGAGAACTGAAAGATAGATATCCTTCAAAACTTGCACTAACTCCAAATCTTGCAACACAATGTTCCAGCCAAATAATGCATGCAGAAATGCATGCACTATAGTAAAATGTGCGTAAGATTCATATATAAGCGAAAATACAAAAATACATTATATTAGGGGGAACTGCTTTGCAAAACTGTATATTTGGGTAAATTGCATAACAATGAGAACAGCAATCATCAGTGAAAGACAGTCTGTTCTTTCCCCACAAATGCGACTGTAGAACTATTTGTGGGGTGGAGTAGCGTTTTAGGACATCGTGTTCATAACCTCCAACATTTCTCCAATGAAAATAGGGACATTCCATTCCATAGTGATAATTTTACTATTTATACCCCACACATCTTAATGGGTTGCCCCAGCCACCCTGGGCAGCTTCCAACATATATCATAACATAATAAAACATGGAACTTTTTTTCCCCAACTTCCCTATACAGGATTGCCTTCAGATGGCTGGGGTGTGTGTGTTGGATAACTCCATACCCTCCAACATTTCTCCAGTGAAAATAGGGACACCTTACCATATTCTCCAGCTTTTCTCCGATGAAAATAGGGACATCCTAAGGAAAAGCGGGACATCAGAAACCGGGACGGCTGTTCTGATTTTCCTGGAAAATAGGGACACTTGGAAGGTCTGTAGGTTTTCAAATTGTCTTCACCTTTCCTCCTCACAATGCTCAAGGCAGCTTCCCTGAAGAAAAGCCCCAGTGTTGGTATCTTCCAAAGTCTTCTCAAGACAATAGGGTTGCCTCAAAAGCAACATTCACCCATCTGAGGTGTTTTGCTTTGGTCCAATGGTCTGGTTCTACTCTTGCGTTTCATTCCGGCAAGCCGCGGTAAATTCCGGAAAGGAATCTCCACAGCTGCAAGAACTATAGCCTGTGGCACTGTGGAGGAATATGATGGTGGTGACACAGATGATGCTGACAGACTGACACTGTGGATTAATTCATGCAAAATGGGTTGATGCATCAAGACCTTTGTGAAAAGCCACCAAAAAAATGCTCTCGGATGCTTTCAAATACACAAAGGTAGGCTGGCAGGCATTTCTTTTTACACAGATACAGGGATCTGTGTAAAATCAGGGATTACTGATACTAATGAAATCTCTCTTGGTGGAGAACAAAGTATCTTTGTGGAGAACCAGGTAACTCTTGGTGGAGAACCTCAGGCCTAGGAGCTCAAAGTCTTTCTATTGGACCGTCAGGACTTTCTCCAGGCCACAGCCTCTCCCCATACCCCTAGCATTTCTGTTAAACATAAATACTACTTCCCTATACAGGGCTGCCTTCAGATGTCTTCTAAATGTCATATAGTCAAGTATCTCTCCAAGTTACTTATTTCTCCAATCAAAATAGGGACGTCCTATGGAAAAGCAGGGCTCAAATGAGAAACTGAGACAGCTTCTGTAAATCTGGGACTGTCCCTGGAAAATAGGGACACTTGGAGGGTCTGTCTCCCCAGCCATCCCTTCATTGCCCAGACCACACCTCTTCAGTGGTCTTGCTTCATTTGTCTTACCCTGACCCACAACTAGGATAAATTGTTGCTCCATCCCAAGGGGTTAATAGTTTGTGTTACCATTCATTAGTTAGAACTGCTGGTGAATACCAGTCATTCTAATTTATTGCTCAAAACCGTAGGTCATTTATTTATTTTATTATTTCCTTCATTAAATGTATACACCGCGTGATTGTAAAAAATAAATACAAGATCACCTCAATGCAGTTTTCAAAAAGATAAGACAATAAAATCAAGAAAAAATTACAAGAGTTAAAATACTAAAAGAGATTATAAAGACTGCGACTTTCTAAGCATCTGTGTGGGCTCGTCTAAACAAGAATGCTTTTCGCCAGTGCCCCCTCCCACCCTGATGCCCTCCAGATGTTTTGGATTCCTAGACACCTGGAAGGCACCAGGTTGGGGGAAGGCTGTGAGGTCATTGCAATATACAGCAACAAAATACAGGGGATTGACATCATATAGCAACAGGTTTCATTTGCCTAAGTATCTGTGCCACACTTTGAAAAAGCATTTCTCATTTTTGCTAATCACAACCCCAATAGACAGTTTTACTCCCAACCTCAGTAGACAGACTGCTATTTCTGGAGTCCTCCGTTCCTTATATACGTGCATCAACTCCCCTTGCACCTACTAGACTTCTGTGAGATTTATCACGTGATGCTGTTCTAAAATTATCTCCCTCTTCTTCTGCATCAGTGATATCCTTGTATCCTTTCCTGTCAGCCTTAAAATTGCAGCCACCTATTGTGCTCCCAGATCTATATGTGTGCCCTCCTGTCTAATTAAAATGCTAGTCTTAAACCCATCTTCATCTCTCATTGCCCCTATGTCACTTCCATTTCTTAATCCCTTCAGTAGTTTTCTCCACATTCTGCATCGAGCCTGAACTGACCCTGAAGGTTCTCACACTGTCAACATTCCCATCAAACATCGTGCTCTACTCTTGATTCCTTCTTCGCTCCCTAATTTTTAAAAATCTAGCCCAACCGCTGCTGTTGCTTCCTCGTCTCCTTTCCTTTCTACCTTTGACACATTTCAAATAAACCCTCTATTCTCAAATCTCATAAAAAAGGCACTTTCCCCATGAAATCTGTACAAGAAAATTTGGAATGTGAGAAAATTAGTTTTTTTTAATTATTATTTTAATTGAACAAGACAATCTGGAAATTTCAATTCATGGTATGCTTCTGTCTTAATCACTTGTGGCTACAACCCATATTCTACTGTGGTTGCCAATGATGGAATTAGTGGGGGGGGGATTTTGGGGAATTGGCAAAATGTCCAGATTTTTAAAACTTTCCCCAAGAAAGCTCAACAACTTCCTAAAAATATGGCAGCCCTAATATATTATATTGGGACGCGGGTGGTGCTGTGGGTTAAACCACAGAGCCTAGGACTTGCAGATCAGAAGGTCGGCGGTTCAAATCCCTGCGACGGGGTTAGCTCCCGTTGCTCGGTCCCTGCTCCTGCCAACCTAGCAGTTCGAAAGCATGTCAAAGTGCAAGTAGATAAATAGGTACCGCTCCAGCGGGAAGGTAAATGGCATTTCCGTGTGCTGCTCTGGTTCGCCAGAAGCGGCTTAGTCCTGCTGGCCACATGACCCGGAAGCTGTACGCCGGCTCCCTCGGCGAGTAAAGCGAGATGAGCACCGCAACCCCAGAGTCGGTCACGACTGGACCTAATGGTCAGGGGTCCCTTTACCTTTAGTGTATTATATTGTTACTCATTTATTTCCCATAGTTTTCTGGATCTTTTACCAGGCCACTTAAATGTGGTAAGGAAGCATGACAGTAATATTGGGGGGGGGGAGGAATCTGTCAAGGACCTTTTTCTTGGGGGGGTCAGATGGCTTGGTTTCAGAGTATGACTACTTTGGGAGGGGTACCACTGAATTTTTTTTAATATTAGAAATGCCTATATTTTTAGATAGGACCTCTCAGTCTTTAACTGGAAGTATCGCACCTCAAGTAGGTAGGGTCCTGTCCTGACCTTAGTTTGTTCTTTTGACCCAACTTCCTTTTCTTTGTCCAATTATAAGTTGGCTCCATGTACAACAACTTTGATGCCACTTTACTATGACATGTTCTTTCCCATTCATCCTGTATCTGCCCATTAATCACATTATTTTTATATCAAATCACGACGCAGTAACAATCAAGACACTTTTATTTTTGTCCTTCACACTGTTGGCTGCTTGTATCTTGAGAGTTACTTTACTTTCATCCAATGATGTAGGTGCTCGGAAGTTCCAGCTTCAATTGATAATTTAAATTCTATTTTAGAGGGGGACTTCCGGGTTGGCGCCATCGCCGAATGGCGGACTCCCTCCGAGCTCCGGAGGGAGCCTGCTCGGCAGGGGCTGGGTCCTACCGCATCGGCGACGCGGGGACCCTTAAAAACCACGGCCACGGAGGCCGTGGACATGGAGACTCGGCTGGCACTGCTAGCGCCCTCCCGACTCGTGAAGGAGCCTTTTTAAAGGCTACGGATCGGGTGCCGGGGAGAAGCGTGGTGCTTTGAGTCCTCTGCTATCCCTGCCGAGCGAAGCCGCATGCCATCCGGCGGAGAGCGCTGACTTCTTCCATTGAGAATTCGGATTTGTAACAACAACCCGTGAGTAATTTGGAAACCGGGTTTAAAAGGAGAAAAAAAGAATTTTTTTTTTCGGATTTGATACGAGCGGGGGGGGGATCCAAAAAGGAAGTCAGTCCCCCTCCCTACTGTAAACCTTCCAAAACAAGGACTGGGAAACCAAGGTCCAAAAAGAATTGAATTGCTGATAAGAACTAAGAATTCCACGATGGGAAACTACAAGAACTGTGCTGGAGGAAGAATTGAGGGAGAAGGAAAACGTAACCCCCCCCCTGGGAACCGGGGTGATTGAGGAGAGAGCCTGGCAAAAAGCGAAGGAGATTTTGACAGCTGTCAAAGTAGCTGTCAAAGTCCGAAATTTAAAGAGGACTTGATTATGAGGACTTTGCTGGTTAATTTTGCTACAATTTGTTACAATTTGTCAAAACTTGGATATAAAATGGCGAAAACATGGATAACAATCGGACTTTTGGACTAGAGAAAACAAAGTTACAACAATCCCCCTAGAGGAGTTTCGGGACATTACAAAGAAGGTCGTAAGTGGAAAAATACCATTGGAATTCTACAGGACTGGTTATCTTCTGGGAAAGCTGCGAAACGGAAACAATATTGTGTCTACAGGGTGTTTAGCTAAACAATAGAATTTTCTATTGAAGAAAGGAAGGGACTGAACGTATGTTTTTGTTTCTGAATAACAATAATCCCTGCAGACCTACTAAACTTCTGAATTAGAACGTTTTGGCAGCGGAACAAGAGGAAACTGGACTACAACTTGGAAAGAACAATGGGGGGAGCTTTATTAAAGATTGGAAATTAAATGGTTTAAAAATAACTTTAAAAATAATTATAAAAAGAAAAAAGCCAGCAAGGAATCGGGGGGAAAATGTGATTTATGGACTTTAAGAATTCCAGGCAGACAATATGGATTAGTGGTCAGGGGGAAATTAAACCGGGGACGGGGGGGGGGAGAACTAGAATCCAAAGGCTTGTCAACTATTTTTTGAATTGGCTTTTTTTCATTTACTATACTTTTTATTTCTTGTTTCTTATTTCTTTATTGTGTGAGGTGTCTTTATCACTAAAAAAAAGGGGAAATTGTGGAATGGAAAGGGGGTGGGCCCTGGGGAGAGAACTCTTGTCTTTTATTAAGGGTACTGGTGAGGACTGAATAATTTTAAATTTAAATTTGAATAATGGTTTAAACAAATTAAGTTTTAATTAGAACTGAGAACTTGTGGAGCCAACAATAGGATAGGGGAATATGGTAGGGGTGGGGGAAGGAGGGAGTCCCGGAAAGAGGGTGTTTGAAAAGAAGGCTTTGAATGTATTCTATTCTTTTTCTTTCTGTATCTCTGAAAATCTTAATAAATATTATTTAAAAAAAAAAAATTAAATCTGGCAAAAAGACACGGCAGGAAAATTAAACTGCATTAGGAGCTGAAAAAAAAAAAAAAATAAATTCTATTTTAGAGGGAACGTTTTACCATATGTGGTGGGAATGTAAGAAAGTAAAGAGTTTCTGGGAAGCGATATATAATGAATTGAAAAAGATGTTAAAATACACTTTTGTTAAGAAACCAGAAGCTTTCCTTTTAGGGATTACAGGAAAAGAAATAAGAAGAAAAGACTGTAAATTATTCCAGTATGCAGTTACGGCAGCAAGAATTTTATTGGCCCAGAAATGGAAACAAGAGGAAATACCGACGATTCAAGAATGGAGAATGAAGTTGACGGACTATGCGGAACTGGACAAATTGACTGGGAAAATAAGATATGCTCGAAACCAAAAGTTCATCGAGGATTGGGGAAAATTTGTAGATTATCTGAAAAATATATGTGAGGTGCAAACAACGCTAGTGGGGTTTCAAGAAACACTGTAAAATTTTAAGAGGTATTGTTAAAAGAAAATAGAAAAGGGAGGGAAGACAAATGGCAATGCAATCAAAGGAATGTGTATTGAAGGGTAAATACGGATGATTACCAGAGAAGCTGAAGGAAGACCAAAAAGAGTACTTTGTTAAAATTTGTTAAAATTTGGATAAAATTGTATGATTGTATTGGAAAATTAATAAAAATCTATATATATAAAAAAGATAATTTAAATTCTATTTTGAACAATCAATCTCATTTTCCTTTATATTTTACTTTCAGTAACCTTCTGTTTAATCTGGTTGTCAGGGGCTAATCTATGGGTACAGAAGGTTTCACTAACAACTTGAAATGAAGGCCTTTCCTGCTAGACACATACAGTCCTAGACAGATCAGCCGGCTGGCAAACGATTGTTCCCAGGCACCTTTGAGGTGCTTACCTAAGAGTATACCTGAACTTGAAACTGCGATGCAACTGATCAGCCAGCTAGAAAAAGAGATCTCCCAGCTAGCACATCTGTTCCTGAAGAAGGATCTCTCCAAAATGTGTTGGGCCTGAGATGAATCTTTCTTTTCTTTGAGCACCTGGAGTCCTCTGATGCTTTCTCCAGATTTGTGGTTGCTTCCCAAGAGCAGAGAAATGGAATGTATGTTCACAGTGTCAGTCAATTGATTGGTGCTAAAATAACATTTTCCAAGAAGGTTGCTATAACCGCTGATCAACTCTGATTGGCAGTTGCAGCAACAGCCTTTGAACTTCGAAAGTTGTCAAGCACCCGGTGTCATGATGCCAGGTGATGGACAGCTGTGTGGTCCTGCCCACCTGTCGAGGATGGCTTGCAGGGGGTGGGAGAATTAGGAATCTGGCCTGCTGGCCTGATCCATTTCTTCATCCCTAGCCTAGAAAGATAACTGAAGAGTGTTTCAGCTGATCAGAAAGGCTTCCAACACTGGAACAGACCTGGATTTAACGAGCTCCTTTTGCTTGCTTTGGTGGTAAGAATCTGGTCACTATAATCACATTATTTGAGCATTCATACATTTTCTTCTGGTAATGGTGATAAGATGAATGCTTGCCGTGTAAACCTGAAATTACTCTCAAGAGAGCCTGCGTAACATGGATAAAAGTTTTATAGTGGAAATACTTGTAAATACAAAACAGCTTTGGGAACCTCGGAAGCACTTGAGTCGGGTTGTAATTAAAACGCTACAGATCAGGAATACTAAGTAGATATCTTGGATTGTAATGCACTGTTCACTTTTTCTTATCAATAGGTTGTCGGAGGCTCAGAGGAAATTTAAGAACTCTGTGTGAGGTTTTTTTTGCCATTTCCAGCTATGCAGAAAATTAAGCAAGTATGTTTGGACTTCTGCAACCTCTCCTTATCCTCTTCTTCACTGGGTGCATCAAGATGTTTGTATCAATAGGCAACAAAAGGTAAATATGAAAATTAACAGTGTCCTTTTAAGACTGTTCAGTACCTAGAAGCAGTGGCGTAGCGGAAGGGGAGGACCCACAGTGACAGTAGCCCCGGGTGCAAATTTGTTAAGGGCTCAAAATTTCAACACCTGGTGCTGCCTCAATACAGCTGCACACTTCCGTTGCTTGGCTTGAAAACAACTTCTCCATGGGAACCAGGAAGTGGCCTTTCCAGACAAGGGAACAACTCTTCGTATCCTGGTGGTTGTGATCTCCTCGACGATGCGGACACTGTTAGGCGGTTGAATATGCATGCATACCCTGTCCATCATGTGGCCCTGGGCACCAGCAACTCATGCTACACCACTGCCTAGAAACCAGGAAAAACAAAGAAACTGTGGCATGCAGTGTTTCCCCTTTATGCACTTACTTCTTGCTAACTATTCATCCTCTCCCAGCTCATTGCAAAACATAAACATTTTCCCCAAATGCATATTAAAGTAGTTCTGCAGATGTGGATAGATTATCTATCCATCCTCCCCAAATCTGAATGATTTGCATTTATGTTCTCAGCTCAGAATGTATGTATCCCTGTGATGCTAGATATTGATGTTTCTGGCTCTGATTGCACAGATAGATATTGAGGCTTGCCAGCAATTAATTTCCAAGGTATTAACTCATCTCTCATTTTTCGACTTCTGCACAGTGCTATGCATTTTGGGAAACACATGTTTGTTAGACAGTTTTTGAGATGAAGTATAGGTGACATGCAAGCCTAATTATGATACTGCACCATCGGTTCTTCATGCTGTAAAGCTGCTATGAAAAGCTGGATAGTCTGAAGCATGAGCAGGTATCATAAATATAAAGAATCTGTCATGCAAAATGAAGAAATACCAGCAGCGTTCATCTGATTGAATGCCATTTGAGAAGAAACACGATTGAACAGGCAATCATGCTAGGAAGTAAACCATTTCTGGCCTCGTATATCTGATTAGTGGAGGAACAGATCAGAGGCAAGAGGTTCTCCCTCTGGTCTGATCCTAAGCCCATGTGCAGGAGATCAAAAAGTGCAGCTGATTGGCTCAAGGAGCAGGATTTGGGCATGGCTGGATTGATGGAGGCTCTGACAGACTGCTGCCTGGCCACTGCCAAGTTGCATTTCATCCTTCCCTGCTCCCACAACATCAACTGTTTCTAAGTAAGGCTCTCAAATCATCAAGAACTGCAGATTTTGGACCATATCATGCCAGCGAGTAAACTTACAGCCTTCGTATTGGCACACACCAATGAACTGTCTGTCCTTGTGAGCATGCCTCTTTAAGAGCCATGGTGGTTTGGAAACATGATCAGTTGCTGGTGTGTTGACCGGCCAACCAAACACGGCAAGCAGAAGGCTGGGTGAAGGTAGAGCAGAACTCAGCTGGAGCTTGGATGAAAAGTAGCTCCCAGCTGCCATATAGAAGAACCAGCTTGATGGACATCCTGGCAAGACAGCTGGGGACAGCAGACACAGAGAAAGCATACTGAGAGGGAAAGGCTTTGATTCCAAATATAATCAGCATGGAACTGAGACACAGCTGAAAACAAGCATCTTTATTTATGTCCTTTAAGGGGATGCTAGATCAGACAGTCCTTGCACTTGGTAGCCAAAAGGGAAACACCAGGGCTCAAAAGTTGTTGTTGTTGATTTTTTTTTAATAGATAATGCACTTAGCCCATAATTTTATTTGTTTCTCTGGGCTGTTTTATAAGGATGTGTTCCATCGACTGGAATGATGGTGATTGTTCTGCCAGGAGTTGCACTGGAAGGATTTTTTAAATTTTGTTTCACCTCACAGAGTGTTTGTTGTGGGGAAGGAAGGGAAAGGAGATTGTTAGCCGCTTTGAGAATCCTTAAGGGGAATGAAAGGTGGGATATCAAATCCAAACTCCTCCTCCTCCTCTTCTTCTTCTTCTTCATCATCATCATCAACATCACAGCAGCTACGGTATGTTTTATGCACGCAATAGAGCAGCCATGATGGATGGATATTCTATGTCTGGGTCCTTTCTGTGGAAGCTGCTTGGACCTGAGTGCGCATTTTTGCTGCTTTCAGTAAAGGTTCATGGAGAACTTGGCATTCTTGGCAGAAAATCAGAAAAACAGAGTGGCAGAAAAGCACAAAACCAAGTGGGAGAATAAAATGTTTTCGCAAACCAATGCTGGAAATGTCTCAAAGGTCCTTGTGTGAGGAACAACTTATACAATAGGGTCCCAGTTGCTTATTTCCCCTCCTCTCTGAGAAGGAGTATGGTAATTCATAGTCCACATAAATGAACAATAAGATTGAAGGATTTTTTAAATTGAGAGGTCCTGTCAACATCAGAGGCATACTCGGTCATCCTCGTTCCCCGCCAAGGTTGTTCTACATTCTTTATTTGGGGAGGGGGGTGTTGCAGCATGGCTGCATTTTTCCTTTCCTGCTGCTTTGTGCCTCTCAGTGTGCTTTGCTTACACCAAGGACCTGGTCTGCAGCCCTAAATTTGTTAACTATGAATTTTTCTTGCTCTAATATAGCTCAGTGGGTAGAGCATCAGACTCTTAATCTCAGGGTCCTGGATTTGGGCCCCATGTTGGGTAAAATATTCCTGCATTGCAGGGAGTTGAACTTGGTTACCCTCATGGCGCCTTCCAACTGTACAAATTCTATGATTGTAATATGCTAGGAACTTAGAATTATGTCACAACTAGATGGGCTGCAGGGAGATAGGAGTTATGTGATACACCTTGATTGCTTTGTCAATGTTTGCTACTTGTAAACCCATATGCAAATCATATCCAACTGCAAATCATTTAATCACGTTTTACCTTACAGTGGTACCTCGGGTTACATACGCTTCTGGTTACATACGCTTCAGGTTACACACTCCGCTAACCCAGAAATAGTGCTTCAGGTTAAGAACTTTGCTTCAGGATAAGAACAGAAATCAGGCTCTGGTGGCATGGCAGCAGCAAGAGGCCCCATTAGCTAAAGTGGTGCTTCAGGTTAAGAACAGTTTCAGGTTAAGAACAGACCTCTTGAATGAATTAAGTACTTAACCTGAGGTACCACTGTATTTTGTATTAATTCCTATATTTATTCAATTTTCTGTTTTCTGTATGTACATTTCTACACCATTCACAATTCTATATTTTATGCCATTTCCATGTTGCATTTCCATTGAGCTTTATGAATCAATAAATAATTGATTTCAGTTACATCCTGTCTGTGTACACATAGGACTAAGACATCAGAGCCCTGAGTAGATGGTGGGTGTGCTGCAAGGAACTTTGAGCACATAAGGGGACTGAAGCAGGAACCGATGGGCCTATGGAGAAATTTCATGTACTTACAACAAAGGAAGTTGCCTAGTACTGAGTCAAACCATTGGTCCATCTAACTTAGTTGGACCTGAGACCTTCTGCATGCAAAGTGGATGCTCTACCAGAGAGCTGCAACCCTTCCCTAAATTAACACAAGAGTGAGGGGCATTGTAAAGATCTTAAGTGAAGAGGGACCTCTTCATGTGATCAGGAACCCAGGCGTACTGGCTGCCAGAGTGTTTGAGTTGCACAGAAGGGAATTTCTGTCAGTCGTGGATTGTTAAGTAGAATTGTTTCATGTACATTGAAATGGGAGATCTATAGTATCTCTTTATTGTATATTGTGAAGCATGGCTGGAAATTGTATGAAGTTAGAGAAGAGCTGACCAGGTGTATCATGGGGCTGTATCTCTGTGGCTCAGTCATAGGGTGATCTGCTAAGAGTCACATGGAACTGATGGTATTTCAGGTCTCTGCACATGCTAATCTGGTATGCATCTATGTTGGGTGTGGTGCCTCTTTGTTCTAAGCCACTGAAGAGAATGGATGCGTGAATATCTGTCTCCAGCAAAACAGCCCGAGGCTAAAAGAGGCTGTAATGGATAAGAGATGGAGCTTTGATTTTAGCTCAGAATGCAAGATATTTGAAATCTAAGTTATTATGCTTTTTTGTTGGGACCAGTGTAAGAGTTGTTCAAGTGAATGTAATTTTTTATTGTTTTGAGTTGTTTTGAATTTAAATTCTGCAAGTACAGCTTTTGAACCATAGTTTTGGACAGGAGAATTTTTTATTTCAACAGAAGAGTCACTTTTAGTTCATCCAGTGTCTCCCACATGCTCGATATTACTAATCTCAATATGGATTCTACTGTTGCTGCAGCATTGCCTCATGGCAACCCAAACAGGGCAGAGAAGACCAAGAAGGAATTTGGTCAAAGCGGAAGCATCAATAAATGAACTGGCCAATTATTAAGCTCCAGGTGTTGTCTAGCCATAGATGTATACTGCTGAGTATAGGATTTAATGTCTGATTAAGGAAAAGCTCCGGAGGCACTATAAACCGAGCCTTCCTTTAGGGTATTTCATTACTCACCATCAAGCTTTCTTTTAATTACTTTAATTTCCTGTTCTGTGGGTTTCGAAGGGAATCTACATAGGCCAACTCCATATATTGATTAATGGAAGCATACCTTGTGTTTCTCATTACTGGGACTTGAGTGTTTGTGGCCTTGTAGCTGCATGAGCCTTCTGAGAATAATCAAGTTTTATTATAAAGCTCCAGCATCTGGATCAACATAACCCAATGTCAGTCGAAGCTACCTGGGCAATAATACTCCTAATTCTTTAATATAATGAAAAAGCCTTGATTTTTGTACACACACACACACACACACACACACACACACACACACTGATTAGTTTGCAATGGACACACTGTGCTTTCTAAGGCTAATAGTGCTTCACATTATTTAGTAAGGCTGGTAGTGCTTCAAATCAATTCACATTTTCAGGACAGGTTATAGAAATCAATTTGTCTCAGAGCTCTTAATGTGTGCCTCTGCCATAAAGTCTGCTATATTGGTGCGGGATGGGGGCGGGGGGACAGAAAGAAGAATTGTTCAACCCCACTACTGAAGGATAGAGCATATGCTTAAATTAAAGCAGAAGAAATGCACCAAGAATAGCAGAAGAACTGTTTTCCTAACAAAGGTTGCCAAAAAATGCTGCCTAGGGAAAGTGTGGCATTTCCAAGACCTACACACACACACACACACACACACACACACACACACACACACACAGCACCCGTTCATCTCAAAAGACAATGGAGTGTGCCCCCCAGGGATGAAGTCAAACTGCTGCATTTGTAGCACCAAAGTGACCTTGCTGGGGTGCAAGCCTGGGCACTGCGCACAACAACCTCGCTAATGCGGTCCAAAGGAAAGCAGAGCAATACATTTGGCACCAGCTTGGCTGCAGGAGTTGCTGGAAGGTGCCACCCAACCGTCTTAGGGATTTGTGTGTAGGGTTTACTCCTTAGCCTTTTTCTTCTCCCATAGATATCCCGCAAGGATCAGAGTTTCACCCAGGTTGGTGAGCCCCACCTGCCCCTCATTTCCATCATCAGCGCATGCAGAAACCGCCTTCTTGACCGTTGGACTCACTATTGGTCTCAATCTGCCAGAGTCTGTCTTCACACTGAGGGCTTGTGACCCATTGGCTCCCCTCACCTAGTTTAGCTGGCCAGCTGAAACCGTTTCTCAGGGTGTGGCCGCTGTTGCATGCTGACCGCTGGGAGCCACAGGTGAGAGCTGAGTGGAGGGTGGGGAGCAAAGGTGGACAAACTACCCCAGAAGGAGCATGATGTGTTTCCCCACCAGAGGTACTACCCTTTCCCTAACACCCCATTACGCCCCATATATATGGGATTACTTGCCTGAATAAAGATCTCTCCTTTACTTCCAAGTAAGAGTCTCTGTATGTGCATGGGTGTAGCCAAGGGGGGCAAGGAGGGGCAGCTGCCCCCCAATCAATGTCAATCAACATAGCTAACTGAGGTTCTGCACACACACACACCAACAAAAGGCCTGCCCCCACCCCACAAAAACCCTGGCTATGCCCAAATGTGTGTGTGTGTGTTAGATGGGAGCAAGGACTGTCACCCCAGTCAAATTTTACAACAATAGTAACTAACTGAAAGAATGGAGGAAGTGACCTAGCAAAATTTAAATTAGGCTAAATTAACACGCCATATAAGTACAAAAGAGAAAATTTCGTTGCAACAATTTTGAAGTTAGTTTAATTCTCTTTCCCTGACTTAAGTAAAAATGCTATACAGGCAACTCCCATTTACATGGGAGTTAAGTTCAGAGGCACCTCACGCGTCAGCGAAATCACATCTATTTGCAATGCCATTGAAAATACCCCATTCTGCCCCATTCCACGTCTTTTTGTAATGTTTTTGAGTCACTTCCAGGTACATATGTAAGGTCATGTGCATATTGAATATGCGTGAATGGGGGGGTTGCCTGTAATTTATACAAATCCAAGAGATTATTTCTCACTATTTTTGATATAAGATAAGAATCTGGTCATAATGATAATAGAAAAGGCAATGTTTTGCCCTTTTTGCATACATTCTTTATGAATATATGCAAAATAGACATCAGTTATGGGTCCTGTTCAGATTTTTTAAAATAAGAGAATTAACAACTAAAGTCTCATCATTTCATTTCATTTCTTTTTTCAAGGAACATTTTCTGCTTGCTCTGATTGAGAATATTTTAAGAAAATGATCGCCACTTGTTAGGAACCCTGAGCTATGATACAATTTCAGGAAGTATCAAAGCCATCATAATCATTGCATACGATGATTTCTGTACACCCCACTGGGTTACAACCCTGAGGGCTCTATATGATTTTCAGATTGTTTCATTAGCAGATACATGTTGACCGTGCAACCAGATCTTTAAGGGGAGGGGACAAAACAGTCACAATTTTTATGACCGACATTTTGGGAATGTCAGCAGTGGAAAGCGGTTTCATGTTTTCAGACTCATTACTCTCTTTCAAATGTTTTCATGATGTTTTTTATATTGGCTTGCCACTGCTGCTCACACAATGTTTTAAAAAGAGAGAGCATGTACACAGTGTGGAGGAGTTTAATGAATGTTTTGAAATGCACACTGAATAGCAGATGTCTGTCATCTGATTTAGAAAGCCCCCTAAATTAGAGGCACAGTACCACTGTAATTAAGAATAAGAATCCTGCCTGGAGCCTTATAATCTTGAAAATGCAGATGCCCAAAGGAAAATGAGGAGGGCACTGGGATTGGGAAGGAAGGAGGGAAAGGAGAGCAGTTCTGATCCAAAGATTAACAGTGCAACGTTATACAAGTCTAGTCAGAAGTACGCCTCATTGAGTTCAGCAGGACTTATTTCCAGGAAACTGTGCACAGGATTGTGGCCTAAGGCTACAATCATATATCTACCTACCTGCCCATGCTTGTTTGGGCTGATGGGGGTTGTAGTTCAGCAAAATCTGATTTTGCCAAACTACAGCTCCCATCAGCTCCAATGGCCAAGGTGAGTTGTAGTTCATCAGCATCTAGAGGGCCAGAGCTTTCCCACACCAGGATCAGAGGAGATCAGAGTCAGATCCTTGAGGTCTAGCTCAGAGGGACAATCTAGATGTCATGGACTTGGAGTGGTGCAGAAGAGTGGTGGGAGGCACCAGCTGGGGAACCCCCCAAGGGAACCCCCGGGGAAGAAAGCTCAGAAACAGGGGATTGGTGGTGGGACAACAATGAGTGGTCAGAGGGAGAAGACTGGGAGGAGGAGGTGTTGGAAGCTGGAGGGGCAACAGGGTTTAGTGAGCAAGAAGAGACAGGGGCAGAGAGCAGTACGGGCTTGGGGGCAGAAGAGATTGGAGAGGAGAGGGGCCAAGAGGCAGAGTTAAGTCGGGCTGCTGAAAAATCCAGGGTCTCCCCCTCCTGCTGAGACCAGCTCCCCTCCCCACTGGTCTCCCAGAACATTCAGAGAAATGAAAAAAGCGGAGCAGAGATTGCTTGAGTACAGACATAGTCTACAACTGCTTGGGAAAAACCTGTTAGGATATTTCCGTTCCACCTTAAAAGGGAGCAGGATGTTTGTGTCACAGCCTGCGTATTTTCCTGTCTCACAGGATGTTTATGTTGTCTGTTCCTTTCGTTTTCTGCTGTTTTGCCTGAGCAGTCGGAGCAGACGGTCATGCCTTCTTTGTTCTGACCAACGCCAAATAAACTGTAAATATGCTCTCATGCTGTGCAACTTTTGCTGTGTGAATTCTGCTGAAAGAGTGTGCACAAGTCCAAGAATGTGGCTATCTTTTCTTGAGGCTTCGTGCCGCTGATTGCTGATACTGCTTGACTACGGGAGGTCGATGGATCGTCTGGCACCGAGTTTGGGGCTCAGATGGACTTTATCTCCCTGTCAGTATCCTGGGCTGGATCTACACTGATCTTTAAAACGTTATTAGAACGATATTAGATATAACACTCTATAGCGTTTAACATGCATTTTCTCTTTGCCGGTGGGTCGCTGCTCTGCAATGCTCTCTGTTGTCACATTTTAATAACATCTTTTTAACGTGATAAACCACAAGTGTTGATCTGCCCCTGAAGAGGAGTGGACTTAGGCAGCTGTGGGAAGGATCTTCAGTCCTCTCAATTGCCTCGTTGGTGCAAGACCTACTGGGAAGAGTTGTTGGGATGACTAGGACTGTGCTGTTATGGTTGCTTTGAATAAAATATTAACTACACTGACACGGTATTTCTATCGCTGACCTACACTTGGCTCCAGCTCCTGAGTCATAAGTTGTGGTCCTTTTAATCCTTTTTAAGATAATTGTTTTATTCAGTTGTTTATATTTCTTAATAAGGATTGTGTATCATTTCTATGGACTCTTAGCACTTGGTCTTTTGTTTGTTTGTTTATGCTCATTAGTATGACTTTATGCATCCCTTCCTCCAGGATTCCAGATGGCATTCTCTCTCTTTTCATTTTAAGTGAAAGCATTATGTCTAAGGCATTTATTTTTAAATCTGAAGGTTTTCACAGCACTGTACTGTCATGATCTACCAGCGCAGAGCTGCAAACCTTCAGCACTTGCCCACAGCACTTTGATAGAGGAAAAAGAACTATTGAAAATGGATTAAACAGATCAGGAGAACTTCAATGGGACATTTATCATCTTTGCAATTGTAAAAAGGAATTTCTTTCAAATGTTCCCTTCAAAACTCAGCAAGTTTAGAGCCAATATCCCACAGCACAATTGATGAAACTTCCATCTTCTGTGATTTGAATGTCAGCTGAAACAATCAGGATGTCCTTTAAAAAATCAAGTCAAGAGCATATGTTCTAAAAATGTCTGACGCTGACTGCTGAAATTAGGTTCACTTTGTTGAAGCAAAATGCAGGAACAAAATCCTGTGCTCAGACATGTGTCTTTTCCAACCTTGCTTTATCTTCTCAAATCTGAGGATTCCTTTGAGTGTCACGGAATGCCTGTAGAGTTTGAGAGAGCTCAGCTTCTGAGACAGAGAAGTGGGGGTGGGTTGGGGAGGCACCAGCAATGGGGCCTGCAAGAGATCTGGGGTGCTGCCCAAGGATGGCCAGTGCCGGTGCCCATCCTGGTATTTGAGATTGTGAGCTATAAACTAAAAACTCATTCAAATCTCACTTCAGGTATTGGTCTCACTAGGTGATCTTAAGAATAAACCATGGTTTTGGTCTCCACGCTCCCTTTGTGCACAATATAGGCTCTGGTCTAAGAATACTGCTCACAAAAGCTATTGGACACAATACAGTGTTTCCCAAACTTGGGTCTCCAGCTGTTGTTGGACTACAACGCCCATCATTCTTAGCTAGCAGGACCAGTGGCCAGGGATGGTGGGAGTTGTAGTCCAACAACAGCTGGAGACTCAAGTTTGGGAAACACTGAGAAGTGTTAGAGTACAGTGGTACCTCGCAAGACGAAATTAATTCGTTCTGCGAGTTTTTTCGTCTTGCGAATTTTTCGTCTTGCGAATTTTTCGTCTTGCGAAGCACGGATTCCCATAGGAATGCATTGAAAATCAATTAATGCGTTCCTATGGTCAAAAAAAGTTTAAAAATCACCAAAGTGTACAGTACTGTACATACATTTTCTAAGACTCTGGGGGACAACTCGAAGAAGGTTCCTCTTCCACTCTTTGCTTCTTGCTGAAGAACCTGTCCATGGTCTGCTGCTTCATCTGCCTTTTCAGCACCTCCCTGAAAGATGACATGACTCTCGTATCAAAAGTGTTCGCAAGGTCACGTGTCAGGTCCTTGTCAGGGTGGTGCCGCTGTGCAAAAGCCTGCACATCTTTCCACTTCTGGCAAATGTCCCTCAGTTCTTTGGAGGGCAGCCGCTGTGGAACGTAGACCTCTGTCGTCACAACCTCCAGGAACTCCGCTGCAAAGTCTTCAGCCGCAGGAACATCAGAACTGGCAGCCTCTCCATGCCTGACCATGCTGTGGATTCCAGATCTTGTCTTGAACCGGTCAAACCAGCCTCTGCTTGCCTTGAAGACTTCTGGCTCGCCTGAGGTTCCTGGCTGTTGCCGGACGAGGTCTGCGTGCAAGGCCTTGGCCTTCTCACAAATGACGGCCTCAGTCACTGTGTCCCCTGCACGCTGCTTCTCTTCTAAGCAGATGAGCAGCAACTTCTCCACCTCCTCCAGAACAGCTGGGCAGTTCTTCACGATCCTGGTGACTCCCTTGGCTACATCAGTCGCAAGGATCTTCTCCCTCATCTTCAGGATGGTCCCGATGGTTGATGGATTCCTCCCGTACTCCCTGGCGAGTACGCATTCCACCGTCATGCTTCTGGATGATCTCCTTCTTCATTTCCAGCGTAACCTTCTCCTTCTTCCTCTCACCGGCCTCTGCAACAGCAGTCTTCTTGGGCCCCATGGCAGCACAGCTCCTACCTTCGCAACCCCCCCCCAAAAAAATCAGTGCTTCACATCCAAAAAATTCAAAAGCACCAAACCTCCTAGAAAACACCCCAACCCAAAATCCAAAACCCCCAAAAAAAGTTTTAAAAGTTTAACTTACCAAATGGCTGCAAAAGAAGTTTTGGAAAAGCTTCAAAAATCACCAAAGTCTTCAAAAACCTCAAAAAAGGCTACCACACCGCGTGCTATGAGTTGCTCCTCGAAGTCAAGTCGCAACTGCACCTCTTCAAGCAATGCACCCTGGGTATTAACAGTTTTAAGAAAAAGGAAACAAACTTGCAAGACGTTTTCGTCTTGCGAAGCAAGCCCATAGGGAAATTCGTCTTGCGAAGCAACTCAAAAAACAAAAAACTCTTTCGTCTTGCGAGTTTTTCGTCTTACGAGGCATTCGTCTTGCGAGGTACCACTGTACCTGATATACATCATATTGTATTGTAAATAATAATAATAATAATAATAATAATAATAATAATAAATTACCATGCCCATCTGGCTGGGTTACAGAATATATAAAACATAAAAAAGCATGAAACATTAAAAACTTCCCAATACAGGGCTGCCTTCAGATGTCTTCTAAAAGTTGTGAAGTTCTTTCTTTCCTTGACATCTGAAAGGAGGGTGTTCCACAGGGAGGGTGCCACTACCGAGATGGCCCTCTGCCTGGTTCCCTGTAACTTCGCTTCTTGCAGCTGAGGAAACCAGCAGAAGACCCTTGGAGGAGGACCTCAGTGTCCGGGCTAAGCGATGGGAGTGGAGATGCTCCTTCAGGTACCAATATTGTTACCAAGCCCTCACCTGGAATACTACTGGACCAATTTATGCACAAAAATTAGGAGACATGGACATTCCCTTTGCTGCATTTTGGATTATAGTTCACATTCAGGAGCAGGGATGGGGTGTCTGTGTAGAAAATATTATATTTGTCTAATGGACAGAAGTTACACTTTGAGAGAACTTGATGTTTATTGCTGTAATGGAAAGTTCTGCCAGATCTGCAGTAATTTCTTTGAACGTTATTTTAAGCACATTAGCCATATTGGAGTGTTTGCTTGAAATGAGATGGCCTCATCTAAAGTGATCACTGAACCAATATTCAGTGAGAATTTTAAAAACCATATTACCCAAACTACGCTGATCTAATGGTCACAGGTACGCTTGTCTGATCTACAACATACAGCAGTGTTGTGAGCAAAATAATACTCAGAGCTGAAGAACTACAGATGTTCTCCAAATGTTTATTTATTTACTGAAACATTTATAGCTTGCGCTTGTATAAAAATACAGCCTACAAAATTACAATAAGATGAATGAAAGCATCGGTAAAAAAATCAATGAATGAATGAATACTGGTTGGTAAAAAGAAATGGACATTGCAAAGGCCCGTCTGAATAACAGTTTTTAGAAGGCATCTGAAAGAAGGCAGGGATGATTCTTGCTAAATAAAACGACAGAAATATATATCTATAAGGGCTGGGCTGAAGGCAAAGGACAGACACAGAATATAGGATGAGAAATCTTGAGGGAACAAATGAATGATTAAGGCTGGGAGGGCATGTAACCAAAGTCCGTTACAGCAGGAAGCCAATTAGCAATCACACTGCACAATTGGTTCCTCTTTACAGCTTGTATAATGTGTATCAGCCAATGGTAGCACATGCTGGCACAGCCAATCAAGAAGACATGCTCATTATACAATATTCCAATGTGGAATAAGATTTAAAAGAAGATGGTTTTGGAGGGGTAAAGTATACTGCAAAGAACTAGATTAACAAAGACATAATACCTGCTTTCCTAGTTAACTTTTTGGTTACTCAAATGAGGTGCCTTCCAGCTTTACATTGATGCTGTTAGGTAAAACCATTAATCAACTGTAAATAAAATAGCCTCACTTTACTCTTCTTTTCTTGTTTTTGACATAGCCTGCACTGTGGTAAAAAACTCACATTCACAAACACTCATCTCAGATTTTCAAAGATGATCAAAGCCACCGTGACCCTTTCTATTGACAAGACATGTATCTTTACATGTTCACCTCTGATCTCGATGTAAGTGGCCATACTTTTGACAGCTCTTGCCTCATTAGATGGTTTTCACAATCCAGAAGTTGTCAGAGTAAGTAGGGCAGCATTTTCTTCAACCATTTCGGATTCGAATGCAATGTTAAAAAAAGAGGAGGAGGAGAAGAAGAAACCCTGTACAGTTATTTTCGTACTCTGTCACAGTGAGATAAATAAGAACCTCCCTGCCTCTCAAGGAAAGCTTGCAGAGAATAATCTGATATGGAAATCTAGGAGGGGGAGGGAATTGAGAGTGGGCACAAAAGTATACAATTATTTCCTGTGAACCAAGAAATTGTGCATGCCAATAGAACTGAATCATGTGACCTAAATAAATTATACAAAGCAAACAAATCTGGGAGGAGCAACTTTGCATACAACACTTGACACATTCTTCCAAGTTTCAACATTATATTACATATACTAAGGTTGTCTTCCTAATACCCACTTTACCTAGGAGTCTGCCTACCAGAGTAGACATGTATAGGCATGTACTATAAGTTGCATACTCAAATATCTATTTAGTATTTTAAAACTTTCTCACCCTTTCTCCAGAAGAAGCTCTGGGGAGCTAACAACATTTTTTTTAAAAATATACAATCACATCAAAACTATACACCCCATAACCATAAAGGTAAAGGGACCCCTGACCATTAGGTCCAGTCGTGGCCGACTCTGGGGTTGCGGCACTCATCTCGCTTTATTGACCGAGGGAGCCGGCGTACAGCTTCCAGATCATGTGGCCAGCATGACTAAGCAGCTTCTGGCGAACCAGAGCAGCACACGGAAACACCGTTTACCTTCCCACCGGAGCGGTACCTATTTATCTACTTGCACTTTTGAGGTGCTTTCGAACTGCTAGGTTGGCAGGAGCTGGGACTGAGCAACAGGAGCTCACCCCGTCATGGGGATTCGAACCGCTGACCTTCTGATCGGCAAGTCCTAGGCTCTGTGGTTTAACCCACAGCGTACCCAGTGGTAAAACCAGAACCCATGTCCAGCAGGAGAGGGAGACGATCTGGAATGTAAAACTACAAACATTAGCTTGGCTACGGATAAGATGTAAGCTTGCCTTGGGGGAGGGCAAGCTCCCCGTCAAATTATACAATGAGAATAGTAATGTACTTTGCAGAGTTGTCATGACGGAGCTGTGAGGACAAAAATCAACATTCGCTTTGAAAAGAGTTTCCAAATCACTGCAAAACTTTTGTGCGCAAGGTTACATAATTTTCTGCTCGAGGCTTTTTCCCTTTCAGTGCATTCAAAACCAAGTTAGCATTATCAGCCTTGCTTGTGCTTTCTCTCGGCTCCATCTGTAATCATGCATGAAACTAATAAGCACGAAGGTACCACTCCTGTGTTTTTTTGAGCGCATCGATGGGTTCTTTTCCGGATAGTTTCTCTCTCAAACATCCAAAATGACTCCTAATAGCAAAGCACAGTGGTGGCGAACCTATGGCATGCGTGCCAGAAAGGCCACTCAGAGCCCTCTCTATGGGCAGGCGAGCCATTGCCCCAACGTGCCGTTGCTCCAGCAGGGCTAATATCAGAATGAATGAATGAATGAATGAATGAATGAATGAAATAAAGCAACTTTAAAAAACAACTTAATATTGAAAACAGGCAGTGTGGACCATGAACATAAATCAGGGATATTTACCTGCTGGGATAAAAATGCCTCACAGAATATGACAGAAATACTTCAAGGACAAAGCTAGATGAATCTCCTGGGGTCAAGGAATCCCCAAACCTGGCATCACCCTCATTTGACTTCATGAAGCATATGCTAGATAAAAGGATACATAAGGAGCCATCAGAGCTCTGCTGGGTGAGACCCAAAGGCAAATTAAGTCCTCTTCCTACAGAGGCCAACCAGATGGCAATGGGACGCCTGCCGATAGATGTAAGGGCAGTTGCCTCTGATCTTGAAGGTACCATCTGGTCATCAGGGCTTAGAAGACCAGTCAACTACAGTAATCAGTCAACTACAGTCTAGACAATGATGGGTTGTCCTTTTCTTCTACTTGCACAAGCTAATTTTTTTAAGGAATGTCTGTTTTTTTTTAATAAAATTTTTATTGATTTTCCAACATATATTATAAGACATTACAAATAACAATACAAAAACAAACAAACATATAAACATGTATAATTTCATAACCTTTTTTCCTTATACCCAATTTCATCGACTTCCCCATGCCTCCCTTTTCTGCATCCCTGTTTTAAACTTTTTCAGCAACCCCTGATCTAAATTACTTATAATTCCCTTTCTTTAACCTTTTTTCTCTTATCCAATCATTTATCACTGCAAATCTGCTTTACCTTACCCATGTCATTTTAACACTCAATAATTTTACAACAGTTCTTAAGATAAAATTTAAATTTCTTCCAGTCTTCTTCCACCGTCTCTTTCCCTTGGTCACGGATTCTGCCCGTCATCTCCGCCAGTCCCATATAGTCAATCACCTTCGTCTGCCACTCTTCCAGCGTGGGTAGTTCTTGTGTCTTCCAATACTTTGCTAGTAAAACTCTTGCTGCTGTTGTAGCATACATAAAAAACGTCCTATCTTTCTTTGACACCAATTGGCCTACCATGCCCAGGAGAAAAGCCTCTGGTTTCTTATGAAAGGTACACTTAAGCACCTTCTTAATTTCATTATAGATCATTTCCCAGAAGACCTTAATCCTTGGGCACGTCCACCAAAGGTGATAGAAAGTACCTTCAGTTTCATTACATTTCCAACATTTGTTATTGGGCAAATGATAGATTTTTGCAAGCTTGACTGGGGTCATGTACCACCTATAAATCATTTTCATAATATTCTCTCTTAAGGCATTACATGCCGTGAACTTTATACCGGTGGTCCATAACTGTTCCCAGTCAGCAAACATAATGTCATGACCAATATCTTGTGCCCATTTAATCATAGCTGACTTAACCGTTTCATCCTGTGTATTCCATTTCAACAGCAAGTTGTACATTCTTGACAAATTCTTAGTATTGGGTTCTAACAATTCTGTTTCTAATTTTGATCTTTCCACCTGGAAGCCGATTTTCCTGTCCTGTTTGAATACTTCATTTATCTGGTAATAGTGAAGCCAGTCTCTTACTTTGGACTTCAATTTCTCATAACTCTGTAGTTTCACCTTTCCCCCCTCTTGTTCTATAATTTCCCAATACTTTGGCCATTTAGATTCCATATTAAGTTTTTTCACTTCCTTTGCTTCCATTGGTGACAACCACCTGGGGGTTTTATTTTCCAACAAGTCTTTATACCGAATCCAGACATTGTATAGTGCCTTCCTAACAATATGACTCTTGAAACCTTTATGAGTCTTTACCTTGTCATACCATATATATGCATGCCAACCAAACCTATTATTGAACCCTTCCAAGTCCAAAATGTCTGTGTTCTCAAGAAGTAGCCAGTCTTTCAGCCAGCAAAAAGCCGCTGATTCATAATACAGTTTTAAGTCCGGCAGGGCAAACCCCCCTCTTTCTTTTGCATCAGTTAATATCTTAAATTTTATTCTGGGCTTTTTGCCCTGCCAGACAAATCTAGATATATCTTTCTGCCACCTCTTGAAACAGTCCATTTTGTCCACAATCTGCAATGTTTGAAACAAAAACAACATTCTTGGCAAAACATTCATCTTAATAACAGCAATTCGGCCTAACAAGGAAAGTCTCAAATTTGACCATATTTCTAAATCTTTCTTAATTTCAGTCCAACATTTCTCATAATTGTCTTTAAATAGGTTCACATTCTTAGGTGTTAAATTAATCCCCAGGTATTTCACTTTATTTGCTACCATTAATCCGGTTTCACTCTGAAACCTCTCTCTTTCCTCAACTGTTAGATTTTTTTCCAATACCTTCGTTTTTTGTTTATTCAGCTTAAAACCTGCTACTCGACCAAAAACTTGTATTAACTCCAAAACTCTTTTTGTACTAGTGTCTGGCTCTTGTAAGGTTAATACTAGATCATCTGCAAACGCTCTCAGTTTGTATTGTTTAGCTCCGACCTGAATCCCTTTAACCAGCTGGTCCCCTCTAATCATGTTTAATAACACCTCCAAAACAGATATAAAAAGTAATGGGGATATTGGGCACCCCTGTCGTGTCCCTTTTTCAATAGCAATTTCTTCAGTAACCACATTGTTTACAATTAATTTTGCTTTTTGTTCAGAATAAATTGCACCTATACCATTCTCAAAACCTTGGCCTACCCCCATTCCTTTAAGATTCTTTTTCATAAAACTCCAAGAAATATTGTCAAAGGCTTTCTCCGCGTCCACAAATATTAATACTGCCTTAGTATTAATATTGGTTTCCAGTAATTCCATAATATCTATTATATTTCTCACATTGTCAGATAAATGTCTTCCTGGGAGAAAGCCAGCCTGGTCTTTATGAATCTCACCCACCAAAACCCTCTTCAGTCTTTTAGCCAAAATGTCTGCAAAAATTTTGTAATCCACATTAAGCAATGATATAGGGCGGTAGTTCTTAATCTGGTTCTTTCAGTCTCAGATTTTGGTATAAGTGTAATATATGCTTCTTTCCACGATTTGGGTGCCTTCTTCCCCTCTAAAATTTCATTGCAGACTTCCTTAAACGGTTGTATCAGCCAATCTTTCAAAGCTTTATAATATCTGGAAGTCAATCCATCTGGTCCTGGGGATTTTCCCAATTTCATATTTTGAATGGCTCCCTCTATTTCTTGCTCAGTTATTTTCTGGTTTAAAATCACTTTACTTTGTTCAGATATTTTTTGTAATCCATATTTTTAAAGAAATTCTTCTATCTCTTTTTCATCCACCGGCCCTTGAGCATAAAGTCTTCTGAAATAACTCTGAAAACAGTTTCTAATTTCATTTGGTCTAAAAATGTTCTTTCCTTCAACCTCTAAGCTTGTAACCATATTCAGTTTTTGTCTTTTCTTCAATTGCCATGCCAGAAGTTTCCCACATTTGTCTGCCGATTCAAATGTCTTTTGTCTCATTTGCTTTATTTTCCATTCTATCTCCTGGTTCATCAATTCCATATACTGTCTCTGGTAGAACTTAATTTCTCTTAAAATTTCTTGAGACTTTGGCTTTGATCTCAGTTTTTTTTCACCTTCTTTTATTCTTTCCAAAATCTGATCTTTCTTTTCATTCTGTCTCTTCTTTTTTAAAGTGTTCTGCTGTATCAAAAATCCTCGCATAACGGCTTTACTTGCGTCCCAAATTGTTCTTTTCTCCACCTCTGTTTTCAGATTTATCTCAAAATAATCTTTCACAGTTTTCTGGGCCTTTTTGTACACCTCTTCATCTCTAAATAGGGAGTCATTCATCCTCCATCTAAAAGAACCAGCTGTTGTTATGTTCATTTCCATCTTTACGGCATTATGGTCGGAGCAAGTCTTTGGGCAGATTTCCACTTTCTTTATCTTTGGTGCCATCCCACTAGTTACCCAAATTTGGTCAATTCTAGTCCAGGTCATTTTTGCTTCTGAAAAGAAGGTTCCCTCTCTCTCAAGAGGGTTCCTTGTTCTCCAAATGTCAATCAAGTCCATATTGTCTGTCATTTCGAAAAAAGTCTTAGGTAGTCTCCCATCCTTGGAAACCACCTGTCTTAGTGCTTTATCCATATTTGTAGAGACCACTCCATTCATATCTCCCATCATAATTACATTGTAATCCAAATAGTCCATTAATGTCTCATGCAATTTCTTGAAAAACTCTGACTTCCCTTCATTCGGAGCATAAATCCCAATTATCAGTAATTTTTCTCCTTGGACTTGTATTTCAATTGCCAAATACCTTCCTTGTTCATCTTTAAAAATTAACTTAGGGGCCAACTTTTCCTTTGCATAAATCACCACTCCTCTTTTCTTCACTTTGTCTGATGAAATAAATTCCTGTCCCAATCTTTTATTAACAAGTAATTTTCTGTGTATTCTAGTCACGTGGGTTTCTTGTAAACAAATCAAGTCCAATTGTTCCCTTTTTAAAATGTGGAAAACCTCACGCCTTTTTCTGGGAAGGTTCAGTCCATTACAATTCCAACTTAAAAATTGTAGAGCCATCTTGTTATTTACTTAGTTGCTCCTCCAACTGCCCCAAGCAGTTGTTCTTCCTTTGTCGGAGTTTTAAGCCCACCTTTACCACCGGGGCCTTGTAAAGACCCCAAGATCTCCTGCAACGATTTTGCAAAGTTTTTTGCAGATAAAATCACTCATATTCGGAAGGAGCTAGACACCACCGTGGGAGCAGGGCTGGGGCGGGAGAGTGCTAGAGCTCTGTCTGGTCAAGTTGCATGGAATCAATTTCAATCCGTTACCCCCGAGGATGTGGACAGGCTGCTTGGACGCGTGAAACCAACCACCTGTCTCCTTGACCCTTGCCCATCCTGGCTAATAAAAGCAAGCCGGGAAGGGCTGGGCGATGGGCTCTGCGGGGTGGTGAATGCTTCCCTCTGTGAGGGAACATTCCCAGATCCGCTGAAAGAAGCGGTCATTAAACCGCTTCTTAAAAAACCATCTTTAGACCCGGCCAGTATGGCCAACTATCGCCCAGTCTCAAATCTTCCATTCTTGGGCAAGGTGATTGAGCGCGTGGTTGCTGAACAACTCCAGGCACGCCTGGAGGATGCGGACCATTTGGATCCCTTCCAATCAGGATTCAGGCCTCATCATGGGACTGAAACTGCCTTGGTCGCGCTGGTTGATGATCTCCGGCGAGCTAGGGACAAAGGTGAGAGTTGTTTCCTGGTTCTGCTGGATCTCTCAGCGGCCTTTGATACAATCGACCATAACATCCTTCTGGACCGTCTAGAGGGGCTGGGAGCTGGGGGCACTGTTATGCAGTGGTTTCGCTCCTTCCTCCTGGGCCGTGTTCAGAAAGTGGTGGTGGGGGATGAGTGTTCAGACCCCTGGGCCCTCACTTGCGGGGTGCCTCAGGGTTCCGTCCTCTCCCCCATGCTTTTTAACATCTATATGAAGCCACTGGGAGAGATCATCAGGGGGTTTGGACTGGGTGTCCATCAATATGCAGATGATACCCAGCTCTACCTCTCTTTCAAATCAGAACCAGTGAAGGCGGTGAAGGTCCTGTGTGAGTGCCTGGAGGCAGTTGGAGGATGGATGGCGGCTAATGGATTGAGGTTGAATCCTGACAAGACAGAAGTACTGTTTTTGGGGGACAGGGGGCGGGCTGGTGTGGAGGACTCCCTGGTCCTGAATGGGGTAACTGTGCCCCTGAAGGACCAGGTGCGCAGCCTGGGAGTCATTTTGGACTCACAGCTGTCCATGGAGGCGCAGGTCAATTCTGTGTCCAGGGCAGCTGTCTACCAACTCCACCTGGTACGCAGGCTGAGACCCTACCTGCCCGCGGACTGTCTCGCCAGAGTGGTGCATGCTCTGGTTATCTCCCGCTTGGACTACTGCAATGCGCTCTACGTGGGGCTACCTTTGAAGGTGACTCGGAAACTACAACTAATCCAGAATGCGGCAGCTAGACTGGTGACTGGGGGCGGCCGCCGAGACCATATAACACCGGTCTTGAAAGACCTACATTGGCTCCCAGTACGTTTCCGAGCACAATTCAAAGTGCTGGTGTTGACCTTTAAAGCCCTAAACGGCCTCGGCCCAGTATACCTGAAGGAGCGTCTCCACCCCCATCGTTCTGCCCGGATGCTGAGGTCCAGCGCCGAGGGCCTTCTGGCGGTTCCCTCATTGCGAGAAGCAAAGCTACAGGGAACCAGGCAGAGGGCCTTCTCGGTAGTGGCGCCTGCCCTGTGGAACGCCCTCCCATCAGATGTCAAAGCGATAAATAACTACCTGACATTCAGAAGGCATCTTAAGGCAGCCCTGTTCAGGGAAGTTTTTAATCTGTGATATTTTAGTGTATTTTTGGTTTCTATGGAAGCCGCCCAGAGTGGCTGGGGAAACCCAGCCAGATGGGCGGGGTACAAATAATAAATTATTATTATTATTATTATAAATTTCAAGTTCAAAATGTCTGTTGCGTCCTTTGCCTTTGTAGTCTGGTCCACCACTTCCTTCAGGAGGTCCTCCTCGTTTCTTTCCAGAAATTGTTCTTTGTCTTGCACTGTTTTTATTTTAATTTTTTTCCCTTTGTAGTTGAAAGACAAGCCTTGTGGAAACTCCCATCTAAATAATATGTTGTTCTTTTTCAACAAAGTGGTCAAGTCCTTGTAGTAAGCTCTCACTTCCAAGATGTATTTGGGAATATCTTTATAAATCTGCACAAAAGAATCTTCAATCTCGAGAGTTCTTTGAAACTGTAAGTTTAATATTTTGTCTCCTCCTTAGATCTCAAAATTATCAGGCAATCCCTTGGGTTCTTTCTATTTTGTCTTCTGCCCAGTCTAAAAGCAGTGACTATCTTAAATTCCTCCTCTTTCAAATTTGCTTGCCAGAATCCCAAAAATTCTTTTGTAAGGAAATCTACCAAATTATCCTGTTCACTTTCTGGGACCAATCTCAATCTCAAATTCCTCTCCTTTCTCTGAAGTTCCAGTAGAGACAGGGCTGCCTCATGCTCATCCAGCTTTTTACAAACTGGTATTAACTTTTCCTGTGTAGTTTCCGCAGTGGTTTTCGCCTCTTCAGCAATCTTACGAATTGTGACATTTTCTTCAATTAATTTATTTATAGTCTCTGTATTGGATGTAACACTTTTGGTATTTAAATCTAATTTTGTTGATAACTCTGTCAGCTGTTTAGAGTTTTCTGTGCCTTGCTTAGTCAAGGCTTCCAAGGCCTCATTTATCTTTATTAATGCTTGTGTCACTGGATCCATAGGTAATGAAGTCACTTTTTCCTGCCCATCTGCACCTGCAGGGACTGAGCCTGATATAGAACCCCTTTTCTTTTGTGCAATTTTAGTTTTAGCTCTTGTTTTTATCTCTTCTTCTTGGCCACTCATATCCCAAGGTCGTTCCCACAGGAATTATTTCCAGATGGAAAACTCCACTGACTTACTTTTTACAAACTTGTCTTATAGCTATTTCCCCACAACCCTCTAGAGGGAGTAGCTCACAGTTCAAAATACAAAGAAGCAAAAAGAAAAATAGCAACAAATCTTCCAGTAAATTTCCACTAAGAAGGCTGTCAGTTTGTAACTTCAACGAAGTCCCCAGCAATAGCAAATAAAGTCCCAACTTTGTATCAAGCAAGCAAGACACCAACTTTGTAACTAGTTTCAAATAACAGTTTCAGTCCCGGTGACTTACTTTCCTTTTGGGGCAGTCCTTCCCAAGGGTTTAAAACGGCAGAAAGTTCCTTTTTTAAACCTCTTTCATACAGGTAGTACAGGTTCAAATTCTCCCCCCCCGCTCCTGCCTGCTAAGGGGGAGGCTCAAGTTCAATGTCCGGGTTAGACAGGTTTTAAAGTTGTCTTCCGTCAAATTGCAGGTTTGTATTTCGTTGCTTTAGCTGTCATGCAGTCCGGGAAAGGCAGACTTCCTTATTTTTAACCTTCCCCGTTTTCGGCCAAATTTTCAGAATTTTTAGTTTTAAATCCCAAAAGCTTTCCAATCCTACTCACAGGTATTTTGTAAATCCAAATGCCAGGAAGGAATCGGCGCTCTCCGTCTATGGCGACGCGGCTTCACTCCACGGGCTGGGTAGCGACTGTCAGCACCGCGCTCACACCCGATGCCACTCCGGAGCCTTTAAAAAGGCTCCTTCGCAGTAAAGGGGGGCGCTTAAGGTGCCCACCGAGTCTCCTTGCTCACAGGCTTCCGCGCCTGTGATTTTAGGGGTCCCCGCTTCGCCGTAGTGGTCAGACCCGAACTCGTAGAGTAGTCTCCCTGAGCGGAGCTCAGTGGGAGACCGCCATTAAACGCTGGCGCCGACCGGAAGTCGGAATGTCTGTGTGCAATGAATTCTGTCTCAGTTCATGAGGTCAAACTAGATTAAAAACCACCAATTCCATTATGGCTATGTAAGTCTAACAGGCACCTGGAAAGTAACAATAACAATATTAACTTTTTTTAAAAAAGGTAGACAGATTTCCAGAGCAACCCTAACTGTACCATAGGAAGGCTGCTGTAACATATAAGTTACACCCCGTTCTATTTTTCTAGAAAAAGAGGTGCCAGAACTTACCACGCACCCCTCCCTTGTTCTCTTATAATGGAAATGGTGTCCACCTCAGCCGAAACTGAGTTCCAGCAAATTTTGGCTGAAAAAAACCCTGGGCCGGGTATAAAAAATTAAATCATCAACATCATCGTCATCACCATAATCAAATAGGACACCCCTATTGTCATTGGGGAAATGTTGGAGGGTATGCTGTTCATCTTAATTAGTCACCAAAATGAGTACACTGATACCTCGGGTTAAGTACTTAATTCATTCCAGAGGTCCGTTCTTAACCTGAAATTGTTCTTAACCTGAAGCACCACTTTAGCTAAGGGGGCCTCCTGCTGCCACCGCGCTGCTGCCGCACAATTTCTGTCCTCATCCTGAAGCAAAGTTCTTAACCTGAGGTACTATTACTGGGTTAGAGGAGTCTGTAACCTGAAGCGTATGTAACCCGAGGTACCACTGTATATTTAAAACACAACTTAGCCCTGCCGTTGCCTCTGTGAAGCAGGGTTGTAAAAACGCCTGAGCACAGCAGAGTTCTCTAGCTTAATCAGTTACAGAGTTCGTTGAGGTACAATGAGAGAGAAATGCCTGCTGTGCTTCAGTCAGACATATTTACATCCCTACTCTGAGGCCTTCAACAGAGGTTAATGGGTCAGTCTTTGAAATTGTAGATGACAGGCCAAAATGCAAGCAAAGCTAGCTAGATGAATGAATTGAGGAGAGATTCAGTGATAAATCCAGTGAGAGTCAATGATATGCCCAGAGAACAAATGGTTCTAGAAGAGAAGCCACATTTAAAATCTGTATTTCTCAAAAATGATATGCAGCTTCAGTTTTGGAATACTAGACTGTCTCTCCTCCTCCTTCTCTCCCAAAAGAGCCCAGAGTGACATTTGGGGGGTCCCTGCTGCCTGACCCTCTTCAAGTGTTGCCAACAAGTGTCCCTATTTTACAGGGAGAGTCCTGGATTTACAGAAACCATCCCGATTTCTGATTTGATCCCAGAATGTGCTGCTTTTCCTTAGGACGTCCCTATTTTCATTGGAGAAATGTTGGAGGGTATGGAGCTATCTGACCCCCAAGCAAGCATCTATCCAGCCTTTATAAGACATCTGAAGGCACCCCTGTATAGGGAAGTTTTTAAACGTTTAATGTTTTATTAAGTTTTATGTATTTTGGACGCAGGTGGCGCTGTGGTTTAAACCACAGAGCCTAGGACTTGCCGATCAGAAGGTCGACGGTTCAAATCCCCATGACGGGGTGAGCTCCCGTTGCTCGGTCCCTGCTCCTGCCCACCTAGCAGTTCGAAAGCACGTCAAAGTGCAAGTAGATAAATAGGTACTGCTCTGGCGGGAAGGTAAACGGCGTTTCCGTGCGCTGCTCTGGTTCGCTAGAAGCGGCTTAGTCATGCTGGCCACATGACCCAAAAGCTGTACGCCGGCTCCCTTGGCCAATAAAGCGAGTTGAGCACCGCAACCCCAGAGTCGGTCACGACTGGACCTGATGGTCAGGGGCCCCTTTACCTTTACCTATGTATTTTGGAAGCCACCCAGAGTGGCTGGGGCAACCCAGTCAGATGGGCAGGGTATAAATAGTACAACAACAACAACAACAACAACAACAACAACAACAACAACAACAACAACAATTGAATAGGGCATCCCTATTTTCAATGGAGAAATGTGGGAGGGAATGTGAATGTGTCCTTGAATTCTGATAATGCTTCTTGCCTGGAGGGAGAATAAAAAGGGATATGTGACTGTTTGTAGAAACCAGCCTATTGTACAAAGGTAAACATTATATTAATTGCTCTGCCCGCTTTTGCTGGTGGACCCACCCACCACCACCACTATGCAGCCCCTGAAAGCTTGGGCAGAAGCGAATGTGGCCCTCAGGCTAAAAAAAGAAAAAGAAGAAAACATTTCCCTCTCTTGACAGAGAATATTTAGGATTTCTCTCTTCACAATAAGCAGTGTTCACCCTTCAAAAGAACATTGCCCAAATCCTACCCTCTGGAAATGGTTACAAGGAAAGGCACCAGATTTAGCTCCACGGAGTGGGAAAGAATTTACCTCAACCTTCAAGCTGACTAAAGAAGAGCGTATCTCAGCCTTCCTGCTTGGCTTGCATCTCTTCTGAGGCGGAACAAGCAACACAGAAAGTTATTTAGTTCCCTCTTGTCGCTGCTGTGATTTATGAGACTATCACAAGCCCATTTTATTAAAGCAAGGCTAAAACCTCTCCGGGAACAATTCTATTACCAGGCATATTTCTGAACATGAACAACTTCATTTGTGGGGGGTGGGGGGCAAGGTGTGCTATAGTGGCCACTAAAACAATCTCACTCATTACAGAAGTGATAAAACCTGAAAGTGATGGAGATGTTCTCATTTTTATGAGAGGAAATTATATCAAGCTGAAGGTATATTTGGCTATTACCTCTGTCTCCAACTCATCACATTCCCATTTGAGCCACCTATAATGAGGCAAAGAAACCATTAAAACAAGTACCTGGCAATAAATCTTAAGACTTTTCTCTGGCTGTGTACAGAGGCTTTAAATAAGAACTTCAGCATGGGAAACTATAAATACACCAAAATGCAGCAGTGGGGGAAATTCAGCCATGGTCAGTTGCGATTATGAGCAATATCACATTTACCACAGAAAGGGCTTCAGAGATTTCCTGTCCTCGTATTAATGTACATGCATGGAAGACAGTAATGCAGTTTGTATCTAGTTTTAAAATTGTTCGATAGCCATGCTGTCAAACTTGTATCTGGCTTTAAAATTGTTTGATAGCCATGTGCGATTCAATTTCCTCAAACCTTTCTGTGATATTCATTTCCTGTAAACAGAAGTGCTCTGTCTATAGCACATTTTTAACACTTCCACCTACCATCTTTTTTTCCATAGAGTGTACAGATTTGGAAATAGCTCTAGATTTAGAAGAAGGCAATATATATATACACTAGGGATGGAGAAGGTGTCAATTTGAAATGGATGAATATTTAGAATCTAGTGGTTCTGATCTGATTGAACTTTACTTGCATAAAGTGTATATTTTAAAAAGATAGGGACACGGGTGGCGCTGTGGTCTCAACCAATGAGCCTCTTGGGCTTGCCAATCGGAAAGTCGGTAGTTCAAATCCCCACAACAGAATGAGCTCCCACTGCTCTGTCCCAGCTCCTGCCAACCTAGCAATTTGAAAGCATGCCAGTGCAAGTAGATAAATAGGTACCACTGTGGTGGGAAGGTAAACGGTGTTTCCATGCACTCTGGTTTTCGTCATGGTGTTCTGTTGCGCCAGAAGCGGTTCAGTCATGCTGGCCACATGAACCAGAAAGCTGTTTGTGGACAAACACCGGCTCCCTTGGCCAGAAGTGAGATGAGTGCATTTGACTGGCCCTAACTGTCCAGGGGTCCTTTACCTTACCTGTACCTTTATATTTTAAATGAAACTTTTCATATTTCTTTAGCATCATACCCTCTGCAAAACAAAGATACCACAAAACTAAAATAGTGAGTTCATGCTTAACAATGCATCTTAGGAACATAGATGCAAAATAAGCACATTTACACAACTATCTTCATTAGTTACTCTGAAAGCGGGATTTGAATCACTTTTTCACATTTCATTTTAACTCTATCCAGATCATAACTCTTCTCTAAAAAATAAGGATGCTTTTTACTTTTAAGGACACAACACTCTGTTTGACCCTGAGTTCCATGCAGGAATAGAATGTTATGGAGAGAGGCTCTGAATTCCTCATAGCTATTAGATTCCCAGGTCAAACTGCCCTTCTTAAAAATGTCCTATATTCTTATTAATAATAGTCTTAATACAGAATGTTTTCCAGAAAGTATTATTGCAGTTTTCAGAATCTAAGTGCTTCTGAGCTTCAGTGGTTGAAGCATTTCTCTTAGAATTAAAAAGCTGCTCAGCTGGTATGAACCATCACATTCTTGTTTTAAATCCTAGCTTTAATTTTATTCCATTGACTCCAGAATTGCACAGAAAGAATTCCCCACTCATGGGTGAACCTCTATCAGGTCAATAAGGAGCAGAATGAGAACAGCTGGACCTGAGAAGAAGAAGAAGAAGAAGAAGAAGAAGAAGAAGAAGAAGAAGAAGAAGAAGAAGAGTTTGGATTTGATATCCCGCTTTATCACTACCCTAAGGAATCTCAAAGCGGCTAACATTCTCCTTTCCCTTCCTCCGCCACAACAAACACTCTGTGAGGTGAGGGAGGCTGAGAGACTTCAGAGAAGTGTGACTGGCCCAAGGTCACCCAGCAGCTGCATGTGGAGGAGCGGAGACACGAACCTGGGTCCCCAGATTACAAATCTACCGCTCTTAACCACTACACCACACTGGCTCTCTGAGAGAATACTTCAGTCCAGAAACCAACCTTATTCTCCTGACTGAGGTGGAAAGGGAACGAGCGGAACTGAACCCATGATTTAAATAGGAACTAGGTGAAAATGACCCCTATATTGTTTAGTATTATATCAAGTTCCATGCATAACATCTGAAATAGGAACATTTTAACTTATATCAATATATTATCCTGCAAGATTCCTTTGGTTCTTGTTTAAAGTTTATTTCACTTTTGGGTCTGTTTCATGTCTATACTGTATTTACCATGTTGCTATAATGAAGTGAAGTTTAGGAACTGGTCATTTTTAAGGTATATGATGGGAGTGTGGGTTAATAGGATGGACACACACAAACCATCCATGTTCTACCAAGGCATGGTCAGTGGTTGTGGGCTCACTTTCCCTGTATTTATGGTGTGTGCATGGGCAGAACACCTGAACAGCCCCATTGTATTCTGAATCTATAGAAGCACATGACTAGTTCCATGCACGTAAGGGGTATTTGGATGTGGGTTTTTTTTTAACTGCTGTGTCAGTTTCCTGTGTGTTAAACCCCCTTCAGAAGTGAGGGGACTTTCAAAGGCAGCTTGTGAGCTGGCAGTGTCAGTATAAAGGTGTCTGTTCAAAGGAAGGGGGTACTGCAGATAATAATATTGTGCAGCTGGAAGTAATAGGATGCAGAATAATGGACTCCTTTTGGAATAAAGATTGTCCATAAATATGATTCAAAGCTTTACTAACCAGAACTCCTTCAAAACAGGTACAAAAGCAATCAATGATACATCCAAACACTTCTCTCAGACATACACTTGCCCAAGCAAAGCTTCAGCATCTTCTTAGGAATATAATATAATTCTAAACAGACCTAGAATCAAAGGTCTCTCTCTTTCTCTTCTTACAGCCTCCATCAGCCTGGAGCTGTTTTCTCATTTGCACGCCTTTCTCCCACTGTGCCTGGAAACAAAAGACCAAAGACAACTCCCTTCAAAATAGGTGGTACTATGTACCTCGCATGATCTAAGGTCACATGAAAGAGCAGAGAACACCAACAGTTAATTATTAGCTGAGCTAGAAGCTTACAGAGCTCTCTTTAGCTTTAGTATACCTCGATGGAATTGTTCAATCTTAAACCCTTACCAATACACATACACATACAAGCATTTTCCATTTCACTGTGCAATTAATCAATTATACTTAACAGTGAGTGGTGGACCTAATCCCTAGGACATGCCTAAAGTAAATGTGGAGAATGAAATTTAATATTTTAGAAACTGGCAGTTCCCTACTCCTAACTAGGAGGTGGGTGGGATGGGAGTTGGAGTCCTTACCGACCCTCAATGACGAAGGTGGTTCTTTTGGACTACAAACCACCTGAAAGAGTATCCTGGAACTTTTTTCTGCAGATGCAATAAAGGTAAAGGTAAAGGTACCCCTGCCCGTACGGGCCAGTCGTGTCCGACTCTAGGGTTGTGCGCCCATCTCACTTAAGAGGCCGGGGGCCAGCGCTGTCCGGAGACACTTCCGGGTCACGTGGCTAGCGTGACGAAGCTGCTCTGGCGAGCCGGCACCAGCGCAGCACACGGAAATGCCGTTTACCTTCCCGCTATAAAGCGGTACCTATTTATCTACTTGCCCTTAGGGGTGCTTTCGAACTGCTAGGTGGGCAGGAGCTGGGACCGAACGACGGGAGCTCACCCCACTGTGGGGATTCGAACCGCCGACCATACGATCGGCAAGTCCTAGGCGCTGAGGTTTTACCCACAGCGCCACCCTTCTTTGCCATTACTATTGCTGTTTGTTGGCTTGATGTTTAGCTCTAACCCATGGTCAGTCTGACCCAGAATGAATTTTTCGTCACTGATGTTCTAGCCGTCTCAGCAATTGCTTCATCACCCTCAGCCCTGGGGCAAAACCACGGGACCATCCAAGCTCCATGCAATCAGAGAAGGCATTTCAGAGCCAGACAGTTGATAGCCCATGTTAATTCCACATTCCAGCAGACCACCAGGGAATCAGCTGTTTATTAGTGTTTATTCCCAGGTACTCAAGCTCAGAATACTGTGTAGTGCTTATTCTCAGGTAAGTATACACAGCATTGTAGTCAGAATAATTGAAAAAAACCAGTCCATATCTGTATTAAATCCTATTTTATATATGTGGAATAATTTTCTCTTCTTGGAATCTCTTAGCAAAATCTGGAGTGTCCCATCAATGGTTACAATGACATATTATTAAGATATCTTGATTGATTCTTTTGTTTCTCTCTCTTAGTAGTCTCCTTTCTAAGCGTGAATCATATGCAACGCTTGAGTGATATAAAATGAGAACATTTTCTTCTACAAAAAAACCAAAACAACCTTTCCACCCCTTGAAAGTTTGATATAATAGCGAGACAAGATTTCTCTTCACTTTGTTAGGATAGGGCTTCGCTTGTTCTGTTGCTGTCAGATTCTGCATTGTTATACATGTTATTTTACTTTTTGTGTATTCTGAATATAGGTGGCAGTTCACGCCACGTTCACCTTGGGATGAAAATATATTATTTGTTGCCATTTTCACCCATACTCAGGAAGATAAAACATTTTCCCAAGGTATAAAAAGGAGTTAAAATGAACAGTGTAGCTAACCTTTCAGTAATAATGAGATCAGATTGGGTAAAACAATTATCCCTAAATGAATTGGGACCAAAATATCCTCTCCCTGTATCAGCCAGCCTGTGCCCTTAGAACATAAGCGGGGGGGGGGCGGTGTCCATCTTGTTTTCCCACCATTAGGCAAAGTACATTTGGAAATGATATGCGATAGGGCCTTATCTGTGGTGGTACCCTGACTTTGGACTGCCCTTCTGTAAGAGGTGTGCCAGTTGCCAGCTTTATTAACACCCCAGTGCCAGGCTAATATCTACTTGTTTACCTGGTAAACAATGATTAGTCACTGTTGCAACAAGTGTGAAATGATTATGATTGGATCTACTACTGATTTGTGCTCTTGATCTTGTGCTCTTGTTGATTGTTTTATTGGTTTTATTGTACAATTTTTAAAATTTCACGGTTGGTCGGTTAAATATTGTTGTCACCTGTCCTGGTATTTATATGAAGTAACATAATACGAAGTAACATATTTATATGATGTAACATAATATGCATAATGAAATAGTCTAATGCAGCTGTGGGCTGGACATTGTTTTGTTACTGGTATTCCAGATGTCTTCAGACGCTGCTATTAGAGTCAAGCAATGAGATAGCTATTCCCAAGGCAAGAGGGCCAGCTGGAGGGCAGTTTTCCCCCAAGGAAACAGTAACCTTAGGCAGAAGTATAGCTATTTTTTTTTTGGCTGCCTGCTTCACCTTTCCTCTCCTTCCACAATGCAACAGCCACGCATTCTGAATGGTTGACCCAGCTTATTGGAATGATCTTCCCCAGAGACCATCAATGTTCTCCCTACCTGGCCTTTAGATGCCCTTGTTTTGGAAGGTATTTAGTTAGATGGAGGGAGATGCTTTGGCTCTGTGCTGCTGATTATAAACCTCTAGAATTCACAGCTCTCTTTGCTTTGTTAAGTTTACTTTATTATATTAAGTTGTATTGAAATGATGTAATGTACCTTAATTGAATGTGGAAAGGTGAGTTATAAAATACTCAGAAGGAAGAATTCTGGTTCAAGTTTGCTTGCTGACCTGAGATACTAAGAGCTTCTCCTCTTCCTGTTCCTTTAGAGCCAGTGTGGTGTAGTGGTTAAGAGCGGTGGACTCATAATTTGGTGAACCAGGTTTGATTCCCTGCTCCTCCACATACAGCTGCTGGGTGACCTTGGGCTAGTCACTTCTCTGAAGTCTCTCAGCCTCACTCACCTCACAGAGTGTTTGTTGTGGGGGAGGAAGGGAAAGGAGATTGTTAGCTGCTTTGAGACTCCTTAGGGTAGTGATAAAGCAGGATATCAAATCCAAACTCCTCCTCCTCCTCCTTCTTCTTCAAGTTGCTAGAACAGAGGTGGCCAAGGTGATGCCTCCAGATGTTGTAGAGTCTACAACTTCCATCTGCTTCAGCCAGCATGGCTAAATGTCAAGGGTGATGGCTTCACTTCTTCCCCTTAACCCTCAAGCAAGTTGCCCGGAGCCATATAATGTTCTCCAGTGCTGTATTTCCAGAAAAAGAGGTGCTGGAACTCACCATGAACACCTCTCTCGTTCTCTTAGAATGGCAATGGCACCCACTTGAGAGGCGCAGGAACTGAGTCCCTGTGAGTTCCCACTGAAAAAAAAAGTCCCGAAGTTCTCCAGCGTAGTGAGGTTTCCTCCTTGCTAATGCTGGCTTTCCTTTGTTCAAAGATAGAAAGCTCTGATGTCAACATGGTGGCCTCCAGGTGATGTGAACTGCTGCTCCTATCATTCCTGACCATTGCCCATGCTGGTTGGGGACGGTGGAAGTTGAAGTCCATCTGGAGGGCCCCACATTGCCTTGGTCTATTGCAGTGTTTCCCAAACTCGGGTCTCCAGCTGCTTTTGGATTACAATTCCCATCATCCTTGACCGCTGGTCTTGCTAGCTAGGCATGATGGGAGTTGTAGTCCAAAAACAGCTGGAGACCCAAGTCTGGGAAACACTGGGTCTTTTGCATCCATTTAAATTACTGGTACTTCTTTCTATAAGCTGGCAGCCAGGGGAAAAAAAAGAGAGCAGGAGTGTATAGTTGTCACCAGGCAAACAAGAATAAACATCAGAGGCACTAAAGCAGTACATCTTATTCCACATTTGCTGCAGAAAACAGTGATGTAACAGTGAGATTGTAAAATGTGCAAGGAAACCTTTGAGTGTCCAAAGACACACTTTATGCATGTGCTGCAGAAAACGTTAATGGTACAGTGTTTCCTCCAACTGTAATGTAAAACACTGCCATAATATTGCATCAGGCTTGTCTATGTTCGTTATCAAGATATGTTCTCTTGACAGCTCTGAAAGCAGAAATAATAGATTTGTCAGGTACAGTACCGATGTGAGTCCAGAGCTGTCAGTATATTTCTGAACTGGGCATCCATCAAATGGAAAAGCAAGTAATGGATGATATATCTCTTATTCTTTTTGCCATCACCTAAGAAATTGTTCACTACGCTGCTTCTTGGTGTCCGTATTAGCATGCCAATGAATACTGAATTTTCAGACATGTACTCAGCAAAACACAGGGTGAGGTTGTTTCAGTCCTACTCCCATGCCCCCCCAACCCCAGTCTCTCCTTAATTCTAAAATAAAGTCTCTGGTGAGAATTTGCTTATAATGAAGGCTTGGGTGGTTGTTTTTTTGATTGATATGGATGTCCTTGTCATGGAATTCTACTCAATATTGATCCAGAGCAGAGTCAAAACACATTGCAGGATTCCCCCCAAAATAGACCAGAGGCAATTAATATTTCATCCAGCAGAGCTTTACTGCTACTGAAGGCAAATGAGCATAATGGTCACAAATCCAATACTTTCAGGACTGGCACTGTCCATAAGAAATCCAGCTGCAGCAGACTTAACTTAAACTTACAATAACTTATAATAAGTCTAAAACTTAACACCATGTACAGAACCCCACACCAGAAGGAAAAGAGATAGAAAGAGAAAGTGAAACCCAGGCTCCTTCTGGCCTTTTATTGTCAGCATGACCTTGACTGAAAGAGATAAGAGAACCAGTTTATACCACTCTGTAGGAATTCTCTGAAGGAATAACCCAAACATCATGAACCTTTTGCTTGTTTCTTTCACACAGAGAAACTTCCAGAACTCTCTTGAATTAATTAGAATACAGACAAGATGGCATACCTGTTATGTACTAAGCTTGGATCCTAGAACAATAGGCAGGTAGGATCCTAGAATGCAACAACTGATTGGCCTGCAGGAGAAGACCAATCAGGCTCCAGGAGGGAAGCAGAATCAGCCAATCAGACGGAACTCATTGTGTAAATAATGTATATAAAAGACTGAGGTTTCGGGGGGAAATTCAATCACTGTTTTACAAGCTGCAATAAAGAGCATGAAATCACTGCAGGACTCCGAGTATATTTCAATACCATTCCACACTAGAACAATTATTAGCAAAGAAACCAAAATACCTGGTCTTAAAAACCCAGTCGGATGGACTGCATATAAGTAATAATGTTTTTTTTAAAAAATAAAATATTATAAAATCACAGCAGTGCAGAAAGTTTGCTTTCCCTCCAGAAAGTAGCAGGATTACTTGTCTCCCATAGAAACAGCCTCTGGGAATTTTAAGGATATGGAGACCTGATTTGCAGCTTTGTCACTTCACATGCCCAGTTATTCAGCATTTGGCAGCGGGTTGTTCCTCTGGGATGTTCAAGCAATTTTGCTGGAAATTATTTGGGTCCTGTGAGGTCACGTCTATTGTAAGAGGAGAGCTTGTGACTTGCTCAGTGCAATTCATGAAGGTAGGTTAGGGGAAAGCTTTTATTTTGTGAAAGAGTGGGAAATAGACAGCTTCTTTATTTAAAAATCTATTTTAGGCTCTCTCTCTCTCTTTTTGTCTTGTAGAAATTCGACTAGTTTAGAAAAGAAATTTCCTCGTGGTTATCTCATTATACACTTCCAAAGTCAGAGAAATATCCCAGGGATATGTGCGCAGATTCTCTTCTATGAAAGGCAAGAGATTAGTATATTAATGGGAGTTGAGATTCTGACATGGCACTATATCAAAACCTCCCTATTGCTCAGCACGCCCCCTCCTCTGATAACCCACGTAGAAATAGCTACCCATAGAATGAAAGCTGCTTAATCCATATCGTTGTACACAACTCCAATCTCCATGCAGTGCAAGATTCCAGGAGGTTCCAGAAGCACATCCAGGGTTCGTGTTTCCTTTTGGAAATAAGGCACAGCAGCAACTGTGGTATCTTTACAATATATGGGTGTTGTTGTTTTTAACACACACTGCTTTATTTCTAGGGGAAAAATGTGCCAGTACGCACCATGCCCCGCACCCTCCCCACAGCTGTCAACTGTCCCTTATTTGGTGGGAAAGTCCCTTATCCCAGCGCTGTGTCCTGCTGCTGTCCCTTATTGATGATGTCCCTCAAATTTCCCAGGTTTCAAAGGAAGCAGCTCCTCTCCCTCCCTACCTGCTGGCTGTGTTGCTTGGCTGCGTTGCTCACCCAATAAGGAGTCTAAGAACGACTGGGTGGGTGGAGCTTGCATGCCTTGTGCCAATCAAATCAGCCACGTTGCCTGGGGTCTTGCCTTTGCTCAGCGCTTCCCAGCGGAGAGGTGACGGTGGTTTTCCTTGCTGCATCCCCTTTGCCGGGTTGCTGCACTGTGGGAACCACCACTTGAGGCTTTGTTTGGCTGCTAGCTGGGCTTTCTGCCTTTGGCTTGGAGGGGCTCAGAAGTCGAACATACCTGTGCCCGGAAAATCCCTTATTTTGGCTGTTGATCCCTTATTTTTGAGGCTGCTGGTCCCTTATTTTCAAATCTGTAAGCTGACAGCTATTATCATCCCATGCCATCCTGCCGCCGTTTGCTTGTTTGGGGCCTCTGCCACCAACCTGCCCCTGCCCCTGCCCCTGCTGCCACTTGCCTCTCCCTTCCATCACAGCTTTGACTGCCACCACTGCCGCCGCCACTTTCCGCTTTTCATGAAATGCACATTTGCCTTTAGTCCTGAATTTGTTTATTCGTCATTCAGACTTCAGTTGCTGTTTGGGGAAATTGTTTGCGATGGGAGAATCACGTTATCATAATTTTTTTACATATAACGTTTACATTTTAAATTCACACAGGATGAGATTTTCAGGCATTAGATCACCCCCTCAGGAAATCATGCCTACCAAAAAGGAAATTTAATTGTGATGACCACCAATAAACTTTCAACAGGGACCAGCTTGTAAGAACATAAAACTAGCTCTGCAGGATCAGGCCAGTGGCCCAACTCGTATCTGGATTGGAACCATTTATTATACGTTTTTATTGTACATATTTTATACAGCCATGCAATTATGATTCTTAGGGGAGTTTACAAAAAGAATAAAAGAGTGGTAAATGGTAAATACAACAAAACAAAACTAGGTGAGGTAGGGCTTTCCATGTACAGAGACAAGCTCCTCCTAGCTATGGTCCAATGTGAATGATGTAGGATCACAACCCAGGAGCCAGCGATGCTCACTCATAATCCCACTTGCTGACTGCTGTCAATCAGCTGTTCAGAACCTGGACTGGGTTGCTCATCTAATCTTTCTCCTTCTGCACATTAAAGGCTGGCTGCCATTCTCTGGCAATTTAATTTCTGTTGCCTTATGTAACTTGCATGTGTGAGGTTACAAATCAGCTTTTGCTTTACATTTGCCTCTCCGCAACCTGGCTGGGAATGATGGGGTTGTAATCCAAAACATGTAGAAGGCATCCGGTTGAGGAAATCTGCTTTTCATTAAACAACCTTTTCCCATTAAAAATGGGGAGAATATAGATTACCCTATTCACAAAATATGCTGTGTCATCTTTTGTAGTTGCTACTGACTGGCTGCACTTCTGGGTCTCTCTTGAATTTCAGCATGGGTTTATGAAAACATGAGGCTAATTAATGCATCACGATTTTCACCCACAATCTCTAGAGTGTTGTTTTCCCTACCTGTTGCTCTGAAAGAAGAACAAATGAGCTCAGCCAATGGAGATCTTATTCTATGTGGGTTAGTCATCTGCAGAAGTAGTCGCACCCATCTATGGATGCTCACAAATAATACAGATAATGCAGAATTACAGAAATGTGATACAACCCAAACCAGGGGAATGTGGAAGTAGCAGCCACAGAACCACCCATATAGACACAGATGTGCACCTAGATCCACATTTCTATCTGGGCCCACCAATGGGAACGTGTAACTCCGTCTAGGGCGACTCACTGCATCTGACAAATGTTGCATTCATTCCTTCATAGTTTTTTGGGGCTGCTGATACAGAGTCTTTCTTTTAGAAGGTAGGCAGTGAATTGCAGCAGCTTAGGTCCATTCCAAGCCCCAAGCTTCACTCCATATTTTGGAGGAGACCGGGCAAGCACTTTCTTCAAGAAGTCCTGAACTCTTCTAATCACCGGGACCCCCAGTTTCAAACAGTGTTGATTTTCCTTCCAGTCTAATCACATCTTAAACAGTCTCTATTTCCCCTCTCGCTGTCCCCTTCCACTCCCCAGAGCTATGAAGTTGTATCACTCACAGTTCTGAGTCCCTACCTGCCAGCTATTTTGGTTTCCTCCCAGGCGGTGACAAAGGCTCCCAGATGTGCTCTTCAGGATGCTTAGAATCCCAATAGTGGCTGTTGGTGCTACTGCTGTTCATTTGGCTGTTTCTGTACCAGCAAGAGTGAGGCCAATGCTCATCTCCATGCCAGACAATTTCTGACCCGGCTTTGTTTATATTCTGCCAGGAGGTGGTCAGTGAGGATTGGAGATGGGAACACATCATTGACAGCCTCTGACAGATGCAGGAGCCTTCTCAAGGTGGCTTTCTTTGCACTGGGTGGCTACAGAGAAATTATTTTTTCAATGAATAAAACACAGTGGTACCTCAGGTTACATACGCTTCAGGTTACATACACTTCAGGTTACAGACTTCGCTAACCCAGAAATAGTACCTTGGGTTAAGAACTTTGCTTCAGGATGAGAACAGAAATCATGCTCCGGTGGTGTGGCAGCAGTGGGAGGCCCCATTAGCTAAAGTGGTGCTTCAGGTTAAGAACAGTTTCAGGTTAAGAACGGACCTCCGGAACGAATTAAGTACTTAACCCGAGGTACCACTGTGCATGCAGTTCTGCACATGTATGTGTGGGATAACCAGCTTCATATAACCAACATGCTTAATTCTAATGAAGGGGTTAAGACCATAGAGTTACCTGTCCTTCCAGGCTTAGCTCACTATGGGATGGACTAGGTAAGCCTTTGTCTCCCTTCAGTCTACATGAGAAGCTGGTTGCTCCAGCTTAGCCACATGACTTTCACAAGCCACACTTGACTTTCTATACTAATAATTTAGGAACTTTCACCACTGTAACTAAACCAAGTTTTACTGCCAGCGCAACTTTTTCTTAATGCTGTATGTATGGGAAAGCACCTGGATCTGATCTTTGGAGAGTTTGAAAGTAAACCATTTTTAACTCACCAAACATATGGTCTCTCCCCCCCCCCCCCATGCTAGTGAAAGAGAGAAACTCATTATAAAGGTCTAACAGTCTATATTTCCATGCTTTACTGTGCTGCATGTTTTGTGATTTTAAATCTCTGCTGGGATTCTCTCACCAAAGAGTACTTGCCCCAAATCTAGATCTTGGCATCCAGGAATTCTCCTTTTCTATACTTTTTGTTTTCCTTGTGCCAACAGTATGTTGCTGCACGTTTACTATTCACTTTAAAGAAGCACAATTTCCTCTATTGATTTTAATCATTTTATAATTGTTGCTTGATGTGTTGTGGTTGGAGGGTGGTGTAAAATAAAAGAATAATGACCTTAATTAGTTGTTTTCTTATAATCAAAATGGCTCTGAGTGGCCTCTTGGATGGATGAAGAAACTGAAATATCTCTTCTAGAAAAGTGAATTACACAACCCTCCCCATAATCCATGCTTAGAAGGGTTGATGAAGTATTTCCACTTCTGACACAATGAAAGATAACCGTGTTATTCTTATTCTACAGAACACTTTCTTATTCTGTCAGCATTGTAATGGGTGGGTGGACTGTAAGCATTATTACCGTGGATGGAAACAGTAAATTGGCTCCTGTGGAATCAGGGAGTCTGCACTGACTCCAAGGAGGTAGAGTGTTATTAGTCACAATAAATTATAAAAATAAAATAAAAAATAAGAACACTGGGATACTATTCATAACAATATTTAGGAATGTATAACAATAAAGTAAACAACTTTATTTGCATTCCTCATAGAGTCACAATGAGGAATTGCTCTAAGATTTCTTCAGTGGCCTCAATGATCTATTGCACACAGACACAGTATTTTATTTGGAGCTGAAGAATTGGGAATTCCCTGTCTGTTGACCTATCTGTCCTTGAAGAAGTATTGCCTTTGTTGTAAAGCACAGGTGATCGGTTATCTTGAAAAAGGGGTCTTTGGTGAAACTTTCTTCTGCAATCATTACACAACTTTGACTTGGCTTGGCATTAGAATATCCCCCGCCCCCTTTAACAACGAGAACCTCAAGTCGAGATGCCTGGATTTTAAGTGACTGTATTAGTTCTCCTCTAGCCTTATTATTTTCAACATCCCTGTTCTTTGTGTGGTGCATACTATATATTGTTACAAAGGTTGGGTGCCTTCCCTCTCTCTGCCAAGTGGTGGCAAAAGCCCATGGGGTTCCAGGCATTTGCCCAGGGGCTGTGTTCTGTTGTAGAATTGAGACACAGTGGAGACTATCGCAGCTTTAAGAAATATGGTTTATTCACCTATTTACACCTTCAATCTGCATGTAGGGAGTCTAAATCTTACAGAATGGTCATTTCAAGAGGGGCTCGTACCCCACGGCAATGTAGCTCTGGAGTCCAACGCATCTCTCCCAGCCAGCCTGCAGCCAGCCTGCCCAAAGATGGATCCCAGCCCTTCTTCTTCCTTCTTCCTCCCAGAACCCCTTGCCCCCAAAAACTCTATTTTCCGGTCACCTCACACACACAGTTACCCTGGCAACCTTCCAAACCCAGTCTCTGTTCCCACCTCAGGGCACTGGAAAGAACCATTCTATTGCTTTGCCAATGGCCCTCAATGGCCCTATATTGTTCCTTAATGGCCCTAGCTTAGCCAGGTCGTTTTGCTTAGGCTAGCCTAGGAATTACTCTGCAGCTTGTATTTCTCCCTTCACATCCCAAATAATCAAAATCCTAGCATTTATTTCTAGGGTTTAAGGGGTCCCCCCAGTCTATAACTCTCTCTCTCTCTCTCTATATATATATAATCATATATATATATATATATATATAAAACATATTGTAGCACATACAGTGGCACCTCGGGTTACATACGCTTCAGGTTACACACGCTTCAGGTTACAGACTCCGCTAACCCAGAAATAGTGCTTCAAGTTAAGAACTTTGCTTCAGGTTGAGAACAGAAATCGTGCTCTGGTGGCGCGGCGGCAGCAGGACGCCCCATTAGCTAAAGTGGTGCTTCAGGTTAAGAACAGTTTCAGGTTAAGAACGGACCTCCGGAACGAACCCGAGGTACCACTGTATATCACAACAAAAGCAAATGTTGAGAATATCTATCATCTATCTATCTATCTATCATCTATCTATCTATCTATCTATCTATCTATCTATCTATCATCTATCTATCTATCTATCATCTATCATCTATCTATATCTATCTGCACAGCTTCTCTCTTGGGTGCTGTTGTAAAACTGAAGCATTTATGTTGAGCATGTTCTCCCAAATTAATACACTTATGTCTGGGAAATTGTTTGGCAATTATTTGTAATTTCATACCCAATTTTCACTGATCAATTAGGCAAAGTTGTTAACTCTCAGAATGATTTAAAGAGCTTCGGAAGATTTAATGAAACAGAATTAGGAGTAGAAACAGCCACGACTCATTTGAAGAATGTTTTCTATACAGAACTCTCACCAGCAATTAACTTTTAACAAGGATGGCATTTCAACCAAGCAAGAAGTTGTAACAATACTTCTTCCACTAATGTGCTCCCCTGTGTGCTGACATACAAGCCAAGGGTTAGTTAACCTAAGCAACAAGGTTTCAGCAGAGTCCTTCCTAATTGAGCACCTTAGCTGCCCATTCTCACCTGCCCAGTGAGGAGCAGCAGCGATATTAGGTGATGCTACTCTGCCAGAAGTGATGTGAAGTGTAGGTGGGGTTCCCACAAGGCAAGACACAGTGATAACAGCAAGAACCTTTATTGAACTAACAGAACTAGACAACAGGGGCAAAGCAACTGCTTATATACATTTCTGAAGGCCTGGGCCACTCCCACTCCCAACGTGATTGGCTGTCTAAACTTCCAAGCTGCAAATCGTAACTCAGAGTTTAAGGGCCAATGGCAGAGGTCCAAATCCTGAAATGTTCTGTGACTGGATATCATGTATCGAATCAGAACACAGGGACTCAGAATCCTTAGTCCAGACTCAAGCTCAGGCAAACACAGACCACTGAATACATAACATGATGTACTTATGTGCTGATAAATACCAGTGATGCTGTTTCTACCACCACCTCTGGTAGTTGTGGACAGATCATTGTTCTTCAAGTCAGTTTCGCATGTATACATTTATATGCCTCTTCCATCCCGTTTCTGCATCAATCTGTGATAAAATACATTGTTTTGTGTGTAATTTTTCACAAAAAATATGTATTTCATATGCCTGTAATTTAACCTAAATTACAGAAGTATTGTATTGCAAAATTCAGAGACGAGTGACAACTTAATGATTACCATGTTCTAGCCCATGTTCAGGGAGTGTGAATAAGGTCAGTTCCCCTTTCCTAGTTAGTGGTGTTCAGTGGCAGAAGATGGCAGTTTGCCATAAACTGCCACAGCATTGGCCTATAGCTCCTGCACACAGGAAGCATCACCTATGTGCTTCAGAGGAGATTCACAATGCTTGCTCTGTTACTGGACACTCTGGGATGGGAAATAAAGAAGTCCTTTGCCTGCCTTGTTTCTATAAATCCTAATGTGTGGTGGTTTCTTACATGGAAATGGTAGCATTTAATTGCTCCATGCTATCTGTTCTGCATGGTACCATCAACTCTTAATTTCGTTTTTTTTAATTTACTCTCTTTTGTTACTTATGGTGTCTCTCCTGTTGTGTAACCTTTGCATATAAATAGGGGGGAGAGAGAGTTATGCATGCTAGCAACTGCAAATCCACACAAGATGGTTTTGTCATGCATACTTTTTCTATCCCTGATCAGGAGTTTGAGAAAGCGTGTTCTCCAATAAATGAGAGCACGTGTTGCGGTGTGGGCCGCCAGGCCAGGCCTCTGGTTGCCAGGCAGGTTAATAGTTGTTGCCTGGCATTGCGATTGGATAACCAGGTTGCTGGGGCAAATTGTATGTTGCAAATTGGGTGGGTGGGACCATAGTCTTTAAATATCAGTGCACTCTGGTTTCTCTTTCTGTTTGCAGAGTGCATCGGATCACCCGCCCGCCCGCCCTCTTTTCCGGTTGACCTTGCTTTGCCTGTCATGGGGTCGTCTGCCTTGGCGCAGGGGCCTAGTAGGAATTTTGCCATTTGGTGATTGGCTGTGCCATTTGGTTTTTGCCTACTACTCAGCAATTCGTCACAACTTGTAAGGTTGTGGTTAGGGATTGGTTATAATATGCTGGTGGTGGAGGGGTCAGGTTAGGCCGTGCCTGCCCCTCCCGTTGCGCTGAAGGGAATTCCGGTAAAGGAATCCTGGGGCTTGCCATGATTTCGTCCAATCCCTGTCATGGGACCAGGGCCGCCCAATCCCTGTCATGGGAATCCTTGTCATAGGACTGGGCCGGCAAGCTTTCGGGGAGCTGCTGGGGTGAGCGGCGTGGGTCCGACGCTTAGCTCAAATGATCCCCAAGTTAGACTTTCCCTTCTACTGGCTACCGATTGGACCTCGGGATGTCAGTTCTGTCCCAGGCGGGGGGACAGATAGTCATAACCAATGTCTAAACAACCACTCACTGATTTTGTATTTTAATAAAGTTGTGGCCAAAATAGTGCCCAAAAACCAAAACTAAATTACGTGTTATGTGTGAAGTTATTTGAGGGGTGGCCTGGGGACCTACACACGCAAATGTCAGCATGATGACGTAAACTGCTACTGGAAATCTGTTAATGTGCTTGGTCACACACATTTCATACATCATGTTGATGTGTTTTAGACTCTGCAGACTGTCCCAAAATATGCAAATCAGATGTGATACTCTGATTTATAATGTGAGTATATAGAGCCCTTAGTGATAAATACCTGTCCCTGTCTTTTTTTTTTAAAAAAAGTAAATATAAATTTGCAAGCACATCCTATACAACTGAATGAAGAATGGATCTTGCTGATTTATAAACTCTGTAACTGAGACATTAACTTTTTCTCTGAAGGAGTGAGTTGAATAGAGAGACTGTAAGGCCTCGTACAGAAACATTCTCCATCTACAGCTCATTTCTGTGGATACTGGCCTGATGTATTAACCACATTTCTATAAATAAATGGAATGGAGTCAAAAGGAAGCCTATCTAACTGTCCTAAACTGTAATTCATAGTTATCTTCCAGTGTGTGTTCAGAATTAAACAAATCCCTGAATGTAGCTGGATTGTGAGATGAATCACACCCTACACAGAGTAGCTTCTCGTTATGATTCAATTCTACAAATTCATACAGCAAAACACACGCAGAAGACTCCCCTGCCACAATGAAAGAAACCTGACAATTATTTCGATAAAAACTATTTTCCCTCTAGGGTGAAAGAACACTGCCATCAAAATCGTACCAAGAGATGGGGACTCAAATTACTTACATGCTAACATATACAGAATGCTGCTGAATCGGATCATCAGTCCAGCATCCTGCTTCTCACAGCTACCTAACAAAATACCTGTGGGAAACCCAAACGCAGTTCATGAAGGTGAAAGCCTTGATCCAGCAAAGTCATTGTGTGGTCAAAGCAATTTCCATGCTAGTTCATGCTGGTCGTAGCGATATTTTGTGCTGTAATGTTTTTAACTTGGATTGCAAGTTGTATTATGGGCTGTTTGTGTACATACATATAAACCATTTTGCCTGGAAAGTGGTCTACGTATATTTAAAAGAAAGAAATAGCCTTCTGTTTGCAGAACTAGAGCTAATTGTTCAGCTACATTAGCAAAAATAAAGCATTATAAATGCATTATAACACTGTGACACCAGAGCTGAAATCAGAAATCTATGAAATTTTCCAATGTGAGCTTTAAAACTCTTTTCCCCCAGAGCATTTCCAGAGCACTTTTTATAGCTGTGTAGATGCAGCCTGTCGGGTTGTTCTTGGCTGTTTATCTCCTGCCTTTTCACATCCCCTTTTCTCCTTATGCAAGAATCATCTGCTTTCCTGGGCTTGCAAACTAACCAGGGTGCCCTTGCATGATTTCTTGTGTTACATGCTATTGGTACCTATATAGGTGAGATTTTTGCGTAAGATGTCTTTGTAAGCATTTGAGTAAAAGAAGAAGTCTCCCTAAAATATAGAGCAAGCTCATAATCTTAAGCTATTTTACAGAAAACTCAATAACCATTCTCTTGACTTTCCCTCAATACACACAGCACTTCTTCTTTTTCTTAGGACTGCAATGCAGGAATGAACACAAACACACAATCCAGGATTGTTTTTGCATTCATTGCTGACAAGGCAGATGAAGAGCAGCAAAACCCACATATTTTTGCAGGTTGCAATTACCCTATTAGGGTTAAGTAAGAGTGTCAAACTTCTAAATGTAAACCCATGCTCTGTTTCGTTTAAGGGTGCTATGAATATCTGCTCCTTTATTAGCTGAGTATATTAGAGTATAAAAAAGGAAGGAGACAAAATGCCGCTGGGTCTATTTTTACTGAAACTAGAGTTGGCAGTAAATGAAAATAATTTGGCGATAAGAGATGAAACTGGAGTCTTATTTGTCTGATATTGATAAGAAAGCACTTGGATAAAGTTGTCTCGCTTGCAGTGCGTTGCCTGTGCTAGACAGCTGGACCCAGGGTCTTGATATCTGCACTAATTATATGAGTATATGGCATGTGGGCTGGCTGCAAATTGCACAGAAGCACAGTAGAGCTTTAGTGGAACAGCTTCTGACACATCACCTTTCCCTCTGTTCATGCCTATTGTTATGTACTGAATTGAATAGGATCCAAAATGCAGCAGTCTGATTGGTCCTAGAACAATAGGATCCAAAATGCAGCAGTCTGATTCATCCTAGAACAATAGGATTCAGAATGCAGCAGTCTGATTGGTCCTAGAACAATGCAGCAGTATGATTGTTCTGCAGGAGCCAACCAAACTGGCTCCAGATTCAAGTGAAACCACAACCTGATTGGCCTACAGGAGAATTCCGGAATTAGCCACTCACGTGCAGCCCATTGTGTAAATAATGTATATAAAGCAGATACTTTGAGGGGACATTCATTCCTCCTCACCACTATGAGCTGAATAAAGAGCATGAAATCCACTCTTGACTCAGAGTATATTTCACCAATCCTCTTTCATTTTTTCTGCCCTCCCTCCAAGAGGAGGGGCTAGAATTCTGGAAACATTTTACTCAGAGGAAAAAAGAAATCAGGATTGCAATCCTTCGAGGGAGTAAGTCCCATTGAACAATGGCAATGAGTAAACTAGCACTGGTTTCAACTATAAATTTTAAGGTGGGATTTGGGTACATTCATACTGGTTTATTGGTGTTCTGGTTTTTTCCCCTTCTAAAGATGGTCTTTCAATATACCGTATTTTTCACTCTATAAGACGCACCAGACCATAAGACGCCCCTAGTTTTTGGAGGAGGAAAACAAGAAAAAAATATTCTGAATCTCAGAAGCCAGAACAGCAAGAGGAATCGCTGCACAGTGAAAGCAGCAATCCCTCTTGCTATTCTGGCTTCTGGGATAGCTGTGCAGCCTGCATTCGCTCCATAAGACGCACACACATTTCCCCTTACTTTTTAGGAGGGAAAAAGTGAGTCTTATAGAGCAAAAAATACGGTACCAAGCTAAAGAATGGAATTGACAGAGCTGTAAAGGGATCAGAGGCTCCATTTCTGTCTGTTCGATTTTCTTTTCTTTTCTCCAAAAAAACCCCACTAAACCTTTTATTTATGGATATATGCAGAAAAGCATTCACAGACAATTTTTCAACAAGAAGTAATATAATTAAGCAATTCTAAGTGTATTAGCGTATCTGTATTTAGGTTCTGCATGTTCTCCAATGATTCCTGGTTCCTTTCACTTCACTTTTCCAGGCGACAGCCCTGACAATGGGGACATGTGAGGTGGAACCCAAAAATTGAATTCAGAAGTTCAGGGTGGGTATGAATAATTGGGAATGTAGCAACTGTTGGGATACAAACAACACTTGTTTGAGTGCAACCTCCCATGAAAAATAACAGTGAATATTAGCAACATATTTGCAAGCCAGTTTCTCTCTGGGCTGTATTATACTTAATACTTAACTACATATGTTTAACAGTACCACTTTATTTGCTTCAAAATCTAGTGCCTTCTTTCTCTCTCTCTCTCTCTCCCTCCCTCCCTACACACACACACACACACACACACACATCTTTATGTTGTTTAGTATTCAGCTGAGAGATAACTCTCTACAGTAAAGAGATACTGCATGCCTATCAATGGCACCCAGTTCAATCTCCCTTCTTGCTTCCTTAAACTTCTCTCCCTCCCCCTCTCCTCTCACTTATTTCTGCCCTTGAGTCCACTTGTACAGTTGTTCCTTGAACCTACCAACACCTTCAGCATTTCATTGTTAAATACATCATCTGTGGTTTCCAGGGCTGCTTCATAAAAAGCTGACCTCAGATTTAATTGCCTTTCCTTTATTAGTCTTCACCATCTGGTTTAATCCTCCTCTACTACTGTTTTGTGTAGCGTCAACTAAGGCTAAATGATCTTGGCTACTTGCACTTATTTAGTTTTTCTAGCATGCTGATGCTCCCTCTTATTCAGCAACCGAGTTTTCTTGCTAAAGCCTTAATCGAGGGCATTCTTACCTGGGAGTAGGTCCTATTGCATCAATGGGGTTTGCTTTTGAGTAGAGATCTGTAGGGTTGCACTGTAATTTTGACTTCACTTTTCAAGTGACTATACAAACACAGTACAGCATTTTTCTATGTCCTTTAATGCTTCTGGTTTCCGCCCCCCCCCCCACTTGACATGCTGATCATTTTGATTCATTGTGACTTTTTTTCTTGAGTCAGCTTCTGCCTATTCCTATCATTCTTCCTTTCCTTTCTGATAACAACAGCATTCCTAAAAATAGTCGATTCAGAAGAGTACCGTTTATGTTCTTCCTTTCTGGCACATTTCAGACTATACAAGTCCATGGTAATATGTATTTCTAAAATTATGATACTGTGCATCTATAATTCCCAGGACTTCTACCATGCTTCTAAAATGCTGAGAGGTATATTTAACATTGTCTAGATGCCTCCAGGAAATGCCCATTTTAAAACTGCTGTCCTACCTAACTTACTGGCCTATGTTTCACAGCAGAATTCAACTGTGAAACATTTTATCTGATCAAGGATTAGAGTTTTGTGTGGAAAATTCATGTGGCTGGCTTCCTTAGATTCATTGAGTTCCCTTGTTTTGCAATTCCAATATGCAGTTGATAACAGAAACAGTTATGGAGACATGGATTTATTATTGTGATCATACAATCTAAATATTGAGAGATTATGGTTGTTTATTGAAGCAAGAATTGTATTGGAAAACTGTAAGCCTTTTTGCATGTGCATATACATTCATTCACATTTGTACTGCATTATGGGCTTTGTAGTCCCTTCTAATTCCTAGATCCAGCAGAGTTGAGGTGTGTGGGTGAGTGTGGCTATGGGAGAAGCAAGACCCACTTGGGGTGTTAATGTTGTGAACCCCTCCACTGTATGTTCAGGTTGCATATATGTGTAAATAACCCACATATCATAAAGACACCACAGTCTCTGTTGCCCCTCCTTCTGAGGAAACTGAACCCTGGGAAAGAGCCTGGAACCTTGCACCTATATGGTTTATTTTCACATTTACCTGAGCCTACGATGGAGGGGCTCACAGCATTAACACCCCATGTGGGTCTGGCTTTCCCCCATAGCCACAGCCTTGGATTCAAGCAGAGTCCAGGCATGGCTCTGTCTCTCTGGCTTCCCAGCCTGCTTCTAGCTCATTCTGCATTTATTCCCCTTTCTAATTGTAGTTACTAACCTGGGCAGACAGTAGACAGGAGAAGGCACCTTGTTCATTAGATTGCACTGCTCAGCTTCTTTTTCTCTTCTCCTCCAGAAATGCAGACAGTGGCAGTCTCTTCAAGACATTCAGATAGCCTGCTTGGGCAGCCCCAAAGATTTGGCACCCAGGCAGATGCTTAGTTTGTCTCTATGGCTGGGCAATCCCTGCAGAAGCTTGCTAAACACCTCACTGAGACTGTCTCTGAAACGCTGTCTAGTACCTAAGCTTTTATACATGGCATTGGGAAGCAGTTATATCACAATCTGTTTGCACAGCTAGAGGGTGTGAGGACCAAACAAGATGCAAAATCTCCATTGCAATTAGAAATTCTGTGGCTGGGTGTTTCGTTTGCTTTTTAAAGCAAATAGTAGACATGCCCCCCCCCAAATTTGGACCACGGCTCACGCAAACTTACTTTGATCCCAACTGAACATACTTGTTCATTTCCTCACAAGGAAAGTTGTAAAGGTTTGGGCTGCCCCTCTGAGAGGTCTAGATTTTGATGGATAAAATTTAGGGATAAAATTTCGACTGGAGAACAGCCAATAGCGTGGAACAGCTTTAGATGCTGTTGGAAAGGAAATGGCATTAACATCTTCCAAAGGAGGATTCAGTAATTTTCTAATGAACACGAAGAAGGATTATAAAACAACTCATTTGAATGATTAAATTCAAACATGAGCAGGACAGGGAAGCAACTGCTCAAATAATTTTCACAAGGCACTGAACACTGTTTCTTTACTGTGAGAGGACCTATTGTTTGTGCTTAATTATATAAACACTGTGAGTACACTTGTGATGGTTGTATTTTAGCATTCTATTGTTTGAACATGGTCCAGAGAATGCCATTCTTGGCTGTCAGATATATAGGCTGTTAATAAACAAACAAATAAAAATACAGAGGGATGAAAATGGTTTCAGAACCTTGTTTAACCTTCAGTTCTTCTATTCTGTTGGAGAGGTCAGCTGTGTGTTCACATTTTTTTAAAACAAATATGCCCCAAATTGCTCTCAGTACAGGGCTATTAATCAAATTTGTATGGTGAAAGCGCCAGAGGAATCTCTCTCTCTGTTGGACATGCCAAGCCAGATGCACCTGGACTCATTAGATGTTGACCATTTCTAACAAAATAATGATAAAGGTAAAGGGACTCCTGACCGTTAGGTCCAGTCGCGGATGACTCTGGGGTTGCGGTGCTCATCTTGCTCTATAGGCTGAGGGAACTGGCGTTTGTCTGCAGACAGCTGGTCATGTGGCCAGCATGACTAAGCCACTTCTGGTGAATAAGAGCCATTTACCTTCCCGCTGGAGTGGTACCTATTTATCTGCTTGCACTTTGACGTGCTTTCGAACTGCTAGGTGGGCAGGAGCTGGGACCGAGCAACAGGAGCTCACCCTGTCACGGGGATTTGAACCACCAACCTTCTGATCGGCAAGCCCTGGGCTCTGTGGTTTAACCCACAGCGCCACCCACAACTCGGTGGCAAATACTCAGTGTCCAGCCTTTCAAAGTAAAACAGAGATGTGTCAGGGGCTGGGCAGAGAAGGAGGAGTGGTGGAGACCGCCTTCCCAGCCTGACCTTTCCAGGAAGGAGAAAGAGGAAGACAGTATAGATTTACAACAGGGCTTTGCAGGAGGTCACAGCTCAGAGGCAGATGTGGGGGAAAGTTGGGAAACAATGGGAGAGGAGGAGCAGGCAGAGCCGGAGCAGCAGCTGGCTGACATGTTGTTACTAGAAAGCATTCCAGACCCACCATCTCCCAGAATCTGGCGAGCCTTAAAAGTAGGAGAGCAAAGAGCTCGAAAACAGAGGGCGTTTAGCAGCGCCCTTAGAGGAGGTGATGACGAATGAGGAAGTGGGAGAGAAGGGGGTGGAGAGTCATATTGGGACAATGCCATTATCCAAGAGGCTGGGTTCTATAGGCTCTGTAAAGTTTGAAATAAAAAAGGATTGTAAGAAATAATAATAATAATAATAATAATAATTTTGATTTATTTATTTATAAATTATTATTATTATTATTATTATTATTATTATTATTATTAATACCCCACCCATTTGGCTGGGCTTCCCCAGACACTCTGGGCGACTTCCAACAAAAGATTAAAATACAATAGTCTGTTAAACATTAAAAGCTTCCCTAAACAGAAACTTTTCCTTGTCTTTATACTTCCCTGGGCAACCAGCCGGGAGCCGCTGACAGCACCCTGACAAGGTATGGGGAAAGATTGGGCTCCAGTTTCACATGGACCAAAGGTGGAGGAACTAGGAGCATGACGTGTCACTCACCAGAGGTACTAGCCATCCCATAACACCCCATACACCCCATGTGCATATAATAATCATTATTTAACTCTGATGCCCAGAGGTGTTGCGAAGATGTCAAGAATACACATGGTTAAGCTGCACTTCACCACAAGGTGGTTACAACAATATAATATGCACTTACAGTCATACCTCATGTTACGTTTGCTTCATGTTACGTTTTTTCAGGTTGTGTCCCGCAGCGACCTGCAAGTACTGGAAAGGGTTACTTCCGGGTTTCGCTGCTCACGCGTGCACAGAAGCACTAAATTGCACTTTGTGCATGTGCACAAACGCCAAATCGTGCTGTGCGCCTGCGCAGATACAGCACTTCAGTTTGCGGGCTTTTCATGTTGTAAACGGGCCTCTGGAACGGATCCCGTTTGCAACCAGAGGTACCACTGTACTAAACAAATATGAAGTTAGTGATGAAAACAAGGAAAGATGATTAGAACTATGCAAGCATAGATTTCCATTTCAATGTACATTCAAACAATTATACTTGACACTACCTGCCATAACGCTGATGATGTGTGAACTGTTGGGATGTGTCCAAGGGAACGGGGGCATTAGGCCGGCCGGCAGCCAGGCAAACTCTGGTCCTTGGCACAGCATAAATCAACAACCCGCAGGTTCAGAAGCCTTTCAGAAGCTGGAGCATGCTCTAATCAGCAGAGTAATTAACTCTTTGCGACGGAAGGGTGGACAGAGGCATATGTAAACCATATTTACAAGCTGTTTATTTAGCATAGATCAAGACAAAGAAAACATGGCTGCTCTCCTTCATGTCTAAGAGCAGGAAGCATAAAAACAAAAGCTATACACAAACGGAAGTTCCCAGCAAGCTGTGCTGGAATGTAAACAGACATGTGACATACAACAGCTCCACACATCTGTTTAAGTGGAACGGAACATCGATATCCTAACAAATATGAAGTTAGTGATGAAAACAAGGAAAGATGATTAGAACTATGCCAGCATAGATTTCCATTTCAATGTACAATCAAACTTGACACTACCTGCCATAACTCTGAAGATGTGTGAACATGGTGAAGGGACTTGTGTACAGACAAGCACATGGGAAGGTAGATGATCTTTCAAAGTCTTCTTCAGCAGAAATGGTGATGTGCAGGTATTCGAAGGCAGGGCCAACCCTACCGTTGGGCAGAGTGAGGCAGTCATCTCAGGTGGCAAAAGCTCCCCAGCTGCCCCTTCTGAATCCCTCATTTCTTTCCACCTGTTGTAGGACAGAGCTGTGCATGCCATATAGCTTGCCCCATACTCTCTAAGCTGGCCAGTGGCTTTCAGGCCAGTGTTGAAGGAAGGTTCAGCTGCTGGTCAAGGCATGAAGTATTTTTGAGGGGCACAATCTTGTCCTTTGCCTCAGGAATTAAAATGTCTTAGGCTGGCCCTGCATGGAGGGGTCATACTACCAGAACAGATGATCAATGCTATTTCTCTAGAAAAAGAGGTTCAGGAACTCACCATGAACACCTTCCTTATTCTCTTATAATAGCAATGGCACCCATTTGTGAGTTCTGGCTGGGGAAAAAGCCCTGCAGATGACCAAAGCTTTATGTTTGACTGGCAGTGAATATATATCTATATATTTTAAAGCAAGAGAAGAGAGATCAAAACTGGAACATGGAAGTGGGTCACATTAATTACAGTGGTACCTCGGCTTACAGATGCTTCAGGTTAAAGACTCTGCTAACCCAGAAATAGTACCTCGGGTTAAGAACTTTGCTTCAGGATGAGAAGAGAAATCGCGCGGCGGCAGCAGCGGGAGGCCCCATTAGCTAAAGTGGTACCTCAGGTTAAGAACAGTTTCAGGTTAAGAACGGACCTCTGGAACGAATTAAGTTCTTAACCAGAGGTACCACTGTAATACCAAGAAGGTACGCTAAGGACCAGATCTTAACTTAATTTTGTTGAACATAATATCATTTACAACTGACTGGATTCTCACTGTATTTCAGATTTAATCAAGAACATGCTTGTAGCGGGGTAGAAAATGGCTCATTGTATCACATTTGATGGCTTTTCATTAAAGACTCTCTTTTAAATGTGTCAGATATTATTTCAAAAATGAGAGAATGCCTGTATCCTTACAGCACTGTGAATAAAAACCCTTAGAAATAATTTCCTGTGCAAATAACCAAAGGTGAGATAGTACTGCTTCTTAACCAGGAGCTGTGTGATGGGCACTTTAAAAAAAGAAGCACCAATTCTATCTTTGGGGCTTCCCTAGAGTTTCAATGGAAGGGGAATAGAATTAAAATCCGCAACCCTCTACATAGTTACACCGTGCAAATCCCAGGCAAGCTCTTGTTGCTCACAATAGACTCTGGATTAAAGTGGCTTTGTGTTCTTCATGCTAGTCGATTCTGTATGAGATTGCAGGTTAGAAATGTTAGATGTTTCTGATACAATGACATGGGACCACTTCAAGGAGAGAGACAGTGGTGATAAACAATATAACTGTAGTCTGTAAGGAAGTTTTCCCTGCAAGATCTTAGAAGTCCAGTCCTCAGTAGCTTGGATCAGGGCTTTTTAGTGTGGCTGCCTGTTCGGTAGAAGAGCATTCCTGTCAAGATAGTTCAGGCACCCAGAATATGCACTTTCTGGAAACAGCTGATGGTATTTTTGTTCTGACAGGCTTTCCTAGCAGGGTAGATGGGTCTTTATTACAAGTATCTACTTTATATGGTTCTAGCTTTGTTTTAAATGCATTTGCTGTCTTAAAAAAAAAATTGCTGTTTTTAACGAACGTCATCCTTGAGACAGTTGTACAGACAGCTATTAATAAAAAAAGAATAAAAATGTAACCCAAATTGTGAATGTAGTTGTCGAATTGATATTTCAGCATGCCAGCACAATTATTTGAGCTGTAGTTTGGTCAGCTCAAAATATGATGAAACTTCTGTCAAAAAAACCACAGCTATGTTTTTAAAACCTTGGCGATCGGTCTTTTTGCCCGTTTGTTTGTTTATTTATTTATTTTACTGCGTGAGATTTACACTTCAGATAAGAAGTAAAAAGCAAATCAAATTCTTCTGGGCAGAAAAACAAATAAAAACCGTATCACATTCTTCCTGACAGAAAACAATGACAAAGAGTTTGGAACTGCACATGCAACGTTTGTTCAGTCTTTCGGGGTGCCAAAAGCTTTCAAAATGCTTTCAAATGCAGTTCAGAGATCTAGCCCCTCTCATATTTATTTTTATCCTGAAGCCCAAGGACAATAATAATGGTCTCAGAAGGGATGCCTGTTTGTGCTGTGAGCAATGTTAGTGGTGGATAGCTTTAGTGGAGCTTCTCTGTTACATTTCCAAATGGATTTATTTTACAATAAAATAAAGAGTGGTATGTACTTTGTGGCCCTCCTTATCAACAATCTCTTCTGCATAAGCCCTTTTCAATATTGTTTTCCCAATAACACATTTTTAATAGGACATGTGCAGGAAACATTCACAATAAATAATGTTATTGCTTTTTAATAGTATGTACTAAGATGAAAAATAACGACAGTACTTGCTGACAATACGTTTTGGTGCCTATGAGATTGCAATGAATCTAGATGAATAGCCCTTTTAGTGTGGGATAACAAGCCTCAAATACGGTAACTAATATGCTCAAGTCTAATTAATGCATGAAGGGTTAAAACCACAGAATATGCTGTCCTGGCAGGCTTAGCAAGGTCACTTCCTCTTACCTTGGGAGGAAAAGGGCAATCAAGTCTGTTGTTCAACCTTCAGTCTACCTCAGAGTATGAAGAGCTTAGCCATATGACTCTCATCAGCCATTCTTGAGTTTAATTTAGGATTTTTCACCACTTTGCAACTAAGCCAAGTTTTACTGCCTGTGCAAATTTTCTGAATGCTGCATGGAAAAGCACACGAACCAGACCTTTGAAGGGTTTGTAAGTAAACCAATTTCTAACTTACCAAACATGTGGTCTTTTTTTCCTACGCTGAGGGAAATGGGGAGTTTTGGAACTGACAAGGACATACCTTAAACGTCTTAACAGCCTACATTTCCACACTTTGCTTTGGTGCAGCTTTTGTGATTTTAAATCCTTGCACCAACATTTAGAACAAGAATATTCAGTGTGATATAGTGAACAGAACATCTGGCTTGCACCAGGTTCAAATCTCCATTCAGCAGAGGCTCACTAGATGACTTGGAGCCAGTCACTATCTCTAACCTACTCTCACAGGGTTGGTGTGAGAGTGAATGGGACGCACAGCCTGACAGCGTCATGCCCAGAACTCAGTGTGATGTGGTGGTTAGTGTTGGACTGGAGAGATCCATGCTTGACTTTCCTCACTGTCACGGAAGATCAACCTTTACAGGGTTGCTGTGAGGATAAAATGATAGGAGATTATACAATGCCTTGAGATTTGTAGTCGGAAAGCAGGATATAAATATTATAAGTATATAAATATTATAAAAACAAATGTAAATATTATAAATAAATGAATACCGTGCATCCCTTCCTGTTTATGAGTGAGCTGTTCAAAGAGACTATGTCTTTCTTGAGTGTTCTCCAGAAAAGTATCTGGATTGTTAGATGGAAGTAGGAGTTAATATCATACCCTCCAACATTTCTCTGATGGAAATAGGGACATCCTATTCAACAACAACAACAACAACAACAACAACAACAACAACAACAACAACGCTATTATTTATACCCTGCCCATCTGACTGGGTTGCTCCAGCCACTCTGGGTGACTTTCAGCATATATATAAAAACAGAATAAAACATTAAACATTAAAAAAAACACTTCCCTATACAGGGCTGCCTCCAGATGTCTACTCTAGGTTGCATAGTTACTTATCTCCTTGGCTCAGGGGTTGCATAACTCCATACCCTCCATGAAAATAGGGACATCCTAAGGAAGAGCAGGACATTCCGGGATAGTTTCTGTAAATCGACACTGTCCCTGGAAAATAGGGACATTTGGAGGGTCTGTAATATGTGCAAGTGTGTCTGTGATATATAATGTGTGTGCATGTGCGTGTGTGCATTGTGAACAAAACTGATGAAATCAGCTAAGGCTCTGCACGGCAGGCCCTTTCAGCTGAAGAGATACTGATGAGAAATTAGTAAAACAGGCAGGAGCAATGAGAAGGTCTCACAGTCAGGGGGCTTATTCTTCCTCATTTGGAAGTCACAGCGTTGTGGAGGGAAGTATTATAGCCACCATATGGCACTAGCTGTCAGTCTGGTTGAAGTTAAAAATAGCCCGCTCCTGCTTTCTTTCTCAGCCCCCCTCAAGATTACTGTGCTGCCTGGCAAGGTATGCTGATGGCCTTCTTTGACTTTCAAATTGGGCGTTTTGTATACCCGAATGATAGTTTTAAAAAATGCACTTCTTCTGTCATGTAATCATGCAAAAGAGTGCTAAAGCTGTGTCAAAACTGAGCTCCGGGGGGAAATATTATAGACCGGTATACCAAAGAAATGCTGCACTATAAGTAATCTTGCATATAATAAAGCATGATAAGCCCGTGCTATTCAGAGCTCTGTGGCTGGGGAACTTGCATGGAAATAGCTCAGTCAGTCTGAACAAAATCACTTGCTTGCATTCATCGGAGTTACTGGCTGCACAGAATGCAGAAGAATGTAATTTAACAGCTAACCTCAAAATAAATAGATGCTCTAAGTCAAGTTTCTCAAAGGAGGCCTAGAAGTGTGTTGTGGGGGAGTGAGGGGGTAGTCAATATGTTGTGTGTGTGGAGAGTGAATAACAGCTTGGGGGAGTCATTGGGAGGAGGGAAGGAAAAATGGGGGAGGGGGGACCCATATTCCATGGTTCTGATTCCATTTGCTTTCCCTACAACTGCTATAGAAATAGTAAAACAAGAAATACATGAAGTGCATTTACTAAGGTGAGGTCCAAATGGAACAATTACCGCATAGTCCTGCCCACCTAGCAGTTCCTGCCCATCTAGCAGTTCAAAAGCACCCCTAAGTGCAAGTAGATAAATAGGTACCGCTTTATAGCGGGAAGGTAAACGGCGTTTCCGTGTGCGGCACTGGTGCTGGCTCGCCAGTTGCAGCTTCGTCACGCTGGCCACGTGACCCGGAAGTGTCTTCGGACGGCGCCAGCTCCTGGCCTCTTGAGCGAGATGAGCGCACAACCCTAGAGTCGGTCACGACTGGCCCGTACGGGCAGGGGTACCTTTACCTTTACCTTTTACAGGGAGTGAGGGGGAATGTTGTGGGGTTATAACACTGAAGGAGCATCTCCACCTCCATCGTTCAGCCTGGACACCGAGGTCCACCTCCGAGGACCTTCTGGCGGTTCCCTCATTGCGAAAAGTGAAGTTACAGGGAAGCAGGCAGAGGGCCTTCTTGGTAGTGGCACCTGCCCTGTGGAACGCCCTTCTATCAGATGCCAAGGAGATGAGAAACTATATAACCTTTAGAAGACAGATGAAGGCAGCCCTGTATGGGGAAGCTCTTTAATGTGTGATGTTTTATTATGTTTTTATATATGTTGGAAGCAGCCCAGAGTGGCTGGGACGACCCAGTCAGATGAGCGGGGTAATAATAATAATTCACAAAGCACGTAGTTCAACTATGGAATTTGCTCTGATGAGATGTAGTGATTTCCACCAACTTGGATGGCTTCAAAGGATGCTTAGACAAATTTGTGGAAGACAAAGCTCTCATTAGCCACGATGGCTGTATCCTACTGTGACTGTTTGCCCCCAAACACCAGATGCTGGGAACTACAAGCGGGGAGGCTGCTATTGCACCCAGGTCTTGCTTGTGAGCATCCCATAAACATCTTAAAAAAACTTAAAATAAGCCAGCGTTTTCTGAGATGCCTGCTATAGTGCAGTCCCCATTCCTGTTAATTCTCTTGAGTCAGACAAAACTCATCATGTCTGGTCCTCAGCACCACATGCCTAGTGAGCAGTGGGAACCTAGACATTTGCCAGAATCGTGCTAAGACTCTGCACCAAAGTGGATTATTTCCCCAATCCTCAAGAATGTCTTGCACTTCCTGCAAAATTCAAGAGATGCCACCTATGACAGAAGAGAAGTACTTCCAGAGCATAAAGCCAGTATATTTTCTGTGTATGTTTCAGATCAACACTACACTGTAAATTCTATTTGCAATATGACATTTAAAATAAGATGTGAATCTTTGGTGCTGCTCAGCTGTGGAGTTCAAAGGGTTTCCTCTGCCCATCTGTTCATTCCGTGCAGCCAAAGGGATGGAAGCTGTTTTTCTCAACCCAGTTGGGTCCAGGGGTTTCTCCTTTTCTGCCAAGCTGCTCAGGAGGGAGCCTGTGGTATCCAATATACTTTCTTTTCTCTTCAGCATGCGAGGAAAGCTTAAGCAAGGCCAGACTGATTTTGTCTCTTGCTGAAAGTCAGGAACCATCCAAAATTTGAACCAGGGATATTCTGTACCATTCCTGTTGTGATGCAATAGTAAATTCCCATCCTATAGATCAGAGTAGGGGGCCCTGTGGTTCTTCAGATGTTATTGGACGACACCACATGGCACCTGTAACCATTGCCCATGCCTAGCTGGGGCTGTTGGGAGTTTAAGGCTGTGGTAGTAGAGAGTCGGGACGCGGGTGGCGCTGTGGGTTAAACCACAGAGCCTAGGACTTGCTGATCAGAAGGTCGGCGGTTCGAATCCCCACGACGGACTGAGCTCCCTTTTCTTGGTCCCTGCTCCTGCCAACCTAGCAGTTCGAAAGCACGTCAAAGTGCAAGTAGATGAATAGGTACCACTCCAGCGGGAAGGTAAATGGTGTTTCCGTGCGCTGCTCTGGTTCACCAGAAGCGGCTTAGTCATGCTGGCCACATGACCCGGAAGCTCTTATGCCAGCTCCCTCGGCCAATAAAGCGAGATGAGCGCCGCAACCCCAGAGTCGGCCACGACTGGACCTAATGGTCAGGGGTCCCTTTACCTTTACTAGTAGAGAGTCAGGGGAGGTCCACAGACTTACAGAAAGAAAAAATACTGCTATGTTGAAGTAAGAGTAGTGAAATTGCAGCTAAGAAGCTCAAATCATATATATGACTGACACTATTCTTGGAAATTAAACCAACGTCCATTCAAAAACTTTACTTGCAGAAATGTATAGTTATAGATGAATAATATTTACAGTCACATGCTTCTCCAAGTTTGGGCCCATGGTCTCTTCTTCTAACTTCCAAACAACTGTATTTCCCACTTTTTCCGGAGCTCATCACTCAGCCTTCTGTATCTCAGTTAGGCCATGCCTTGCAGCTCCTATGAGAGGTTTCCACTTATACTTTCTCCTGCGTCTTTGCCCTCTTTCTTTCAAGCAGAGAATATGCACTCTAACACTTTATTGAACTTAGCAGTGTTCACAGTGAAGTCTAAAGCACATTCATCTTGCTTCACATAAAATGTAGTCTTTCCTTCACTCGATACCTCTCCCATGTGGCCAACATTAGCCAATCACATGAGAACTACTAGAGAATCTCTTGAATTCATTTACCAACCAATCCAATTTAAACGCATAGGACTGCATACAAGAATTTTCGATTTCAGTGAATTAAATTACCATACTTAACATACTAGCACTAGTATGCACTGGCTACGGGATTCAACTTGCTTCAGAAAATAAGCTGTATATTCCAGAGCTACTCTGTATCTTACTAATTCAACTTGTTATTAGATCTAACAAAAAAGAAGCTCAGTCCTGCTTCCAGATGGTCCTGCACTCTTGCTGCTTTCTGAAGACTTCAGCCTCTGGTGCTGCTGTAACAGTGGCAGTGGTAACAGATGCCCAGCAGCAGCAGAGCAGGATGGTTACTGGGCAGCTGCCCTGACCCATCCTGACTGTTCCTTTGCAGCTCACCTAGGCACAATGCCCATGCCATTTGCTTGCCTGCCTGCCTGCCTGCCTATATCACCTCACTGCTGTTCTGTCTTCACATTGCAGCAGCCATGCAAACTGCAGTATGGCAACATCTGTTCTTGCAAAAATATAATATAGCGGGATAAAATTGAGGCCTAGAGCCTCTAGCAAGCAAAGGTTCTTCTTGTCAGGCTGCCTTTGAAAAACACATAGTCCTTGTCGCAGATACTAATATTGTGCAGTTTGAAGTGACTGGATTCGATAAAACTGACTCCTTTTGGAAATGAAGCATTGTCCAGACTCATTAAAATATTATTCCAATTTTACTAGCAGAACTCTTCAAAAAAACAGAACATAAACATCAAATGTACATCAAAAATATCCATACAATATCTTCTGCTGTCCAGCACAGGCTCAGCATCTTAGAAAACCTAGAGGCAAAGTTCTGTCTCTCTCCACAGCCTGCATTCCAGCCTTCATTGGTCTTTCAGGAGAGCTTCATTACATCTTCACTCCATGAAGTTTGGGAGACAAAGACCCAAAGGCAACTCCCTTCAAAATGGAGATTTGCAACCCAATACCTTCATCACATGATCTAAGGTTACAACATGTTAGCTACCAGAGAACAATGATCAGTTAAATAATCATTAATTCAGCAAGAGTTTTCCTTGGTGTTAATCCCCATGTTAAACCTTTTCACCAATACACATTTAGGCATTCTCATTTCAGTGTCAATTAAACCATTAAACTTAACAGTGCCTCCTACAATTATTAACTCTTAACTCTCTTAGTACTAATGCATACTATTTCTCACCAAGTTCAGTAACATGTCGAGGTCAGAGTAGATAAAAAGGGGTACTTGGACGTGACCTAAATCTTGAAAGATAACCTCGATTCTCCCCCACAATGGCAAACTATCTTATAATTGATCTCCCTGTTGAGAAATGGCAGAGACTTCCAAGTTCTGCTGCATCATTCCACCAAATGTCTCTGTGTCAGGAGCCTTAGATAAGGAACTGTTGTAATTTGGGAAGACCAAGAGGCACTGACAAATGACTCTTTGTCATTATCTCCACTTAGTAGGGTTGGGTATTGCACAACAACCTGAGAAGGAATCTAAGGAAGTAAGCAGATGGAAGTATTCATAAAATATCCCAGGATCCTTTGCCTCTGTGAAGAAAGGCTGCTGATTTTGCTTTGAACCAAGAACCGCAGGCATCTGTGGCTATGTAAACAAGGCCTCATATTTGTAATGTGCCTTGAAAAAGAGAGCTTGCATGTTGGCCTGGGAATCAGCATGTTTCTTCACCCCACTCCCTCCCTCTTCCCCCCTTGTTTTGCTGCCTGCACAGCGGCAGGTGGTTACAGCTTTCAAAATAGTCTTCAGAAAATGTGCAAATTGAGCCAGAGAGCTATAGGAACATAATTGATTTAATCAGATCACAGCATCTTTCTAAAGTTGTTTGTGGAACTCTACTCCCGGGGTAGAGAAAGGCTCCAGGGTTGCTCTAACAAACTGAAAAGGGGGATTTAGCACTAAGGATCCCATCTGCCACCTATTTCATTTATAAATGCAAAAATTAATTTGTGGAAAGTTTAAAGGTTTTGTGTAATTAAACTCTAAGTAGTGTTGGAAGCTACTTGGAGTTTAAGATGCAGCTTGCCAGTGTGAGCGAGCTTCCAAATTTTGATGCTAGCTCTGCCAGTGACCTGCCATATAGACCTGGGCACATCGCTTTATCCCTCAGTGCTTCTGATTCATCTTTCACTTGACATTAAAGAATTACTGAGAATACTTTCAGAGGCGGCAGACAACAGATAAGTGATTACCAGGAGCCAAAGGGGTGGGACTCATAATATGCTACTTACGAGAGAGAGGGAGACTGAAATTGCGCTTGGGTATCTACATAATATTATTTTTACATGATTGGCAGTTGAAAAGAGCACAAGGAGTTAGAAGAATTTGTCTCTGGTAGTTTTTTGAATAGGTTCAAGTGGCATCAGGAAACCAGAAATAACCAGGCAAGAAAAGTAGGATGCACAAATAGGGCCGCTTTATATGACATAAGGTAAAGGTACCCCTGCCCGTATGGGCCAGTCTTGCCAGACTCTAGGGTTGTGCGCTCATCTCACTCTATAGGCCGGGAGCCAGCGCTGTCCGCAGACACTTCCGGGTCACGTGGCCAGTGTGACACGGAACGCCGTTTACCTTCCCGCTGGTAAGCGGTCCCTATTTATCTACTTGCACCCGGGGGTGCTTTCGAACTGCTAGGTTGGCAGGCGCTGGGACCGAAAGACGGGAGCGCACCCCGCCACGGGGATTCGAACCGCCGACCATGCGATCGGCAAGTCCTAGGCGCTGAGGTTTTACCCACAGCGCCACCCGCGCTATGTGACATAGGAACATAATAAACATAGGCAACTACATAGGGGCGAAATGAAACCGTGTGTGTGGAATATCCCCTGACTCGATCAAGCTCCTAAGCCTGTTGACTGGTGAGTCTACAGTGTCAGATTTAGGTTTGATGAGGCCCTAAGCTACTGAAGGTACTGAGGCCCTTTATATGTCCTGCTGCCCTTTGTCAACAACAAATTGTCACTTTTTTGTGTTGAATATATGCTATATGGTAGTTTATGGACCTAATAGGTATCTAAAGCCATTTGCACATGCAGAATGTAGGCACCCTATCTACAGAAATGAGTAAATCAGTGATATTTGAGGGAGCAGGCTAGCAGGCGGGGCCTTTTGCTGTATGCAGGTTTTATTTTACAGTGGTACCTTGGGTTACATACGCTTCAGGTTACAGACTCCACTAACCCAGAAATAGTACCTCAGGTTAAGAACTTTGCTTCAGGATGAGAACAGAAATTGTGCGGCAGCAGCGCAGCAGCAGCAGGAGGCCCCATTAGCTAAAGTGGTGCTTCAGGTTAAGAACAGTTTCAGGTTAAGAACGGACCTCCGGAACGAATTAAGTACGTAACTAGAGGTACCACTGTATTTGTTTTTAATCTTATATTTATATTTAATCCAGGTTTTTTTTTTCTTTAAATTTTTTGGGGGGGCCCAAGAGTGTGGGGCCCTAAGCTATAGCTTGTTTAGCTTATACGTAAATCTGGCACTGTGAGTCTACCTTGCAGAGAGTAAAGTTGGCCTGCAATTTGAAATCTTTCCTTCTGCCAAACCCTTAAGGTGAGGTCTTCCTGACACCCCCTTGGGGCTGCACCAATTTCAACAGGTCTACTTTGAGTATGACTTAGCTGGGTGTCACCCAGTGGGAATAACTAAGCAGTACAGCATCCCAAATGTTTATTTTCAGCCCCAAAGTGGAGGTGACTTCGTACTTGGTGGCTGGCTAATTGCTTTGGGATCTGTGGGGATGAGCAACAGTATCTCAATTTAGTGGTTTTCTAGGGGTGCAGAGCAAAAGAGTTTTGTGTCTGTGGGATCAATACATCTTTGCTGCGAAGGCTCGGGTCTCCTGGGGAATCACACCTGCTGAGGCAAGAACTATATACATTCATGGGAAAATAATAAAGAAACAGAAGCAAAATGAAATGGAGGTTGCATCTGAATGCTCCTATCTCAAGGCCAGCCCAGCTCCGATATCAGATATGAAAAGGTATTAAATGAGAAGTGTTCATGCCTGGAGACAGATAACAGGGAGCTGCTAATAGGATCTTAACGTGTTAGAAGAAACCCACTAGGTACTGCTCTGTGAAAAGGGGATAGCCTTAGCAATGCGTTGACCTTATGTACAGAGCAAAGGAGCATCAAGATTCCTCCCCTTCTCTTGCCTGCCTGCCTGCAAAACAGCATTTAGCTTTGATTTTAGTTTTTAGCTTTTATATATCCTGCCAAACATCCCCAACAGGGCCGCAGAGGGTAGCTTACGATAAAGACAGACAGAAATACAATACCTGCTTAACTGTGAGCATCAAACCCCGAAAACCTACAGCACATATTAGCTGTAAGCAATAGAGATTTTAAAGAAGAACAGCCAGATTAATTGGATGCTTTATATACGTTTTATGTTCTGAACTTCTTACTCTGCCTAGAGCCTTTTGGATCAGGTGAGATTAACCCAATAATAGAAAGCTAATACATACCAGCTGATTATATGGCAGACAGCCTGCTTCCTATAGCATATGAATAATAGCATAGTTATATACTTTAGGTGCCTTTGGCTTCAATGAGAGAGAGAGTTAAGCATAGGCTTAACAGGTTGCCGATGAATGTGTTATCTTGGTGCATTATGGGCACAAGAATGTCCTGGACAGGATGCAGACGCACGTATAGGGTTGTCATATTTTGAACAGCAAAAAAGAGAACACATTTGTTGACTTCTACTTTTAACTATGGATCATTATGGCAACTCTCATTTTAAATATCCCTACTATATGTAGGCTATAGAAGCTGTGAACATTGCGAATAGCAATGTTCTTAACTTTCAACAACAAAATATTAATAATAATACATATTGCTCCCTCACTTGCGACATGAAGCTGTTTGGGCATATGTTCAGATCTTTGTGAACATAAGTGTGCATAGAACAATTTATTAAACTGTTTAACGTGTGCATTTGGACTCTCCTTAAAGGCAGGGGGATGTTAACTCTCGCCCTCCCAGATTCCTTCTCCAAGATCTTGTAGCTGAGCCAGAATCTAGTTCAGCCGCAAGAGAAGCGATTTATACAGTATGTAGCTAGTTTAAGATGTTGCTCTGTTGTGCTTCTTTGCTGCAGACCAGCTTAGCCAGGTGCCTTAGATTTGAGTCTAATAAATTAGGAACATTTTATTGGATTACTGTACAGTGGTACCTTGGATTAAGAACTTAATTCATTCTGGAGGTCTGTTCTTAACCTGAAACTGTTTTTAACCTGAGGTACCACTTTAGCTAATGGGGCCTCCTGCTGCCACCGCACCACCGCCACACGATTTCTGTTCTCATCCTGAAGCAAAGTTCTTAACCCGAGGTACTATTTCTGGGTTAGCGGAGTCTGTAACCTGAAGTGTCTGTAACCTGAAGCGTCTGTAACCCGAGGTACCACTGTAAACAAAAAAACCAAACGAAAAACCAAAATTTAAAAATCCACTCAGGTAGAAATTTTTAACCTGAAAAAGAGGACGTGTATGGAGAAAAAGAGAACATCTGGCAACCAAACCTGAAAAAGAGGATGTGTCCTGAAAAAAGAGAACATATGGCAAGCTTACACATAGGAGGCTGGACAACAAGCAAATATACATAGGGTATACTGTACAGTGGTACCTCGGGTTAATTACTTAATTTGTTCTGGAGGTCCATTCTTAACCTGAAACTGTTCTTAACCTGAAGCACCACTTTAGCTAATGGGGCCTCCCGCTGCTGCCACTCCGCCAAAGCACGATTTCTGCTCTCATCCTGAAACAAAGTTCTTAACCCAAGGTAATATTTCTGGGTTAGCGGAGTCTGTAACCTGAAGAGTATGTAACCTGAAGCATATGTAACCCAAGGTACCACTGTATTCACATCACCACTGACCACAGCCATTGCTCTCCCACTCCTGGTGGGTCCATGGATGGGCTTCAGGGGGTCCGTGAACTGGGTGTGGAAGAATGCCTTTTCCAATGCAATAAAATGAGTCATATGCAAAATGTGCTTTTTCTCGGTATTGGCTTCATAGCCTTCCTCACATTCTCAAAGGGATAAACCTCCATCACAATGAACAGGAACAGTGTAAGAACATCACCCCGGTCTGCCCAAATGCTTATGCTTTGGCTGACAGAGGGCATCCCAGACTGAATTACTTTCTCTCCTCCCAAACCTTCCTCTTCTTTGATTACTTTCTCCATATCCACAGACAACAATGTCACCCAGCCTGTTATCCAGGCATAAAACCCGGGTGTTCACATTTCATCTGTTTTCTAGTGCTGTCGCTTCTCCTGACACGACAGAAGGACGTGTGGATCCAGAATTGGCCTCCACAGTCACTTACGGATACACTGTTAAGACCGTGTTCCTGGAAGACAATCTTACTTGGCTATGAGTGATCTCCAAAAAAGAAGAAAAACTTGGCTTCCCATCTCCTTCTGTAGCCAGCACAAAGTCCATGCCCTTAACTGTAAAACTATCCAGCACCTTGACCAGCCCTATCTTTGGGCTCACATATGACCCTTGGAAATTTCCCAGAAGCAAAGGACCGTAGCTCAGTGTTAGAGAATGGGCCCTCCATGCAGAAGGTTCTTGGTTCAATCCCTGGCAGGCCTGGGGCAGTCTCCCTGTCTGAAATCCTGAAAAACCACTGCATGTCTGTGAAATGTTGGGTTAGACAGAACAAAACTGTGACAATATGAAATGAGACTGCTGGTCTTAAAAAATGGGGGGGGGGGGTTTGCTGCCCCTGCTTGCAGCTAAACTGAAATATCAGATTTTAAAGATCCTTGTTACCTTACCACTGACGTAATCGTTCTTTATGGCTTTGGTAAATGCTAGTGCTTGGCAAAAGCAGGTTTTGCAACAGGCAAGCAGGTGTGTTTCGGCAGCTGGAACAACAGAGCTGTCAAAGCGAATCCTCCCCCCCCCCCGCCCCCGGTCTCCTCTGTATAGATCTGCCGGGTATGCCAATGAATAATGGATAGTGAGAGATCATACATCTCCTTCTGGATTATATGAGCAGGTGAGGACATTCTAAACTTATGTTAATTACTCCATAAACACAGCCGGATAATAGCAGGCTGAAAAGCCGTTGAGAGAGCGACGACAGCCTAGGATTTGCTCTCGCCAAACCTGCTTTATTTCATTATGAAGAAGACAATCACAATGCATTGCATTCTGCTTCGGGAGGTTTGCATTGTTCTGTTGGTTGGAGCATATTAATTCCTGGTATATTTTTGAACCCCAAGTTGCTGGTTCTTCCCTACGCATCTTAGTGGGCACCTACACACATTGGACTTGGGTCTGGTCAACAAGGGAAGCAGAATTCATTAGTGGAGTGGGCTGTACTATTGTCACAGCCTTCAAGATGAGATATAAATCTCAGCCAATGTTTTAATGATTACCTCTGTTTCCATAATTATAGCAACTGATTACATGCTTTCATTTATATGTTGACAAACTCTTCTGTGGCTTGTTAGCTACAATTATTTGGGGTTAACGCCCCACCCCTGAAATTTGTCCATTCCAAATTCTCTGGAGCATCCAGTTTAAAATAATGGGCCGCTGGAATAAATCCACTGCTTCTATAAGGAACAAGCTCCCTCGTGAAATGATTGACAGCAGAAGCATTAGATAAGCATAATGAATCTTCAGTATTAACTTGCATAAAGATGCATGAGGATAAGTTATCCTGTTAGAAAAGCTATTTTGTTCACTTAGGCCACAAATGTAGCAGTATTGATACTGAATGTTTGCCGACGGATATTCTGTGACATTTCAGCTAGAAATTGTGGGTTATTCACTTGATATCCTCATCTCCATAGAAGCTAGGGGCAGCCTACTGGGAGGGGAAGATACAAATGTCTGTAGCAGGTTCATATTGGGAAAATAGCAGAGATGATGATGATATCACTTCTCACACAGAGAAGGGTGTCTCAAGCGACTCGCCATGAAAAAGGCAATAAAACCATACACAAAGCAACAAGAAAACACAATATCTAAACATGTGCATACAAAAATATTTTTAAAAACCCAAATCATATCCACCCCACTAAAATATCAGCACTAAAACAGGCAACCTCCCCACCCTCCGCAGCCGCTAACTCACTACTCTCAAATTTAGCAGAATTTTTTTAGCCTTGCATCTAAAAGTGGGCAGTGATGGTGCCAATCTTCCTTTCTACTGTGTCACTTCTCATCTCATTCGGCTCTTGTACTTTCTTCTTGCTGCTATAGTATTTATATACATAGATTATATATGATACATTTTGTATATTAAATAGACTCAACTCTGCTCTTCACTCCTTGTGAGATTTGGTTTTGTTTCTCGGTCTCTGTCCAGCTCCTGCCTCCCATACATTCCATCTCCTGAGAGTTACAGTGGAGCAAAGGGCCAGGCTGAGAAAAGGAATCTCCTCCCTCTCTTCTGCTCTCATTTTAATGTTTGATGTGCTCCTTCTTGTAATTCTATAAGCCTCTCTCCTGCTCATCTTATATATAAATATCTTGGATTTCTAACCCATGCAAAATTGTTTTATGCAAAACAAAACAAAAGCCAAAGGGCTTAATGAAGAGATATGTACCTCTAAGAAGGGGAAACGAATGCCTGAGACCTGTGAGCCGTCTGACGTGGGATTGCCAAACACCCAACAAAAAAAGCACCTACAGTTCCAACATGCTTCTGTATTCCCCTTCTGAACTGGAAACAAAAAGGAAGGGAGTAATTTGACCGCAGTTGTTGGGGGCATTCTTTGACCAAACACAAAAGGGGTGATGTCATGGACTGGTTAGATGCAAAGAATGGTGGGAACCCCCAAGGGAAGAAGACTCAGAGCCCAGGGAGGGGTGGAGGGACAATGTTGAGTGGCTACAGGGAGGAGACGGGGAAGAGGAGGTATCCATAGCTGTCAACCGTCCCTTATTTGGCGGGAGACTCCCTTATCCCAGCGCTGTGTCCCGCTGCTATCCCTTATTGATGATGTTCCTTAAATTTCCCGGGTTTCAAAGGAAGCAGCTTCTTTCCCTCCCTCCCTGCTGGCCAGGGAGGAGGGAGGCTCCAACTGTGTTGCTTGGCTGCGTTGCTCACCCAATAAGGAGTCTAAGAACGACTGGGGGGGTGGAGCTTGCATGCCTTCTGCCGATCAAATCGGCCGCATTGCCTGGGGACTCGCCTTTGCTCAGTGCTTCCCAGCGGAGAGGTGACGGTGGTTTTCCTTGCTGCATCCCCTTTGCCGGGTTGCTGTGCTGTGGGAACCACCGCTTGAGGCTTCGTTTGTCTGCTGGCTGGGCTTTCTGCCTTTGGCTTGGAGGGGCTCAGAAGTCGAACATACCTGTGTCCGGAAAATCCCTTATTTTGGCTGCTGATCCCTTATTTTTGAGGCTGCTGGTCCCTTATTTTCAAATCTGTAAGTTGACAGCTATGGAGGTATCGGAAGCTGAAGAGGTAACAGGGCTGACTGAGCTGGGGTGAGTCTGTGGCAGAGAGAAATCCAGAATCAGAGGCAGAAGCTGAAGCTGAAGCAACAGAGTGGAATGAGGAGGACCAAGAGGCAGAGATGAATCAGGCTGGTGAAGAGTCATGGGTGTCTCCCCCTCCTGCTATGACAAGCTTCCTTCCCCACTTCTCTCCCAGTACCAGAAGAGGCATAAACAGGGTGGAGGAGAGGTTGGCTACACACAGGTGCAGTCTCCGATTGCTTGGAAAAGGCCATGATGAGGAAGGGAGGTGGGATTTTTTTAGTCTCAGCAACTGATTTTCACAGAGTAAGACCACTGAGAATGAGCTGCTCTGCTCAACAGGCCTGACACTCAACCAAATCTGTGGAGAAAGTGTTTTTTGCTAATAAAGAGTTAACACCAACTTTGAACTGTGTGATTACTGGCTGGCACACTCCTGTGATAGGTGAGGATTAGTGCGAGTACCAAGGAAAGGGGAACTGACTGACAAAGGAGCAAAAGGCAAGATTAATGATTGCATCTATAGATAAATCTTGGAGGTGGGAGCACACTGAAAAAGAGAAATCAAGGTAGTACAGAAATAGTAAGTTAAAAACAACAACGAAGGATACTAAAATTGAATTTGTTTTAGTTTTATAATGTATAGTACAAAATAGTGAAACAATAAACTATCCATGCTGGGATGGCTGTAAGGAAGGCAGATATAGGTAGAGATAAGCTTCTAAAGGCAGCTGGATTGCAAAACTATCAGAAAGACAATATGAAATGCTCTTACAATGATTATGTCTACATACCTATCCAGTTCCAGTTACTGTTGCTGGACTGCCCGGATGTGGTGCTACATTACAAAAAGATTCATATCAGCTGTTTCGGATGCTTTAAATATTCCACTTTGCTAAGCAATATCCCATCTTCACGAAGCATTGCTGAATGTGATGGTTTTTCCCTTACCTCAATCAAAATCTCAATTCAGTGTGGCCTGTGATTTTATTTTTAGCTAGAAACACCCTTCACTATACATTTCTGCCCATAGGTTTGTGACCTGTACCTCCCTTTCCCCCATGGATGCCTTCCCTTTTTCGGTCTCTCCTCTGCAACTATACTCTCACAAAATCTCTGCCATCCAAGGCCCTCTTTACACACACACTGAACCTCACGGGTACCATTTGCCTATGGTGTTATCCCATGCAGTATGTAAATACTTCAGCCAGGGCCAGATTTAGGTTTGATGAGGCCCTAATCTACCGAAGGTAATGGGGCCCTTAATATGTCCAGCTGTCCTTTGTCAACAACAAATTGTGGTTGTTTTTTGTGTTGAATATTTTAGGGAGCAGGCTAGCAGGTGGGGCCCATTACTTATATCATAGGAGCCTACACAACACTGTTGCTGTATGTAGGTTTTATTTGTTTTTTATCTTATATTTTAGAAATGTACATCCATTTGTTGTTTTTTCCTTCAAATTTTTTGGGGGCCCCCAAGAGAGTGGGGCCCTAAGCTATAGCTTGTTTAGCTTATACATAAATCCAGCACTGACTTCAACCAGAGGTGAACAACTGCATGGGTTTCCCCCCACCTGATTGGTCCCCCCCCCCAGGAATGGAGAGTCACCTAAAATCACACTCAATGGTCTTGCACCCAAGATGAATGAGCATGAAGTGTTAGTGGCTGTGCTTACAAATATACACATAAAATCAAGGAGAGCTTTTATGATAAATCAGCTGAGGTTTATTTGCTCCATTAAGTTTCTTGCATTAAGTATTTTATTCTAGATCCAAATGTACAATAGTGGATCGCTGTGCAAGGATCCCATTCATTTCATTCTACATATTTTGTGTTTTCTTTAAAATGAAGTGAAACATAACCAATTTATATATACTTTTTGTCAGCAAAAATAAAATGTTTGCTATTGATAGAAAACATTTCCCTGCCCCTTCGAATGACATGAGCTCATAAGCTGTAAAAAATAAATACTTTCCCACCAGTGGCTTCATTTTAATGCTATGGATTTTCTCCAATTCTAGTCATGCTTGAAGTAGACCCACTGAAATGAATGAACATGACTTAGGTCATTCATTTAAACTAATGTGTCTACTGGTATAGCTTTGGGGCTTTCTGGTATTGCTAATTTTCTGTGCTCTTTGTCTCTTACTCTCCAATCCAGAAGAGTGAATTAAAGGGGAAGGAAGCTGCAATACTTCTCCCTTTAACTACAGCTACTGGCTTACATGGAAAGGTTCAGCTATTAGCACAGGACAAATTATATACGCCCCCCCCCATGGGCAATAAAGAAAAGTGATAGGGAGAAAAATAAAATGTTACTATAGAGATTTGAGAAACCAGGACCCTCGGCTCAATGAAACCCATTCGATAGCTCCACAAATTATAACTTGAAAAAACTCTGTCAAAGAAGGAAAATGAAATGGTTTGTGGTGACCAGCACAGTGGAGAAAAAATAAGGAGGGAGCATTCCTTAAATCATGCAGGATTTGTAAAACAGTATGTTTCTGGGGGTTCTTTCCATGGAAAAGATCCTTTCCCATACAAGAATATTTTAGTTGTACATCCTAGATCCTAATGAAAACTCTTGCAGTCTTAATATACCCACTTTCCAGGGAGTAAGCTCAACTGAACTCAATAGGACTTTTCTTCTTAGAAAGGCGCAGCAGGATTGCACTGCAACATTATCAGGCCATATTATCTTTTGGGGAGGGGATGACAATTCCCATGTGTATGTTGCTAATTAATTTCAACATCTAATTCCAATCTTATTATACATAGATGAACAAAGCCTTCTGCAAGAACAGTAGCCAAGTGAATCATTAATAGCAGAATTAATAGGGAGTACCTTCCCTTTAGCTTAGTTGGCATTACTTCTGAGTAAACCTGAGTAGCATCACACTACATGGTGCCATACCATTTGAAACGAAAGGGTTGCACCTAACGGAGTCACTCAGGTAACGGTAAGGCTTCCATTAGAGGAAAAGGAAGGAAAGCAATTTTCAACTATTTCTCCCCTGTAGCCTCTCTGCGACTTCTATGGAGCTCCCCTAACCCTCTGGAGATTTAGGGTTTGTGAGCAGGGCGGCAGGGGGTAGAGGGAATAACTGAAAATTGCTCCCCTCTCCATTCAGCTGATGGAAGCTTTACTGTTAGCTGAGAGGCCCTGTTGGATGAAACCCACAAATTGACGTTTCACTCTTTTTTAAAAAAAAAAAGTTAGAACATCTCAGCCTTTAACTTTGGCCTTGATCCAAAGTTGCTTCCTTTGTTCCCCTTAAGATCTCAGATAAGTGGCTGACTGACCTTGGTAATCGTCAAAATATGCTATCTGTTGCTGCTTCATGTGATTTACTGTGCTTCTTTCTCAATCCAAAACAGGGGGTGTCTTATTTAGACTAGAATCTGTATGTAGTGTTATGATGCCATGGAATCTGTTGTATCGATGTCACACGTTCAAAATGCGCTTCCCTGTTGAAAAGAGTTGGTCTGCATACCCCAGAAATTAGCTATTCGGTTTTATAATATTATAAATTGCAATCACATGCCTATTTGGGTAATCCACTCGCCCATTTTATTATTTCTAATGTTAAATTTATGTACAAAAGTGCAAGCCAGTTGATAAATATCCCCTACTGATTTAATGACTATTCATTTTTATGGTGGGGGAAAGCTTAAGTATTTGCCTTAAAACATATTTCAGAATTATTTGCTTGTGATTCTACAGCCTGAGATATAACTCCCAGGCCATGGTTTTGGTTGAAGACGTTACCTCCGATTCTCCGGTTTTACTCTGAAATGGTTACCTGACCTTTAAAAAATAAAGGATAAAAGTGATGATGTGCAAAAGCAACAAATAAGGGCATTGGTTATCATCGATTAAAGTAGTACAGTTCACATGTTGTTACACAGTTTTCTGATTTAACATTGTATAAGCCACCTGGCTTTTATTCTCCTGTAAATAAAACAGTACCCTATTCTTGATTTGTATTCTAACGGCATGAACAAGTTCATTGCAAACTGCATGCAGAGAAAAGGGCTGTATGTCCGCTTTAAGCTAAGAATATTTCGATCTAATATGTAATAATGTATACATGATAGTGCATTAATTCTGAAAACGGCAAGCATTGTTACCCCCCAAAAAAGGAAAAACAAAATCCTGATTAGTCTCCTTATAAATATTTTCAATACATATTTCTTACCAAGTATAGAAAAATAGTATTTTTGATAAAGAGGTCTGATTTACATAACAAAGAGCGTGCAACAATTAACCACTCTCTACCAGGTCTATTTGGTTGATTGTCAAGGAGGTGACATGCAGTGGTAATTGTCCCTTCGCCTTTGCAGCACTGGCATAAATACTAGCAGGAGCCTTGATCACCTGAAGCTGATATTGTCTGGCAGCAACAATCAGGCAGTAAGGGGGTGAAAAACCCTTTGCTTCGCACAACAAAGACCTCCTGTGCTAAGGCTCCTCAGTCTTCGTGGTCCAGCTACTTTGTCCCTCAGGAGCTGCAGAGTGTCACAAAAGTCTGTTGAGCAGTCCAGTTAAGCTACAATCTGTGTATAAAAGGCTTTTTTAATGTGCTTCTTAAATCTAGAAATCACCTCTCTGCATATGCGCTGGTCAAACCTTTGCCTTTGCACGGGTCGCCAATTTTTGAGTTGCAAATTTCCATGAGCATCTGAGGAAAAGGCAAAATAATAATAATATGTCATGCAGTTTACAAGCTGGCAGTTGTGGAGCATGCTTGAAGGGTTATCACGTCACCGTTTCCATTATACGTTTATGGCTTTGCTATCTTTAATATCCACTGTGCTTTTCATGACATCCAGAGGAAAGTCTTCTGAGGTCTGCGCTGCTGCTGTCCCCGTAGTTCCTTCCAGGTCCCAAGAGCCTGGCAGGTTCTCGAGGCTTAGCGAACTGACCGCTCCCTGACTAAAGCTTCCTTCCTCGGATCTGCTGGGCAACACAAGGTGCAAGGACGTATCCGACGAAGAGCACATGGAGGAGGAAAGAGTTGCTGAAATGGACTGGAGGGGGGTCAAGGTGGTGTCCGAACGCGGAGAGGTGCAACTCACAAACTGCAGGTGATCCTTCTGGGTCATATGGTAATGGGAGGGGGAATGTTCAAGGCTCGACGTATAATAGAATTCGCCACCCGTAGAATTTTGCAGGTGGGATTCAGTTCTTGGCGGACCGCTACCTACGGAGGTCGCATCCAGGTTCCAGATGCCGGCTATCGTATTGGAATGGCAGAGCTGTGCTTTGGTGCAGGTGACATTCGGAACCTGCGTATGCATACACGGCTGGTGTGGAGGCCAAGACATTCTAGTCTGTAAGCTTTCCATGTTGGGGCTCACGGCTGCGCCATGCACGGCGCAAAACTCCGGGGACTTTTGTGCCACGACCAGGTTTTCCAAGAGGTGCATCACATTCTTCATGTCCTTGCTTAACTGAGAGACCTCTTGAGTCAAAGAAGTGACCTGAAATATACATATATTTAAAAATATATACGTATAAAAATATTTACACAACATCGTTCAAACGAAAAAGAAATGGTGGAATCCAACTCATGCCCTTGCATTCACAGAAGGGCTTTTGATCCAGCAGATGCCTCTACTAATGGAAGAGGAAGGGAAGATATTTTTTTTTTTGCCAATTCTGCAGACCTTGGAAATCAGGGTGGAAAGTGGTGTGGGGTGATGGAAGGGAAAGGGTGAATGGGCAAGAATCACCTCCCATCTCCTTCCATTAGTGGAGCTGTCCACTGGATCAAAAGCTCTGTCATGAATGTTAGAGCGCCAACAGCATCCCATCCAATAGACAGAAGGCAAGTTTCACAACTTAATCCATCTCTCTGGTTCCAGTTGCAAAATTCTCTTTAAGAGCAGAGACGAGTTTATTTCCTAAGGAAAATACCGTATTTTTCTGTGTATAAGACTAGGCTTTCCCCCTAAGAAATAATGTCAAAAGTTGGGGGGCTTCTTATACACTGATACATCCCCCCACCATTTTCTTAAATTGGAGCCCCCTCCTAAATAAGGGGCATCTTATACATGGGGGCATCTTATAGACGGAAAAATACAGTAAATCCATTGAATCTTGTTTTGTTTGGTATTTGTGCCACTTGTGGTTCACGATTGTGTGCCACAGAAATGCTAACAAATAACCTATTTTAAGTTTCATTAAAACCAACTGTGTGAGTCAAAATTCTCCCATGGGGAGCAAACCAGAAGATTCAAGAACCAAGCCTGAGTTTTGAATTACTTCAGGACCAATTGCTAGGTGCTACATTCCAGTTTGCTAAGTCAAGCTGGAGCCTCCTCAAATCATATTTTCAAACTATTTTAATAATCTGCTTCCAACATGATGAAATAAAAACCAATTATTAGAGGGGGTTGCTTTTGAAAACAAACCTTTTGGCTTGAATCCTATAATCACTTACCTTGGAGAAAACCCCACTGAACTCAATAGGCTGTACTTTTGAATTGATAAGTACAGGATTGTTCCATTAAGGCAGGAAGAGGAAAAAAAGTTCTTCTCTCTGCCCCCCCGCCCCCCCAAATGTCATAAATGTTTGCAAAAGCTCAGCTGAAACTCAACTGAAACATTGGATCAGAGGAAATTAAGGCTTTAGCAGCATAGGAATCAATAAGACATGCTAGCCATGATTAAACTTTCCCCATTTCAATGGGACTAAGATGTCATGTTGAAAGCTTTCTATGTAACAGAAATGCTGTCGAAATATTTCCTAAATTTCTGTTTCAGTGTATCTGAAGAAGTGTGCATGCACACGAAAGCTCATACCAATAACTAACTTAGTTGGTCTCTAAGGTGCTACTTGAAGGATTTGTTTTGCTTTGTTTCGACTACGGCAGACCAACACGGCTACCTACCTATACCTATAAATATTTCCTAGTTTAAGAAGTGCCCTACCACCAAGAATTAAGCATGTTCCCTATCTAATATTATATGTTGTGCAATAGAATGGCCATTTCTTTAATGAAAATTCATAATTTGAGAAGTATTCATCTGGGAAGGCTTATCAGCATGATAGTTTATACGGGTAATCATATTTTTTTGGAATACATAAAATTTGCTATAGGGACGTTGATGGAGAATATACCTCTATATAATGAAAGTAACCAGCTGTAGTCTACAACCCATTTATTCTAGCATTGTTGGCTGAAATCAATTACTTTACACACACTGAACTGAGTGAATTGTGGATTAAAGTTGAAGGGAACCTTCTTTCCCCCCCATTTGATTATACTGTACGTAGCTAGCAGGAAAAAAAGCAAATGAAGGTACAAAATTAAAAATTAGCTCTGCATTGCTTCCAGTAGCAGATAATCAATGTATTTTAGGCGAGATTACTGCCACTGTGCTCGCAGAATTAAACTTGTGCAGTTCATCAAATTGATGAAAAGAGGAAGTAATTTGCAGAAAGCAAGATGAGGCTGTACATTAGTTTTCAAAAGGGTAAACGTACCTGTCAGAAAGAGGAAAGGATAATTGTGAAGCATTTGAGTCTTTCTGAACTAAAAGCGTTTCCAATTAGTGTGTGACTTGTACAACTTAACCTGCTCATTACTATAAATTAAGCACCTGACGCTGTCATGGTTAAGTCAAAGCAGATCAAGTAGCCTTAAGTCACATCCAGACACCTTAGAGTTAAAGCATATTTATGCCACTTTAACAGTCAAGATTCAATTCCTGGCATCTCCAGGCAGGCCTGAGAAGATCCCCCGAGTGAAAACCTGGAAAGCACACTGCCAGCCTCTATAAGGCAACTTCCTATGTTCTCTAATTATTAACAATATAAAAATACATTGGATATGCTGAAACTAAGATTCTAAGAACCTACGTGGTCATTTAAAGGTTCTCTTTCTGACTGAAAAGCTGCTCCTGAAAACTGAGGAACCCTCTGAAATGGCATTTGACAGTGCATGGTGGGAAGGGATAATCCGGGTCATGCTCAAACATATATCTTAATTTTACTTCACCTTGACCCTAAGTTTCCACGATTTTGTTTGTTTGTTTCCCCTCCCCCACATACCATTGTGTGAAATACTTTTTCATAATGTATTTCTACTTCCAGTTTGTTGGGCTTCATACAAGTGGGGGAAAGCCTAACGACTGTTGTATTAATCTTTAGTGCTTCTGAAATCACATTACAAACAGGTAAGCAGCTCACTATCCATCTTAAGGTGCCTTCAGTGGAGATAATAATACATCTCAACATTTTGGGGTGCAGTGTTAGTTTTGTATCTTCAGCATTTATTTTGTTTTTTATACTACCACTTGCTTTAAGAAATATATAAAAGTTGAAGCAGAAATTCGTTGAAGCTGCACTCCTAAATACATTTACTAGGTGGACACTTCCAGATGATCTGCTCACTGCTGAATGTTCATCCTGATTTGCTTGCAAGGATATTAGGCAACATTCACTATCTGACCTGGCCACAGTGATCCATGCAACAGTCGCCTCCAGGCTTGACTACTGTAATTCACTCTACGCGGGGCTGCCCTTGAAGCTGTCCCAGAAACTCCACCGGGTGCAGAATGCTGCAGCGAGGCTCCTCACGGGAACTCTGTCATGGGAGCATATTCACCCAGTGCTTTCAAGCTGCACTGGCTCCCGGTGGAGTACAGGGTCAGATTTAAGGTGCTGGTTTTGACCTTTAAAGCCCTTCACGGCCTAGGACCCTTGTACCTACGGGACCGCCTCTCCCGGTATGCCCCACGGAGAGCCTCAAGGTCCATAAATAGTGGTCCCGGGCCCTAAGGAAGTTAGATTAGCTTCAACCAGAGCCAGGGCCTTTTCAACACTGGCTCCAGCCTGGTGGAACGCTCTGCCTCATGAGACCAGGGCCCTGCAGGATCTGATTTCTTTCCGCAGGGCCTGTAAGACAGAGTTGTTCCGCCTGGCCTTCAGCTTGGAATCAATTTGATTCCCTCCCCCTCTTTCTTTTTTCTTTTTCCTTTCTCCTCCTGTGACGAGGCTGCATTTTAATATTTTATAGTTTCAATATTTTAATGTTGTATTTTAATCTTGTTTTTAAGTTGTATTCATTTAACTTGTTATTATTATTGCTTGTTAGCTGCCCTAAGCCCGGCCTTGGCTGAGAAGGGCGGGGTAATAAATAATAATAATAATAATAATAATAATAATAATAATAATTATTTAAGGAGCATTCGCTCTGTGGAGAGGCTTGACAATGCCGTGCTAAACTAAGTGTTATTCCACACTTTCCAATGCATTTTCCTGTCATTTCCCTTATTGGGGAGGGGGAAGTGGACTTGTGCAGGACCCGCCAACAAACTCTAATTGTGCAACCTTAATGTGACTGACTTTCATACAGATATCTGTCACTTCATGTGAGCTACCTCACAGGGTTGTCAAGGGGATAAATAATGGAAGAGGGAAATTAGCATGCCACTGGTTCCTGGGAGGCCACATGCTAACCACTACACCACACTGCTCTCCAATTTGTATGCCGTATGGGGACTAATAGGTCTGTGGTGTGGGCTGAGGTCTTGCAGTGGGAGGTGCATGAAGGTGACCCACCACAGTTTCTCATGTCTGCAAATGCACCCACAGGCTCAGCAATGTTACCAAGCCTTCATCTATCCATGGCACCACACAATTATATTCCGTAGCGTAGCTAAGTGATCAGGCACTGCACATTGCAACCACTAGGTGGATCCCTCTGCAAGCACTGAACTCTAGGAAGGATTTTTGGCTTTGATTTTCATTCCTGCTATGCCCTGCAAAAGTAAAAAGGTAAAGGACCCCTGGATGGTTAAGTCCAGTCAAAGGCGACTATGGGGTTGTGGCGCCCGTCTCGCTTTCAGGCTGAGGGAGCCGGTGTTTGTCCACAGACAGCTTTCCAGGTCATGTGGCCAGCATGACTAAACCACTTCTGGCACAACGGAACACCATGACGGAAACCAGAGCGCATGAAAATGCTGTTTACCTTCCCGCCGTGGCAGTACCTATTTATCTACTTGCACTGGCATGCTTTCGAACTGCTAGTTTGGCAGGAGCTAGGACAGAACAATGGGAGCTCAGCCCGTCGCGGGGATTCAAACCGCTGACCTTTCGATAGGCAAGCCCAAGAGGCCCATCCCACCACACACTTTCAAATGCCATTTCAGAGGGTTCCCCAGTTTTCAGCAGCAGCTTTTAGACCTGCATCCCTGCACTATCTGCCAGTGCTTGTTTTCCATAGACTTTAATGGGACAAGGAAAACCTTAAATAACTTTGAATTTCAGAACTTCATCAAATCAATGAAAGTATGTGCTCTCTGAATAAAGCCTGAATAAAGTGCACCAATACTTTCTACAAAAATGGAAATATATTATAAACCTGCAGAATAGCAGGTTGAAATGCTCATTTTTCAGCACTTTCAAAATTTGATGTCCCTGTGCTGTAATGGATAGAGTGTTGAACTATGACCTAGGAGGCCAGGATTCTAATCACCACTCTGCCATGAAGCCCACTGGGCATAGCTGCCAACTTTTCCCTTTTCTTGCGAGGAATCCTATTTGGAATAAGGGAATTTCCCTTAAAAAAAGGGAAACGTTGACAGCTATGCCACTAGGTGATCTTGGGCCAGTCACTGCCTCTCAATGTAACCTACTTCACAGGGTTGCTGTGAGGATAAGATGGGGAGGGGAGGACCATGTTCACCACATTGGGCCCCTTGGGGAAAATATAATAATCAATAGATCATAGCTGTTTGAAGTTTGGCACATTTTTAGAATTCTTCAGGTAGATCCCACGTGCCAAATTTCAAAATTACCAGCTCAGCAGGGATTATTTTTAAAAGCTGTAGAATGTTGACGTTCATATTGGCAAAACCTTCTTTTTGCCCCTCTCCTGACCCTATAATAAAACATGGGTAGCCTTCAGCTGCATAAATTTGCTAGGGATTTTTGGACTACTGATACACGTTTTAAAGTAATGCATCTCTATAGACATAATCATTTTTGCTAACTAGAGACTTTAGAGTTTTGTGAATGCTAAGCATTTCCTATGAAAGTGAAATGCACTTCTGTATTATGCCCTTGCACAAATTTAAGGATCATAGTATGTTTGCTTGATTTTGGTCCATTCTGCTCCAGGAGCTTTTGCTCTGTGGCAAATTACTAGTTCCCCTCCAAAAGGAGAGCTAGGTAGCAATTTTTTGATTGCTAGTAAAGTGCTGTAACACAATTACCTTGTATGAAAGCAGTTATTTGCCCTTTTGCTAGAAAGCTTTTAATCTCGGTTGGAAAGACTGCTAATGAAATGTGTTGCTCCTGGCTACCAATGACCTCCTTTCTTATTTCCCCCCCTTAAAAATACACAAAAAACTGGAGTAGGGTATTCTAAGAAATAAGATGAAGGTGCTGAAAAAGCTAGGAATTGTGTTCCTCCTCTTACAATCCAATGCATTGGTAGGAAATGTCGTCATGGCCACAAACATATGCCCTGCCTGGGTTGTGCTGCTCATGTGTAAATCGTACAAACAAGGGAAAAGCGTAGTAAGCTCTCGGTCGCCCTCCATGAGCTCCATTTCATTTCTTTCCGCTTCTAATTTGTATATAGCCTTTCTATATTACCATACACAAGGTGGCTTACAGCAACAACATATACAACAAAGAACGCACACCTTATTATTATATCCGATCCAATACAGAAAGTCATAATAAAGCATAACTTAAAATGGAATGACATATCAAATAAAGTAATATTCAATAAGCTAGTTGAATATAATAGTACACAATAAAATTAAACAGCTATAAAAGAAAAAAATTAAACAGCTCCAAACATCAGCAAATGGGACGCGGGTGGCACTGTGGGTTAAGCCACAGAGCCTAGGACTTGCCGATCAGAAGGTCGGCGTTCGAATCCCCATGATGGGGTGAGCTCCCATTGCTCAGTCCCTGCTCCTGCCAACCTAGCAGTTCGAAAGCACATCAAAGTGCAAGTAGATAAATAGGTACCGCTCTGGCGGGAAGGTAAACGGCGTTTCTGTGCACTGCTCTGGTTCGCCAGAAGCGGCTTAGTCATGCCGGCCACATGACCCGGAAGCTGTATGCCGGCTCCCTCGGCCAATAAAGCAAGATGAGTGCCGCAACCCCAGAGTCGGCCACGACTGGACCTAATGGTCAGGGGTCCCTTTACCTTTACCTTTAAACATCAGCAAATGATAATTAAACAGAAATCCACTCTTAACAATCACAATAAATACTGACTGAACTATGGTCGAGAAAAACAACAGGAAGTCGCAATGCATAAAATAAAAAGGACAAAGCACCCTCTCCTTCAAAACTGGGATTCCAAATTGTGCAGGGAGTATCTTTGAGCAGAGAAAGGTCTCCACTTAGATGTCACCTTGTATGTCCTAGAGGGCAATGCAGATCGTGATACAGGTGGTGGAGCTTAGCGCACTTGTCTCCATTTGCCCTGCATGCACATAACATTTATACATGAGCAGCGCATCTGAAAAGTGCTATAGGCTATTGGAACTAAAGATTTATCAATTATCACTAGGCATGAAAAATTAGCCTGACCTCAAGGGTGTTGCTGATCCTAACAAGTTTCATTTCTCCACAAGGAAGAGTAGAACAATTGAAAGGACATGAAATTCTCCATACCTCATTATTAAGCCTGTTGATCTGTTGCTTTGCTTCTTCCGCTTTGATGACTAGCACAGCGGCGCCAACTTCATTCTCTGTAATCATAACAATACACACTGTAAGTAGATGGTCATAGAAATCTCGCATCTGTGACCTGATTGCTCATTTAAGTTTCTTTCCAGATTTTAGTTTGTGAAGGAACGATTTGCCTATGTAAAAACAAGTGTTCCAAATCGAGAACCTTTTCTTGATAAGGCTAAATTAATTCAAATATGTAAAGTTCTACCTTTCCTTCATTGAGTTCAGGATAAAGACAACATCAAAAAACAAAAAATAAAAATAAACCACAGTTCCTCTGAAATTGAAATGGCTCAACTAAAGAGAGAGAGGAAGGGATGGGTAAGGTTTGATTGCTTGCATTCCACAGGTTTGTGCTGTGATGCTTGTCACAATTCAGAAATGAGCCAAGTAGCCCTTCTCCCAGCCCCCCCCCAACTTTTAGGCTGTCATCTTTCTGCACCAAAAAAGGTCTTTGACATTTATTCTGCATTAGACTGTAAAATCTTGGTCTAGATTGCTTTTGTTCTCTCTGGTGAGCTTGCTATATAGCTGTCTAGGGAGAAAGCAACTGGGTTGTTGTTCTTAAAAACCCCTTAGGAAGGTGGGTGGGACACAGTAAAAGCTTCATCGTTGGGCTTTGTGCATGTGTGTTTATGTATGTAAGTAAGCAACAACAACCATTTTCATTACTTTTTTTAAAAAAATGTTTTAATTTGGGGCGTATGTGATGTACAATAACCCCTCTTCCCTAGCATCAGGTAAAATTAGTTGGCACTTTATTTCATTTTATTAAAATATTTAATGATTTTAAAACTGTAGGAAGTGGGACCTGCAAGAAAATGTTGCAGTGTGGAGCGTTGCTGTTCAGGATTCCAGCCCCTCCCCTCCCCTCCCCCTTCTTTTCTGTGCCCTCTCGCTAAATAGTCTTTCTGTGTTCTGTAGCCACAGAGAATGCTATTTTTCCACACACTCTTCTCCAAATAATTATGGGAACTGTAGCTCATTAAATGTTCTCCTAACAGCTCTCAGCTCCCTTCACAAACTACAGTTCCCAGGATTCACTGGAGGGGGGGGGAGCCATTACTGTTAAAGAGTGATTCAAACGTTTGGTGTGAGTGTGATCGGAATAAGCATATTGTACAATTATTTTATTGTTATGATTAATATGGCTACTCACATCAAGCTTTTGCTTTTCTTGGTGTTGCTCCTCCTCCTCCTCCTCTGGCAACAATTACCTTTCACCACCCACTGCCAGAATTGCACCTTTGGCTTTGGGACTGCAGACTATTGGACCTTAAATGAACACTTTGCTACTTAATATTACCTTCTTACAATTAGGGTCAACTTCTTTAATGGGGCATGCAGAACTATACACAGGGATGGGCCCTGATTTAGGACGCAGCAATGCCTGTAAACATCATGATCTTTTTACCCAGAAGCCCAGATAACTGGAAAGAAATAGCTCTACGCTTCACCCCCCTGTCACTCTTGCCCACGATGATCCAGTCACATCTAAGGATTTCTCTCACAGTGTGCAGTACACAAAAGGCAGCCCTCTCTGAAAGGTGCATTATGAATCATTTGTAAGATGGCTAAATATAGCACTAACCCCTGATGGTAGGAGATGCTCTGGAATCCTGCCTGAGTTGTTCAGAGCTAAAGTCAAATGTCTGGCTTTCTTCATTATTGTTACCATCTTCTGTTCCATCAACGATCCTGTTTTGAAAAGGAAAGACAATCTTGGAATAATTGCACAGAAATCAAGCTTCTTTGTCCTCATGCATGGCTAAGAATACACACATTTTTAGGGAAACAGAACGTTCATACGATGAACTTTACCATTATTTGAACCTAAAATTGCTTAAAAGAAAAGAGCTGCTATGTTGGTCGACTGATAACGTGGCATAGAAAATTCTATGTTTATCTTTGCAAAGAAAACACACTGAAGTGGATGTTACTGACTTAAACAACATTTTTCCTTAATAAAGGACCACAAGCCTTTGTCTGTCTTGTCAGAACTCATTTCCTCCTGAGGGACTACTCATACTTTTGAAGAGGAGTAGGGATAAAAGTAGTGTCCAAACCGCTTCCCCAGGTTAGAGGAAATCTGAGATTTCCCTTAGCCTGGAAAGCAGCAGAATTTCTGTGATTAAATATGTTGTTCAGAGGAAAAGATCGCTCCACTGTATTATTATTTTGGATTTGATGTGCTCCTTGCAAGCAGAGCCTGAAACTAGATTGTGATGTTTGCTTCATATAGGAACAGAAGATTGAGGTAGGATATTGTGGTGTATACAAAAAAACAACAACAAAAAAACAAACAAGAAAGCAAGCAAACCAAAATAACCCTCTGCACACAATGGCCATAAATTAGAATTTCAGCTCGCTGAATAGATGCCCATTCTCATTCCCTGCCTGCCTCCAAAAGGCATGGTGAAACATAACTTGTGTTTTGTGTTGTGTTGTGTTAGCAAGAAATAATGCAAGCTGTACTGGAGGTTTTGTAAAAACCCTGGGAGTCGTACATGCTCTCTTTTCGGGCAGGGGCGGAGATTAATGTAATGTTTTAAAAAATCTGACTTGTGAAGTTTCACTCCCTTTATAAACTTTCAAACTGGGCATGGGGAGAGGGAGCACTGAAGCAGCCAGCTTCAACCCCACTTTGCACCACACACTTAAACATCAGCAGATAGCTCTTTCTGTCAATAATAATATATGCAGTGGAACCTCTCTGCGTGGGCTCTCAATCATACAGAGAGAGCCTTCTACATTTAACAGTTGCACGAATGGGATGCCTCCACAAGTTTTATACTAAATGCATAAAGGTCAGGAACAGGGACTGGTACTAAGCTCCCAGGCACTTGCACTCTCATAAGATGGCCTGAACGAAGCTTTCTTCTTTGGCAATATGACTGTGTTTCTCTACCTACTGTCCTGTTTTTCATCCATACTTTGTTTTCCATTTCTGTGTTCTTTCTTTCTTTTTAATTGATGAACCTTTTGCCCCACCCTCTCCATGAAGGATTGCCATACATCCAGAATACTGCAGTCGACAGCAGCGTTCGGGCAGAAATCGAGAAGATGTCTGGGAAAATATGGCAGCCCGTGTCAGCAGTGCTGTTTTTGCCCAACAACTTGGGGCAAAAGTAAAAAAAAAGTCCAACAACTTTGCCCCAAAACATATTTTCTGTCCAGATTTTCACTGTTTGAAATATGGCAACCCTACCTCCATGGCAGAGTTTGGAAGACGGCTTAAGGCAACTTTCCTTAAGTCATATGAATGTTTGTACACTCCATCATTTCCTTTAACTTATCACTAATCTTCCCTGCATTTCGAATAAAGAAGAAGTGCTGCCGAGATACAAAATGGGGGAATATCACTTGTTCAGCCAACCTCTGTTGATAAATGCCTGTGCGAGATTAGCAGTTGTATAACACTCATCAGTAAATTTACTGTAATGAAAGGGATGTGATAAAGCAGCATGAAGGAATGAAAATGGATTTATTGAACTATAACCTATTTTACAAAGGTCACTGAACACCTATTAAAGGTGATTACTTTCATTCATAACTGTCCTAAGCTAAAATCAGCAACGTGGCAGTGGAGGAGAAGGTTCCTCCCCCCCCCCCCCATTTCTTATTCCTCAGGCACTCCTTCCTGCAGCTAGCTTCTATGGACACAGTTCACTGAGATGTTTCCTGCACAAGCCAAATTGAAATGAATAGGGAAGTAGTACATGCTGTTCCGATTTCTCTCAATGGACCTCATGCAGCAGACCTCCCCACTGGGTTCGGCTTAATGTCTTTCCGAAAGCCTTTCAAGGTGAGAATGCAGTCTGTGAGCATTTTAAGGAGAAGGGAGCTGAACTTCCGTCTTAAAATTTGCATGGGTCAACAAAAGAGAGAGCCTTAAAGCAAACAGCTAAGCACTTTGCTGAGAAATCAAGTGTTTCTCTGCTTTTGCACTGCAGGGAGACAGCTGTGCAAAGGCTGTTGTTACTTAAAAAAACAACCCTCCAAGGAACTGCACAGTCCCTGAGATTGTCTAAGCTGACGGAGCCAAAGCTTGGACAGAATCACTCTGTATACAGTATTTTTTGCTCTATAAGACGCACCAGACCACAAGAGTCACCTATTTTGGGAGGAGGAAAACAAGAAAAAAAATATCTGAATCTCAGAAGCCAAAACAGCAAGAGGGATCGCTGCGCAGTGAAAGCAGTAATCCCTCTTGCTGTTCTGGCTTCTGGGATAGCTGCGCACCCTGCATTCGCTCCATAAGACGCACACACATTTCCCCTTACTTTTTAGGAGGGAAAAAGTGAGTCTTATAGAGCAAAAAATACGGTATTCTCTGTACATAAAGACATAAAGCCTGCTGGATCAGGCCATCTCATCCAGCACCCTGTTTTCACAGTGGCCAGTCAGATGCCTGTGGTAGGATTGCCATGTTTCAAAAAGTAAAAACCAGGACACCTCCAAAATTGTTGAGGTTTTGTTTTTGTTTTTTTAAGGAATCCACCCCACGCCTTTCGGAAATTCCCCTTGGACGTCAATTCCATCTTTGAAATCCCAGCAATGTCCGTGGTGTATAGCCAGTGGGAACCCCTGCAAACCTACCAATCAGGCAGCCACAGGCAGGGCTGGGGGCAGGGCTGTTGTATGGGCAAGGAAGGTTTTCATATAAAGCGACTCTGCCTAAGCACTTCCCTTCAAAGTGCCTTGAGTGGGAATTTTGCAATCAGGGTATCAATTTTTTATATAAGATAAAATAAAACATACTGCTCCTCCGTTCCTTCCAGAGCTCTGAAACGTTCATGAGCCAAGCTCTATGGGCTAGCTCAGGGACTGCATGGTTTCAATGATCCTTTAAAAAAAACCCCTCATACTTTGTGTTCTTTTTACATATCCTTCTGACTTCCAGGACTCTGAATGAAAAACAGACAATTTTTAAAGCAGGTCTGTTGAAGGGATGTTGAAAGATGCAGGTGCATTTTGGCAAACTAAACTGAAATCAGTAAGGATGATTTTTGTGCTTACAGTGCAATCCTGTCAATGTCTGCTCAGAAATAAGTCCCATAAAACTCAGTTGGGCTTACTTCCAGGCAAGTGAGTAGAGGACTGTAGCCTCAGTCTCCCATAATGAATGCTGGATAGGGTCTTATTGTGCCCTTAAACATTGTGCATTGTACTGCTTTTAGTTACCAGTTCTTCTGAATGCCTTCTGTATAGAGAACCATTATTCCTTTACGGCTTGTATTTTATTTTTTAAAAATACTTTTTTATTAAATTTTCACTTTAAACAAACAACAATAAATTTAAACATCCATTTGTACAACTCCTTTCCCCTGCTCTGCCAAGCAATGACTTCCCTCCCTCCTGCCAACAGTTTTCTATTTCCAATCTTCATCTCACAGTTTCCTCTTTATTCAAGTCCATGTCATAAGATTTATTTTAATCCTGCTAGTGTCTTCAAACTTCTGCAGTTATTATTTAGATAATCAGTGAATTTACTCCTTTATGGGTTGTATTTAAAGTGGTTTAAATTGGTGGGTAATTTTAAGGCAACAATATTGTTAGCGACAGTATCAAAGAACAGAAAACATTTATGATCCATAGGAAAAATGTTGGTATGGAAAGAGAAACTGGGTGTGCGCCATTGTAAGAGACATTCCTAATATTTACCTGGGGCTGAGGTCTGGGGGACCAGTGCTGTTTAGGGATGTAAGGTGCAGCTTCAGGTTCTTCTCTCTCCTTTTGGAGTAATAATGCAGTTCCGTTTCATGCTTGGTTCTAGAGGAGGTTGCGCTGCAAACTCGGATAGGTGAGTGGAAGGGCACAGTTCCTGAGGCCAACTGTTTCAAGTTTATCCCAAGATAGCTTTTATTGCTTCCTGACTTTTTCTGCTGGGAGCAGGAGGTTGTGCTTCTGGTATGGACCGGAGAAAGAGTGCCAGCCTCCTCTTCTACCATCTCCTCCTCTTCTTCCTCATCTTCCACAATAGAGGGAAGTCTCTTGTTGATGCTTCCATTTCCTTTCGAGTCTGCCTAAAATAGCGGATAATTCATATTCAAATTAAAATGGAAATCTGCTTGCTATGTTGTAACTACAGTGGTACCTCTAGTTGCAAACTTAATTCATTCCGGAGGTCCATTCTTAACCTGAAACTGTTCTTAACTAGAGGCGTGCTTTCACTAATGGGGCCACTGTGCCGCCGGCACACGATTTCCATTCTCACCCTGGGGCAAAGTTATCAACTCGAGGTAACTCTTCCGGGTTAGCGGAGTCTGTAACCTGAAGCGATTGTAACCTGAGGCATCTGTAACTCGAGGTACCACTGTATCTGAGAATCCAACTACGGTAGTACTGTGTTGAATGTTCCTTCCACATATTTTCCATTCATTTCCCAGGAGGAAAGAAATTGCATTTGAAAATTAATAAAGGGGGGGGGGACTGCAATGAATTTCTCTTGGGTGGGGTGTAGAGGTGCTTTTGTGCTCAGCTCGCTTTTGGGAGGGCCAAATAGTGTTTGTGTCTTGTCTTTCAATCTACGTCATCTTACCAGTAGCCTGAACTTTGTAGCCTTCTGGGGTGCCTGCACTATAATGGGAAGATACATGCAGCTTTTTTTCAGATCAAGAGGCATGGGCAGCCAAGGAGGCTGCAGAGTGGTGAGGAAAAACTTACTGGAAAGAAAAACTCAGAGAGGCACACCACTCTTGGCCAACTTGCAACAAGGTAAGCTCAACACCCTGCACCCAAATTTCTAAGTGCCCTGAGAATTAGACAGAAAGATGGAAGCCTCTTCCCGAGAGGAAGAAAACTTTTGAGCATTTAATCAAACCCAAAGACCACAAATGTTCCCATCGTAAACATTTTGCAGCTTCTTGGGCTCCTTAAATGGGATTCCACTATGTGAGGAGATTTATAAAATATGGGTCTATAAACACAGTTCAGCAAAATGAAAGCAAATGCATTTTGTTACCCAGAAATGTTCCATATTTTTAGTTCATACAGAGCTGTGTAATAGATAAATAGGTTGTCTAATTAATTTACCTATTTATTTAAATCACTTAAATCCCATGTTTCTAAATTTGCTTGGATGGCAACAAAATTAAAATGCACATAATAAAACGAAACAAAACAGAAAGACAAATCCACACTGACAAATAACAACATAAAACAACTCCAGATGAACTGGACCAGCTTTCCCCCTAAAAACTAGCTCAAAGTTTTAGTAAAAAGGTAGATCTTACAAAGTTTCCTAAGCCAAAGAAGAAGATAATATAGGCACACCTGCTGAGAGAGACTGTCCCAGAGCTGGGGTAGCCACTCAGAGTGCTTTGCTGCATCCTGTGCAAAGGGAAGCTGGAGTGAAAGCCTTCACAATGCTATTTGCAGGTGTGTGGGCTCAGGGAGGCGGGTGTGAGTTGTTGCCTGATAATAGTAAATAGCCTTAAGAGCCTTTGCAGAAATAATAGGCAGGGGAGAACATTTAAAATTAAGTGAATCCAAATAGGGTAACGTTGCTCAACAGTCGACAACACTATTGATGTCCGAGAGCTTCAAAGCAGAACTTTTCACAAGACAGGTAGTGTGTGAATTGTAAGAACCAAAACTAGGCAACATTTCTCGGTAAAGAAAATGATCCTGAAACTGGAGTTTGGGTTTAAAATCAGGAACTCCCCCCCCCCCACATGTAACCTAATTCCTTTCCATAATATACTTACTCCATATGGGTTGCAGTGTACATTCCAGATGCAGTTTCATATTTAGATTAAATGAGCTTAATGTTGCTAACAAGCCCCGTGGTCTGTATTGGCTTGCTCTACTCTTCCTTTCTATCCTATTTCCTATATGCCGCTTTATATTTTTAATAAAATCTCAAAGCATTTTACAGCATGTTAAATCAATAAAACAATAGCCAGGTGATGTCCCTCTGGCCTCATGAGGAGCCTCTTTTGTAGGGCTGGGTGAGTCTGGGCCCCACCCCCTAGGCCAGGTGGAAAGGGCTACTTGACTACTATATTGACTACTACCTTGACAGCTAACTTGTGGAACTTCAAGACTCACCAAAAATTTGGACCAGGGTTTAAAATCTTTTAGTCCTAACCTTCTAACCAAGATATCATATTGGTTATCATCATGATTTTCATCTCTATTTTGTCCTCAACTGAGAACGTATACAGCATAGTCCCATTGTGACATAAGTTTTATCTTCATGGCACAATGTCCATGAAGGATTAAGTATGAGCAATATTACATCAGAATGGAAAATAAATCTGGGAGAAAATATGTAGACCCTGCGTCCTGTTCATAGGCTGAGCAACCCAAATTCACCTCTGTTTTGAATTTGGTTTAATAAACAAAATAAATAAATAAATGTATGTGGCAAGGTTTATTAGGGGCTCACTCAAAATCTGTACTAATAGGTGAAATAATAACAACAAAAAGTAACAGTGAAAATGTGCAAAATGCCCTTCCTTATCATGTAGCAACTGCAGCATGTTCCTAAACCAGATTTCCTCAGCCTGGTCCCCTCAAGATGTTTTGGACTTCAACTCTCATCATCCCTCATCATTGGCCATGCTAGCTGGGGCTGATGGGAGTTGTGGTTCAAAACATTTGGAGGGCAGCTGGTTGGCAAAAGCTGCCCCACACTTAGAATTAAAAGTCAGGACAGGCTTGAGTTCCAGTATTATTCTTATTAGAACAAAAGTGTGGGTAGTCTCTTCAGTAGACTCACTGAGGCAGCGGGTCAGATAGGACATTACCGGTACCTCTCTTCCACTCTGGCCCATGAAGGAAGGCGAGAACATGCTCTGGCCCCCTCTAATATCACCGGGTGGCTGCACAGAGATGCAATGTTCAAATGTATATGCAAAATCAAAAGGGCTAGTTATCTGGGCCCCATTTTCTCTGGAACGGCAGCCATACAAAATGGGCCTGAACTCAACCCAACACATAGGGCTGCACTCAACCAACTTCTTTGCAGAGTTGATGCACTGAAATTAATGGCCATATCTCACTTAGGTGGGTGAACTCTGAGTAAAAGTTAGCTGAATACAACTCATATAAGTATAAAATCAAGTTCGCGAACCCTCATCATATTATTGTTTGGATAGGCGAGTTCTGTGGACTCTTTGTTATTAGGTTCAGTATTAACATGAACCTAATTTGGCTAGGGAGTTTCTCTCTATATACTTTCAAGATTTTGAAATTGCTACGTTCACGTCGATATAGCATAGTAAAAGTCTGTTGCTTTGAAATCAATATTTCAAACGTCACTGTGAGTTGCAATTCAGAAGGTGATCTTTTGGGGAGATGAATCAACATACATAAGTTAGAATCAGCATGCAAAACGCATCATATTTTGATATGAGGCAGCCAAATATTTAATGAGAACTTACATTTTTTTTTACTTCATAATTCTACGCAGACCAGAAACTGTGCATGCAGGGCCTGGCTTTAAAATGCAGAGGTAGCAACTGGGCATGCAAACAGGCAAGTTTATCCATGCCAACACTACTGTACCCATTATAAACAAGGACCTTTTAAAAAGGTACATCATCTCAGTGCCTGCTGGGATCCAAAGTTGACACTCTGACCCGAAAAGGAATTTGGATTCAGCCACAGGTATTTTAAAACTAAGCTCATTATATTAAAATCAGTCAACCATACCTGACAGATTGCAGACTTGTTTGATAATCTTGTGATTACCTGAAAAGAACAACAAATAGAGGAAGTAGCAAATACCAGAATCTGCACAATAGTGGCTTTTCCAGCAGCAATTTTAGAGCAGGGGATGGCGTAAAAGGGAAATCTCACATCAATTGTCTCTCGTGTCTGTTTGCTAAATCAGTTGACAAAATGGTTTAGTGGAAAGTGAATTATTTTTTAAAATCCCTATTTCTTAAAATGTGATCAAATATTCACTTATGATACTGAAGCCCACAATTTTTTCTTACATGGTACTTTCTGTTCTGTTTTGAATAAGGGCACCATGCCACAAAAAAGAAGTGGCTTTTTAATGGCATGGTGCCCATATGTATATAATCTTATTTGATTTTCATCTTTTGTATATGCCTGAATGTGCCATGGGACAGAACACACCTAGCAAAAACAACAGATTTTGGTTTGGTATATGGTATAATTTGCATTTTTTTCACATTGAGCATGCATGCCCTTTGATTTTTTTACTTGTTTTTATTCCCTTGTTTTTATATAACCTTTGTGTTTTGTTTGAACTTGCTTATGAGAATTAAGCTGGTGGATGTTACTGCAGGATCAGATCTGAAGCAATTGCAAATTTCTAGAGTCACATGCTTTAAATGTCCATTAGAATGGTGCAGTTTGGGATATTTTAAGAGTCACTGCTTTTAGATGTTACCAGTTGTAATTGTTTTTAGAACCTTTCTAAGTGTTTTTCCTTTGTTTTCATTTTTAAATTTTGTATCAGTTTGCCACCCTGGGCAGAGCAGGATATAGATTTCAGTAAATAAATGAAATGAAATGAATATGCTATAAATGTATAGTGTGGATCTGCTATGTCAGTCGTTCATTTTGTTCCTCTACCAAGTTCTTGTGAGATTTCCAATTTGTAAAATTTGTAAACATAGGTACAGACAGGAAAAAATAAAACATCTGAACTTGTGGATGCTTTTCTGAACAGAACCATTGGATCTAGCCGTTCTTACCATTAGTTGCTACTTCCTCTTACACTTTCAAACACAATGACTCACACCTTTAGATACTCTTTGTTGAGAGAGATCTAGCGTTCTTTTGTGCTCCCTTATCTATCATAACCAAGGGAATGATGAGTCTTGGCTCAGTTTCATGAAGAATCAAATTGCAATAACAATAATGTTGCTCTCCAGATGCTGCTGTACTCCAATTCCCATCAGCCCAAGCAAGCATGGCCAATGGTCAAGAAGGAAGGAAGTTGTAGTCAAAAAGCATCTGGAAGAGTCACTCTAAATTGCCTCCTCAAAGTTGTTGCATCTGCAGGGCGAAATGCACAGGTACTTTTATGGTGCCTTTATGTTTTCCTCTGCAGGGCAAATAGCAGCTTGGGAGATAGAAAAATGAGACAGGGAAAAGCTTCTTTACCTTTCTGGCACCCTTGGCCCTGATTTAATTTGTGCTCCAAGTGGCTGTTTTTACATGTAATGGTGCTTTCAGATGGATGTTCATTGTGGGATCAGTGCTCCCCATAAATGCAAGTTTTTGCAGCATCCTCACAACATGGCTGGCATCAAAGGCTAGCCCATATTCCCCCCCCCCCATTTAATCTGGATTTACCATTTCCCGGGGGAAATCTGATTAGTAATAAAACTAAAAACTAAACTAAACTGTTGCCAACGACCCATTTGCTGTATTGGAACAGCCCATTTGCAAATTAACCCATCTGGAAGTATCCTAACCAATCCACAGACGATCCCAATTGTGTATTTTCCATGTTGCATCTCTTTGCATCCTTATAGGGCAATGCTATAATGCATAATAAGAGACAAGTCCCACTGGATTCTGTGGGAGTTACTCTCAGGTAAGCTACTTCCGGGTAAGTAGTGTCCAAGCCACTGCTCCACATCAGCTCTGATTTTATTTGAGATGGTATTGTTGTAGCCCAATCCTACACATCTTTACTTGGAAGTAAATCCCACAGAGATAAATGAGAATGACCCTCAAAGCAAGTGTATCTATAGGCTGCATATCTGTTTTGTTTTCCATGTCTACAAATTGTACCTCTCTGGGAATTTATATCAATAGTTGATAAATATTTCTCTCAAAAATCTGCAGAAATGGAGCTTGAGTTGCTTGTTTCTATAAGTGAAGCATTTGGACAGAGTATGAGAATGAATATTTAAGATATAAAAAAATACTGAATTCATTGAGCTCCCTGTGAAGGGTGATAGTCGCCTGTGTTTTCTGTAAAAGTCTTTTGTCTCTACTGCCTCTTCTTTGTCTCCAAACAGAAAGCAGTCACACAGACACAAACAAGGACAAAGACAGACGCAGTAAACTGTAGGAAATTTTAAGGCCACAGAATACACATAACCATGGTTACACCTTTCTGCCTCTTAGTGTATTTAATAGAAGATGCATTAATTGTGAGAGGACCTGCAGAGATGCCCTGATTTCTTATCACTTTAATACTTTTTAAAGGATGCTAGGAAGAGGCTTTGCTTAACCCTAAATAAGGAGGTCAACAAGGAGGAGATAGAAATGTTTTGATCAAAAGAGAAAAGCAGGCTTTGATTTTTCTGATCACAGGAATCGGTCTATTGATTCTAGAAGAAAAGTGTGAGAGACAGACCAAATAAACACAAAGCAACAACATTATCAAACCTTTGCATAGATCTTCAATCACCAGCTTGTGTTATTTAACTCAAATGTGTGACTCCACAGCAGGGTGGAAAACTAAAACCCAGAGATGATTCAGCGGTAATTCAGTTTTCACCAGGCTCATACCTTCTTCCATGTGACGCCATTGTGATATTGAGAACTAAAGCAATCACCAGTAACTTGGTCCACACTGACAGTCATAAAATATGTTAGGGAGAACGAGCATGTGTGTTTATGTGAGTGTGTGCTAGTTCTGGGATGATCCTGAGAAAGTGGGAGCAGCTATTTTGTGAATGGCCACCCGCTTGCAACAGTCCATTTTGTGGTCCCAATATCCTTTTCTTTAAAAAAATCCTTGAAAGGTTGAGAACCCTGTTATGGAATGAACTAGTATAATGGCAATGCTCATCCTTTCTAGTTCTCTACAGATAAAATGGGGGGGGGAGAGAGAGACACAAATCTGTATAACAAATTTTTTAATTATTCCATCTTTAATATTAAAGAGTACTCAAATTATATTATTCTGCCCTTCGACAGCCATATTGGACAGAGCTATGCATCCATTTTGAAACAGCTTCGCTCATTTCTTATTATTAATATTCTTATTATTAAAAGGTAAAAGTCCCCTGATAGTTAAGTCCAGTCGCAGACAACTCTGGGGTTGCGGCGCTCATCTTGCTTTACAGGCCAAGGGAGCCGGCGTTTGTCTGCAGACAGTTCTTCCAGGTCATGTGGCCAGCATGACTAAGCCGCTTCCAGAGCAGCGCACAGAAACACTGTTTACCTTCCCACCGGAGTGGTACCTATTTATCTACTTGCACTTTTTTGCATGCTTTCAAACTGCTAGGTTGGCAGGAGCTGGGACTGAGCAATGGGAGCTCACCCCATCGTGGGGATTCAAACCTCCAACCTTCTGATTGGCAAGCCCAATAGGCTCAGTGGTTTAGACCATAGTGCCACCCACTTCCCCTTCTCTTATTGCATTACTATGTATAAAAAAACCCTCCCAAGTATTACCCTCTGTTCTCATTCATTTGATTTGAAAGAGCTTTGGCTGGTCATCTTGATGTTGTATTCAGACCAAAAGAAAATGTGGATATATCACAAAGAAGGACATTTAAACCTTTTCATATGCACTTTCATAGTTGTTCTATGTTTTGTATGTCTGCTAATTTGGGGTGGGGGTTTGCAAAAACACTAACCCAGCCTTTGAACTGGATTTCCACTCAAATTGGAATGGTAATATGCTTAGTATTAAGAAGCACAAAATTCTGTTTGTGAATGTTGGCAATATGAATGTAGATCAAATGTCATATGCTTTGTTCCTAGGGATTTTTCTGTGTGGTAATGGAAAATATGTGAGCATATAACAAGGGATTACTGTATCACCTAAAAGCTTAGTGACTCATACATGTTCATCTCTCTCTACTTTCCTTTGAGCGGGAGGATATATGTTTTATTTTTGAATGAAATATGTAAATCCCCAAATTGCATCCTACTGAGACAAATGTGATCTGAAGGACCTCTTAGGTTAGCTATAATTGTTACTGTAACTAAACTCAATAATTGAATATAACATTCCCAAGACAATTTTCTAGTCCAACATCTCCTGAATTTTAATTTTTCACTTCATCAGCTTGCTCAGCTTCTGTTCAGTTTGATCGCATTTTATGTATCTCTGGCGGACGAGGGAACTCCTAAATATTCGAGCACTTCCCTTAGTGCCAGCAGAAAAAGTAGTATAACAAACAAACGAAAAAACATCTTTCTTCTGCTTCTGAGCTGACAGTATTCATTGTATTTTTACAGGGATAGAAAAGTTAGGTCCCACAGAAATACAGTTGTGAATGTATGGAAAGTTTACTGGAACGGCACCCCCCCTCACTGCTGCATGCACATATTTTTTTTTTTTTAAATGATATTTTATTAAATTTAACAAGAGAAAGGAAAAAAAACCATACAAAGAAGAACAATACATATTAAAAAGATTAACAGAAAAAAAAGAAAAAAGAAAAAAAAGGAAAAAGGAAAAGAAAAAAGACCTCTTTTCAAATTCTTATCATTCATGACCTTATTTTCTTGACTTCCACCCGCCTCCCTTTCTTGTATTCCACTTTGAAGTTGATCAGCAAATTAATTCTGTTAGTTTTGTCCTTATATAATTTCCCTCCCATATTGTACTTCCCCAATCCTTGCTTACTGGAACCCCTTCTTTTCATTTCAATGTCATCAGCATTCAAAAATTTTACAGTGTTTTTGTAAATAGATTTTAAACTTCATCCAATCCTCCCCCATCCGCTCTTCTCCTTGGTCTCGTATTCTGCTGGTCATTTCTGCCATTTCCATGTAGTCCATTACTTGCATCTGCCATTCTTCCAGGGTGGGTAGATCTTGTGTCTTCCAATGCTTTGCTATAAGTATTCTTGCTGCTGCTGTGGCGTACATAAAGAAAGTCCTATCCTTCTTTAACACCGATTGGTCTACCATGCCCAGGAGTAAAGCCTCCGGTTTCTTCAGAAAGGTATACTTAAATATCTTTTTCATTTCATTGTAGATCATCTCCCAGAAGGCCTTAATCCTAGGGCATGTCCACCAAAGGTGAAAAAATGTACCTTCAGTTTCTTTACATTTCCAACATTTATTATCGGGCAAATGATAAATTTTTGCAAGCTTGACTGGGGTCATGTACCACCTGTACATCATTTTCATAATATTCTCTCTTAAGGCATTACATGCCGTGAATTTAATTCCAGTGGTCCATAACTGTTCCCAGTCAGCAAACATAATGTTATGTCCGACATCTTGTGCCCATTTTATCATAGCAGATTTTACTGTTTCATCCTCAGTATTCCATTTCAGCAACAAGTTATACATTCTTGACAGTATCTTGGCATTGGGTTCTAACAGTTCTGTTTCTAATTTTGATTTTTCCACCTGGAATCCGATTTTCTTGTCCAAGTTATAAGCCTCTCTAACTTGAAAGTAATGTAACCAATCTCGCACCTTATCTTTAAGTTTCTCATAACTCTGCAATTTCAGTTTATCACCCTCCTGCTCCAAAATTTCCCAATATTTTGGCCAATTTGTCTCCATGTTAAGTTTTTTCAGGGCCTTTGCTTCCATAGGCGATAACCACCTTGGCGTTTTATTCTCCAATAAATCTTTATATTTAATCCAGACATTGAATAATGCTTTTCTGACAATATGATTTTTAAATGCCTTGTGCGCTTTTACCTTACCATACCACAAGTATGCATGCCACCCAAATACATTATCATACCCTTCCAAATCTAGAATATCCGTGTTCTCAAGAAGTAGCCATTCTTTCAACCAGCAAAAAGCTGCTGCTTCATAGTATAACTTAAAGTCCGGCAGGGCAAATCCCCCTCTATCCTTTATATCCGTAAGTATCTTAAATTTTATTCTGGGCTTTTTGCCCTGCCAGACAAATCTAGAGATATCTCTTTGCCACTTCTTGAAACAGTCCAACTTGTCTATGATCTGCAATGATTGAAACAAAAACAACATTCTTGGCAATACATTCATCTTAATAACTGCAATTCGGCCCAGTAAGGAAAGCTTCAAATTTGACCAGATTTCTAGATCTTTTTTCACTTCTATCCAACACTTCTCATAATTATCTTTAAACAAGTTAACATTTTTTGAAGTCATGTTCACCCCCAGGTATTTTACTTTCTTTACCAATAATAAATCTGTCTCCTTCTGAAACTTCTCTTTCTCAATTGGCGTTAAATTTTTTTCCAAGACCTTAGTTTTCAACTTATTCAATTTAAAGCCTGCTACCTGACCAAATTCCTGGATCAATTCCAGGGCCCTTTTAGTGCTAGAAACTGGCTCCTGCAATGTCAAAACTAGGTCATCTGCGAAAGCTTTAAGTTTATATTGTTTCTCTCCGACCTGGATACCTTGGATCTGTTGGTCCCTTCTAATCATATTCAGCAGCACCTCCAGGACCGAAATAAAAAGCAGTGGGGAAATTGGGCAGCCTTGTCGTGTCCCTTTCTCAATTTTAACCTCTTCTGTCACCACATTATTAACTATTAATTTAGCCTTTTGTTCTGAATAAATCGCACCTATACCATTTTCGAATTTTTCCCCCACTCCCATCCCCTGAAGATTCTTTTTCATAAAATTCCAAGAAATGTTGTCAAAAGCTTTCTCTGCATCTATAAATATCAAAACTGCTTTTGAATTTATATTCACTTGTAGCTTTTCCAGAATATTAATTATATTCCTCGTGTTGTCCGATAAATGTCTACCGGGGAGGAAGCCAGCTTGGTCTTTATGTATCATCTCTGCCAATACTTTTTTCAATCTCTTCGCTAGAATATCAGCAAAAATTTTATAATCCACATTAAGCAGGGATATGGGGCGGTAGTTTCTAAGTTGTGTCTTTTCAGACTCATTTTTCGGTATAAGTGTGATGAAGGCTTCTTTCCACGACTCTGGCGCTTTTTTCCCCTCCAAAATTTCATTACAAACCTCCTTTAACGGTTGAATTAAATAGTCTTTCATCGTTCTGTAATATTTGGAGGTTAACCCATCCGGCCCTGGAGATTTGCCCAATTGCATATTCTGGATGGCACCTTCCACCTCTTGTTCCGATATTTTGTAATTCAATAATAATTTATTTTCTTGTGAAATTTTTTGTAATCCATTAATTTCCAGAAATTGGTTGATCTTAGTCTCATTCTGTGGCCCTTGTGCATACAATTGTTTAAAATATCTCTGGAAGCAGCTTTTAATTTCCTGTGGATTCTGTATATTCTTACCATCCACTTCAAGGTTTGTAACAGTATTTAATTTTTGTCTCTTCTTCAACTGCCATGCTAGCAGCTTTCCACATTTGTTGGCTGATTCAAAGGTTTTTTGTCTCATCTGTTTAATCTTCCATTCAATATCCTGATTTATCATTTTAGTATATTGTACTTGATATAATTTAATTTCTCTCAAGATTTCCTGTGACTTTGGTTTGGTTCTAAGCTTCTTCTCTCCTTCTCTAATTTTCTCCAAAATCTTTTCTTTTTTCTCCTCTTGAGTTCTCCTTTTTATTGCATTCTGTTGAATCAAAAATCCTCTCATTACAGCCTTGCTTGCGTCCCAGATTACTCTTTTTTCCACTGAAGTCTTCAAATTTATTTCAAAATAATCTTTCATAATTTTTTGGGCCTTCTTGATAATTCCCGGATCTCTAAACAAGGTGTCATTCATCCTCCATCTAAAGGAACCAATCTGTGTTAGTTTCATTTCCATTTTCACAGGATTATGGTCGGAGCAAGTTTTAGGGCAAATTTCTACCTTTCGAATCTTAGGAGTCATTCCTCTAGTTATCCAGATTTGGTCAATTCTTGTCCAAGTCATTTTAGCTTCAGAGAAGAAAGTCCCCTCTCTGCCTAGGGGGTTCTTAGTTCTCCAAGTGTCAATTAAGTCCATATTGTCTGTCATTTCAAAAAAGGTTTTCGGTAGTCTTCCATCTTTTGTCACTACCTGCCTTTCAGATTTGTCCATATTTGTCGACACTACGCCGTTCATATCTCCCATCAAAATGATATTATAGTCCATAAAATCCAACAATGTCTCATGCAGTTTCTTATAAAATTCCGATTTCCCCTCATTTGGCGCATAGACTCCTACTATCAAAAGTCTCTCTCCTTGAAATTGTATTTCAATTGCAACAAATCGTCCCTGTTCATCTTTAAAGATGAATTTTGGTGATAATTTTTCTTTTGCATAGATCACGACCCCTCTCTTTTTCACTTTGTCTGATGAAATAAATTCTTGGCCCAATCTTTTATTTATCAATACTTTCCGGTGGAGTCTGGTTACATGGGTTTCTTGCAGACAAATCAGATCCAATTGTTCCTTTTTCAGTAGGTGAAAGACTCTTTTTCTTTTGTCCGGGGAATTTAGACCCCTAATATTCCAAGTTAATATCTGCAGAGACATGATGTGATTATTTTGCAATCCCTCCAACTGCTCCCTGAAGCTGTTCCTGTTCTGACGGCAGTGTCTCTTCCTCTGGTTTATCCAATCCCAAGGGGTGTCTTCCTGGGTCTGGTGCTCCCGATCTCGATGCTTTCAATTCTTTTATTTCGGTCTCTTTTTGCAGATCTTCCTCGTGATCTCTCAGGAATCTCAGTTTCTCTTCCTCTGATCTTATCTTTACTTTTTTCCCTCTGAATGTGAACGACAGACCCTGAGGAAATTCCCACCTGAATAAAATATTGTTTCTTCTCAGCAGACCCACTAGGTCTCCGTAGTTGGCCCTGAGATCCAATAAATGTTTGGGGATATCTTTAAAAATTTCAATTCTTGAACCCTCTATTTCCAATGCTTTCTGGTAATGGAGACTCAATATTTTGTCTCTCTGCTCTTTCGACTTAAGAACAATCAGGCAGTCTCTCACTCTGTTTTTCCTTCTAACTCTTCCAAGTCGAAAGGCACTCACTATCTTAAATTCTTGTTTTCCTGGATCAAGATCCCAAAAGTCCTCAAATTCCTGTGTAAGGAATTCTCCCAAGTCCCCTTCTTCCGATTCTGGTACCGCTCTGACTCTCAGATTAGCCTGTTTTTCCTTAAGTTCGATCATAGAAAATTGTGACCTGTAGTCCTCAAGTTGTTTATTAATTGGTTGTATCCTTTCTTCTACCGCCAATACCCTCTCCTTCGCTTCCTCTGCAGTCTTTTTTGTCTCTTTAGATTCCTGCAGTAACCTATCGATAGCCTGGGTATTAGAATTTACTTTCTGCCCCAGGTCATTTACAGTTGTAGTATTTACATCAATTTTGACTGTCAGATTTTGTAAAGCTGCAAGTATTTTATCTAATGTTGCAGAGTCTGTTCCTTTTGTTTCTTCCCTTTCTGGGACTAGTGGGGCAGGTAGGGCTGCCAATGACGGTCTTCGTTGCTGCAATTGCTGCTGTTGCTGCAGTTGCTGCTGTTGTCTGGTTTTAATCCTTGTTGCTTTTTCCTGGGATTTTTCTTGCGGTTTGTCTTGATCCATTACTTTGCCTGTGAGAACCAAGGTCACCTCAGAGTTTCAAGATTGTTTTGCAGTAACAAATAACAGCTGCAGTGGAAAATCCCCAGTTATGACACAATGTTCCTCTAGGGGAGCTCAGTAGCAATTTGTTTCAAATTGTTTCTACAGTACTTATTTTCTAAAAATATCTCAAAAACCCACAAACTTTCCAATTACTTCAGTAGTGAGAAACTGTAGCAAACTTGAGGATTTCCTTAAAAAGTTACCATTTTCCTTGCAGAAGTCACAAAAGATTGCAATACCTTTGAGCAGTGCGTCACTTACTGTGCCCTTTATGTTGTTTAAAACAGTCCGACATCAAGGATTGAGCGGTGGTTATTCTCCCCCCTCCGCAACTTAGGGGGGGGTTTTTATTAGACAGTGAAATTTAGGTCTTTTAAAGTCGCTTTTTATAGTTTGCAGTTCCTTTAGTCTTTGCTTTCTTTCTATTTACAAGACCGGAAAGACGGACTTCCTGTTTGCGCCTTGCCGTTTCGGATCCGAATTTAAGTTCAGAGTATCGGTCAAAGTGCCAATTTTAAGTTCAAATACCAGTCAATCAAAGTCTTATTCCTTTGATCCTTTCAGTTTTTCACAAGTTCCTACTCACGGGTAGATGTTTCCAATCAAAGTTTCACAGGAAAAAGGTCAGCGCTCTCCGGTAACTGCTGTGCAGCTTCGCTCCGCAGAAGTAGCAGTCGACTCTCAGCACAGCGCTCTCCCGTCCCGCTCCGAAGCCCCTTACAGGGCTCCTTTGACAGTTCGGGGGGGCGCGAAAAGTGCCCGCCGAGTCCCACGGCCGCAGGCTTCTCCCACCTGCGGGTTTTCAAAAGGGGCCCCCGCTTCGCTGTAGCGGTGGACCCGATTTCTGCGGGGCTTCTCCCTCCCGATCAGAGGGAATCCGCCATTACCGATGGCGCCGCCTCCGGAAGTCTCCACTGCTGCATGCACATAGACTCTTGTTCATCACCTCACACAAGCCATCACTGACACTGAACAGGGGTATTTGTATCCATTCAGCTCCCCATCTCGCATTCAATGTTCCGGCAGGATTGGAGAGAGAGGGAAAGTTGGATAGAAACACACATCTTTATATGTAAGGTAAGGTTTATATGGAGCTTATATTGGGACGCAGGTGGCGCTGTGGTCTAAACCACCAAGCCTTATTGGAAGGTCGGTGGTTCAAATCCCCATGATGGGGTGAGCTCCTGTTGCTCTGTCCCAGCTCCTGCCAACCTAGCAGTTCGAAAGCGTGCCAGTGCAAGTAGATAAATAGGTACCACTGCGGTGGGAAGGTAAATGGAGTTTCTGTGCACTCTGGGCTTACGTCATGTTGCGCCAGAAGCGGTTTAGTCATGCTGGCCACATGACCCGGAAAACTGTCTATGGACAAACTCTGGCTCCCTCATCCTGGAAGTGAGATGAGCGCCGCAACCCCATAGTCTCCTTTGATTGGACTTAACTGTCCAGGGGTCCTTTGCCTTTAGCTTTTTACCTTACATGAAGCTATAAGGGCTCAACAAGACCTGATATGGGATATACATATGATGATTAGGCTCTCCTATGCTTTATTCTTTTCTTTTCTTTTTTAAATCAACCAACCATGTGAGGCTGCTTGCTTATTTATTTATTTATTTATTTAACCAGCCATTTCTGACCTATCCTTCTCCATATAATCCCAGGAAGGATTACAGTACAATAAAACACGAAAACAACCCTACAATAAATGGTTCAACACAGAACATAAAAAATATAACCTACCCATAAAAAATACCCAGGGAGCCACAACCTGGGATGCTCACTTTCAGGCACAATGTAACTCCTACTCTTCCCCACAAAGCCCAAGTAGATGGATGACTTTTCACCTGGCACTGAATCAATAAAAAGTATCCTTGCCTTCTGTGCCATTCCCCTGATTTAAATTGCACCCATTTGAAATAGTTATTAGCTCCATCTGGGGTCTGAGGGGGGAAAGAGACAGCTACTGACATTGTACACATCCCTGCCAATCCACGTCCCGTTCTCCCCCCCCACACACACACACACCGGGCAACATAACTAACAGCAGGCTGTGATTTAGGTAAGGGAAAGGGTTAAAGCACTCTCTTCCCAGGGCTGCCTCTCTGATCAAATTAGAAGCCCCAAGCAGCTGCTTGCATAGTAACAAAAATAAAAAAGTAGGAATGAAATAAAACAAAGCCTATGCTAGTAATATATCTCCTGCGTCGTGTCTAGTTTGGTTCTAAAGCAGACATTTATATAGATGGTTTAGTGAAGATTAAAAGCAAAGCAATAAAATTGGATTCCAAACAAGCATGGCTATTTAAAAAAGAGCTGTTGAAACACTCAGTAGTTTTGGCATCACAGTCAAGTCAATAATTTTGTAGTATAAAGTAAGCTGCAGCAGAAGGGGGGTCCAATGCCAATAATTTGGGTGGGAAATGGTCCAGCGGTAGATCTTGAATACATTTAATGGATTGCACCATCTGTGGTACAATTTGCAAGTTGTGTATATTGAAATGTGTATATTGAAGCCATGTCATACTTTTGCATAGGGTTGTTACACTAACAGGGTATGTGTATATATATAGACTACAGCTGTGGTAGAAGCAATTTTTAGTAGCGGGCAGAAGTGTCGAAAGCTTTCCCTGTTAGCCATTGTTTCCAGTCAAATTTTCCACAGCACCTCCTGCTGCTGAGCTCCTGATTCATGCATCTGGGACTCTGTGGGCAGTGGGGGAGCAGTTTGGGCAGAGAACTGAGCTGAAAAGCAGTCAGTGAGACCAGGTTTAATCACTCTCCCTCTGGTTTTCCATTCATAGTGCACTTTAATGCACTTTTAGGCCCTTCAAGTGTCCCTATTTTCCAGGGACGTCACTGATTTAGAGAAGCTGTCCTGGTTTCTGATTTGATCCCAGAATGTCCCACTTTGCCTTAGGATGTCCCTGTTTTCATTGGAGAAATGTTGGAAGGTATGGAGTTATCCGAACCACCACCACCCCGAACCATCTGAAGGCAATCCTGTATAGGGAAGTGTTTTTTAAAAAATGTTTAATGTTTTATTATGTTTTTATGTGTGTTGGAAGCTGCCCAGAATGGCTGAGGCAACCCAGTATAAGATGTGTGGGGTATAAATAGTAAAATCATCATTATGGAATGGGACGACCCTATTTTCACCGGAGAAATGTTGGAGGGTATGCACTTTTCTTTAAAGAAAAATGCAATGCATTACATGCAATGCATAGTGTGTCCCTAAAATACATCACATCCACGTCTAACCGAACATATATCAAAATTCCAAATGCTTTAAAGCAGTGCTTTCTAAACTTGGGTCCCCAGCTGTTTTTGGACTACAATTCCCACCATCCCTGAACACTGCTAGCTAATTGGGGGAGGGGGGACATTTTGGCAACTACTGGTCTCTCCATTGGTAGAGATCAATAATTCATAGCAGCTGGGTGTTGGAGCTTCTAATCCAGTGCAGCAGTCAATAAGTATGGCTTCCTGTTAGTTGGGACAATTTATTTACCAACCAATACAAGTTTATATACCAACCAATACAAGTTGTCACAAGTGAAAAGAACCCAATGCTATCAACTGTTGCACAGCACTGGGAAAGTCTAGGACTGAACTGATGACTTTACACTCCCTGCATTTCAGAAGATAATAGCTATGTTTGGATGTAATTATAAACCATAGTTGATAGCTATGTTAATGAGTCTTGGGTTCACATGGTTCCTCCTTCCCCTCTTCTCTTCCAGTGCAGCAACAAGGAAGACAGGAAGCATTCACTTTTGTTTTCAGCTAACCACAGTTTACTGTTTTGTGTGAATCAGAACAAACTATGGTTAGGTGAGGGAGAAATTTGATTCTGTTTGCATTTAAAGACAAACTTGTGAAATTCACAGTTTCAAAATAAAAAATAAAAAATAGAAAAGGTGAAAGCAAATGACTGTTTAACAGACTGTGATGTAGGTAGAGCTGCTTTGTCTCAAAGACAAAGTTATTAGCTCTTTCAAACTAAAAACCACAGTGCAACTAGGATTCTCTTGGACTTCTGAGTCATTTGTAACTTGCTACAGGCAACCAGGCAAGTGGCTGATTACAAGCTTGCCCTCATGCCCTTTGGTTTTATAATCCCATGATTTTTGTTGTAAAACTTGTGCATAGGACTACAACTCCTCCTTTTGAGTCTGTATGTTCTAGCTCTTCCAGGGCTATTGTGATCAGAACAGAATTGTGTTTAGATTTAACACACACATACCTCTCACACACAAATGCCTGTTGAACCTAAGATGTTTTTTCTGGCCGAAAGGCTACTTGGCTCAGTGCTTTATAACCTCCTTGCACCACATTTTAAAAACACAGATAAGCCTCTTTGCTGGACTATGGATCTCCACCCCCCTTGTCCAAACATGTAACCCTCTGGCTAAGCTTTATAATCTGGTGCCTCATGTAATAATCCTAGGAAGCGAGGTGAATGAGGAGGGAGAGAGTTCAAAATGGTTTAAAAGCTAAAATTAATAGTTGAGCTTTGTCCCTCTTTCAGTCACCACAAAGCCTAGGGTTGCAAACTCTTGAACTAGCATATTTAGTAGCATATCTTTAACAACAATTAGGAGGCAATGTAATTTAGCTTCCTATTACAGTACAAAACACTTTCATTTTTTATTTATGTGTATCAAACATCTGTTTTAAAAGCTGGCCAGATATGTTCCGCCCTCCTCTGCTGCCCAGCCAAGCTAGAGAGCATAAAATAATTACAAGGAAGTATTGGGGGGAAGAGTCCTGCACAAAATTTGTAGGCCTACTAAACAGTAGGTTAGCTAAGTTACACACTTATCCAAATTTTGATTTGCAGTCCTCCAAATTATGCATAAAAAAGAACCTATTAGTTAAAAAAAAACTTACAAAAATGTTTTGCATCAGGACAAATTGCTTGCAAAAAAAATGTGTATAGTAGTCGAAACTGCATACAAAAAGAACTGTCTATTAGGAGAAATTAGCACTGAAGAATTTTCATGGCGATTAAAAGTATATATTAAAAAATACTGCAGAAATGTGGAGAACTGGATTTAAGATTGGAAAAATGAGAAAGTGAGAGAACCAGAATCAACCCATTCCTAGTCGTAAAGGTAAAGGGACCCCTGACCATTAGGTCCAGTTGTGACCGACTCTGGGGTTGTGGTGTTCATCTCGCTTTATTGGCCGAGGGAGCCGGCGTACAGCTTCCGGGTCATGTGGCCAGCATGACTAAGCTGCTTTTGGCGAACCAGAGCAGCACACGGAAACGCCATTTACCTTCCCTCCAGAGCGGTACCTATTTATCTACTTGTACTTTGACGTGCTTTTGAACTGCTAGGTTGGCAGGAGCAGGGGCCGAGCAACGGGAGCTCACCCCGTCACGGGGATTCGAACCACCAACCTTCTGATCGGCAAGTCCTAGGCTCTGTGGTTTAACCCACAGTGCCACCCGCGTCCCTATTCCTAGTCATAGTCTACAGTGAAAGACCCATGCAGGATCAGAGTTCTGGATTTCAGCCTATACCAAGCATCAGTCACACAGCTACATCTTCAAAGTGAAAGAATCCCACTTGCAAGCAATGAGATTTGTGCACACATTATTGTATATGCAATGTGAGAACCATTCAAAGACAGCCAGGATCTTTCTTTTCCTCTTGGCTATATAATACTTATTATTTTCAATTTGTAAATATTTGGTTTTGTCAGTGCTGGGCAGGATGGAACACATGAGTGCTATTTTTAGTGCTTTGTAGGAAAAGCATTCATGCTAATTATACATCCTGTCTGCAGTGACAGATCTCTACATATTCAAGCAAGCCATCTTTCTCTCCACGATGTGACACATATTGATAGTACCTCACTGAACCAAAAGGAGAGAAGTCATGCTTCCCTCAGAGGTTTTCATCTTCCTTTGGGACTTCATTAAAGTTTGTGGAATGCACAGAAGACCTCTGAGTGACTCAGGCTGCTGCAACGCTTGGTGTTAAGAGATGAATCAAATCTCACTGCGGCTACAGGGGAAAGGTGTTATCATTCTGTTTCTGGGGGCACAGTAGTAATCTCACTTGGCGTCATTTAGCAAATGAGTTCATGGTTGTGCTATCGCATCACACGGCAAAACCAGAAAGAGCCAACAATGAGCTCTCTCAAAACTTACTTCAAATCTTGCCATAGGCTTAAACTTACTTTAACTTTTATTTTGCAGTAAGCTCTCATCACAAATACTCTATCTGTGCCATCTCTACTCCTTCCAGTTTAGTACTTAAATATATAAGGACCTTACCCTCTTCTATTGTGCTACATGCACAGCTATGAAGAAGAGGAAGAAGAGGAAGAGGAAGAAGAGTTTGGATTTGATATCCTGCTTTATCACTACCCGAAGGAGTCTCAAAGCGGCTAACATTCTCCTTTCCCTTCCTCCCCCACAACAAACACTCTGTGAGGTGAGTGGGGCTGAGAGACTTCAGAGAAGTGTGACTAGCCCAAGGTCACCCAGCAGCTGCATGTGGAGGAGCGGAGACGCGAACCCGGTTCCCCAGATTACGAGTCTACCGCTCCTAACCACTACACTACACTGGCTCTCTGAAGCTGAAGCCAATGATTCACAAGGAATGGGGTTGTTCCTTACCTTGTCCATGTCTGCTTCTTAGCCGGTCCTCACTGCTGGGAGCAGAACTACATAAGAGGAGAGTGACCCAAGAACTCTTGGGTGCAGCAAGGTGAGTTGTCTCCATTCCCTGACAATGGCTGAATGTACTGCAATGGGTTCGATGCAGAGGCAGGGTATGCATGTTGCTATAGCCTGACATATGGGAAGGGAGGTTTCTAGTACAGTATAGTGTCACCCAGCGGGTGGCCTATGTTCATTCCTCCAAAGGCTACATCTCTGAAGGACCAAACAGGAAGGGAAGAAAAGCTGTGGTAAAGTGAACAAATAATGGATCCCTCCCCAAAGTATGTAGAAGATGGAACTATTTTATTTGAATTCTTTTCTCATTGGCTAAAGGAGTAGCAAAGATTAATTACTGGAGAGAATGACAGCATTTGGAACTTATATGCATCAACAGAAGTTGAGTTTAGGCTGGGCCAGGGAGGTGATCAATGCCTCTTTACAAGAGGGGGTGGTCCCTGGCTGTTTGAAGGAGGCAGTGGTAAAACCACTCCTTAAGAAACCTTCCCTGTATTTGGAAAACCTAACTATCTACTGGCCAGTTGCTAATCTTCCTTTCCTGACCAAGGTTCTGGAGCAAGTGGTCGCAGACCAGATCCAGGCACTTTTGGAAGAAACTGATTTTCTGGATCCACTTCAATCAGGATTGAGAGAGACAAATGAAAGTGTGGGATCGAGGAAAGGGAAGTAGGAAGTTAGGTCAGCAACCCTGAGAATACCAGTCTAGAACAGAGTTTCCCAAACTTGGGTCTCCAACTGTTTTTGGACTACAACTCCCATCATCCCTAGCTAGCAGGACGAGATGGAGACCCAAGTTTGGGAGACCCTGATCTAGCATCTGAGGAAAGGTCATAAAGGTGGTCTTGGGAGTTTGGAGGTTCTATGTCATCTCCATCAGCCTTACTACAGCTGCATTGCATCCAAACACTTGCAATGGAGAATGTATGGTCTTGCCACAGCAAAGGCCTGACCAACAACCAGCACAAAGGTATTGTAGTGACATATCCAAACAGTGGGTGGCACAGGTCACTCCCAAAATAAAATTCCAGGTGCAGCTCTCAAATGTAACTAGGATGTATGCCATTCAGGAAATACAGAAACCAATAATGTTAGTGTTAAATCAATTTGCCACTCTACCAGCAATCCATGTAAAGAATGCAGGGTGGATGTTAACAAGGTTTCCTAAGCTGTCATGTGACTGCATTTAAGCAATCTGCAAATGACAGAGACGCACCAATGGAAGCCTTTAATAAAGACAATTGCTATATAAAAACAAAATAAAAGAAAGCATTGTGTTGGCAAAGCACACACGGGCTTAGTTTAAAGGAATGATATAGAAGCTTGTTTGTGCATGCAACTGAGAGGGAAAGAGATGTTCTTTTTTGCATTCTTGAACTATCCCAATAATCCACAGGGAAAGAAGCACAATAACAGTGCTAGACTATAGGTACACACCTCACCAGCTTCAGATAACACTGCCAACCACTTGGGCATTGATGTTTCTGCCAGCGTCATCAGGGTCCCTTGAAGCATTCAATTCATGTTGCCATTTTTGTTACTCTTCCCCAAGAGGCTGATACCAAATAATCTCTCTGTTATTTTCCATCTTTTCTTACCTTTCTAGGCATATTAAATCTATCTATCTAAACCAGCACACTCACAAGAGAATGCTTGCAATCTCAGCTGAGTTTCCCAAAAAAGACATCTAACTTAACTGCTCGTTCACCAGTACGTGGTAACAAATACTTTATGTAACTGTCAACATTCAACAGATTTCAGATTTTCAGTGTTAACATGCATAGTCCTCTGAAATTATCTTAGTTTGCAATCCCTCTCTCACTTACCTGGAGTAAGTTCCATTGAACACAATGGGGCTTACTTCTGAGGTACTGGATTGCACAGCACATATGTGCTTATTTTCCATGGAGAGAGATAATCTCCATATCACAAAAACTACAAAGACCTCCTTTTTGATTGGGGGGGGGGGGGGAATGAAATAAAAAGAAACTCAAGCCCCAACACGATTACTATATGTGAATTAGCCAAAATTCTCTTATTTTTTGTGTAAAGGAAAGACTACCTATGTTGGACCAAAACACTGGAGAAGAAAAGATCAATTCTTAATGAGGAAAACCACCATAAATAGCTTATAGGTATTATACATATCTAGTGAAAAGTTATGCATACAACTAGATATTATATGTACCTGGTGAACAATTGCTAAATAATCTAATCTATTTTGAGGGTTGTCATAAAAACTCTGAGCCATAAGACTGGTGATTAAATGTGATGACCATTAATGAGATGGCTTTTTTCCAAGTACTCATTAGGTAATCAGTGCCACAGAATATTCTTCATAGACTCTAGTCAGTATCTGCTTGAAAGTTAACGTGCCCTGTACTGCTGATCGGGAGTTCTCACATTTTGCTTACTCGTGAAATCTCAACAAATATAACCAAGTGCATCTGGCAGCACTCATTTTTGTCTTTCATGCGAGTAGGGTTGATCAAAAGAAACAGGAGGAAATAACAAAGTTCATGCAAGGCCATTCTATGATTTAAGGTTCCTGGGGGAGGAGTCCTAGGAAGCAGAAAAGCTGAATAGTTTTCTTACATTGCACTAGCATATGAAAAGAAAAGAAAAAGTGCAACAAGAAGTGCACTTTGCCTTTTGGATCAAACAAGAAAGTCATCAGGAAAGAGGACCACCCTCCTCTCTGCCCATATCTTCTGAGGCATCCAGCTTCAAAATGGACTCAAAGCACTTGCTCCAGGGTGCAAACTGGTGGAAAATATTTGGAGAAAATGCAGCAAAATTGCCTTCTTTGGGGAGTTTTGCAAATCAATTTAACATTGAATTCTGCAATATATACAATTTAGAGTGCAGTCCTATACATGTCTACTCAGTTGAATTAAGTTTATTACTACTCAGTTGAATTAAGTTTATTACTAAATAAGTAAAAATAGGCTGCATGAGTTCTTCTCTTGCAATAATATTTATACTACATAGGGTAATTGTCTCTGCTGTTGTGCACATGACTGTTCTTTTTGTATGCATACTAAGGAAGTAGTATTAAGAGTTAGGAGTAGAGAAGAAGCAGAAAGACTATGTTGACTATCCATTAGAACTCTACTGTGTATTGCAGAACACTAGATAGACAGATTGTTCTAGTTTTATTAATATTGAAGCAATCGTGGGTGGATTTCCAGTTCTTAGGGTTCTTGTGCCGTTACACCAAGGGTGCCCAAACTTTTTTCAAAGAGGGCCAGATCTGATGAAGTGAACATGCGTGAGGGCCGACCAAAGTTGCTGAGATTTTTTTAGGATTTTACCCCAGAACATATACTGCTATGGGGGCTGGATTAAATCGACTGGCGGACTGAATTAGGTCCCCAAAACGGACTTTGGACACTGTCCTCCCCATTCCTCCAACTGCAAATAAGATGAAACAGTTTATTTAGCCCCTTTAAAAAATAACCAGTTGTCCTCACTTGTCATTTCCTATTATATATACTGAGAACTTCCAGTGGGGCATGTCTGCTCCTGGATGCACCATATATGAACCCGTAGAGGTCAACGGGGTTGCTTATCTGCCCTTCCAAGGTTGAGCATCAATGCTGGTTCCTTAGAGGGTTGAAGGGCAGAGCTCTCAGCATGGTGTGAGCACAGTGGCAGAGCCAATCCTCCATTCCTGCCACCATTCCTGCACTGCGCCAAACTCCCTGAGCCTCTCAGGAACCAGCAGCAATGCTTGGTGTTGGGAGCTGTGTGCTAAATTCTCCACACTATTTTTTTTGGAAGAGACAGCTTTCATCGCATTTCTCCAAGGGGAGGAAAATATATCTAACAATTTCACAGGGGTTGGACTCATCACAAGCAGTAGTAGCAGCCCAGCTTCTTTCTTTTCCCCCTAATTTTTTTTTAAGGGAGCTATCACGGCATGTAGCAGCAACAACAATTATCCAGCCAGTCTGCTCACCATTCTGAATCATTCATGATGCCCCAGGTTTAGTATCATTCCAGATCACTGGAGCAGGATTGGAAAATGGCATTCACCATAAAGAAATGGTGAAGATATTCTGGGAAAATTTCAAGTGTATATGTAATAAACAGGAGGTAGGGTTGAATTTTATATGCCTGTTGTCTTTGTCCATGGAGTTTTCTTGACAGGGATACTGGAGTGGCTTGCCGGTTCCTACTCCAGGTGGATCATGTTTGGTCAAAACTCTCCACTATGACCTGTCCATCTTGGGTGGCCCTGCATGGCATAGCTCATAGCTTCTCTGAGTTATTCAAGCCCCTTTGCCACGGCAAGGCAGTGATCCATGCAAGAAGATCAAACCTATCCATTCTTAAGGAAATCAGCCCTGAATGCTCACTGGAAGGACAGGTCGTGAAGCTGAGGCTCCAATACTTTGGCCACGTCATGAGAAGAGAAGACTCCCTGGAAAAGACCCTGATGTTGGGAAAGATGGAAGGCACAAGGAGAAGGGGACAGCAGAAGACGACAGAGGACAAGATGGTTGGACAGTGTTCTCAAAGCTACCAGCATGAGTTTGACCAAACTGCGGGAGGCAGTGGAAGACAGGAGTGCCTGGCATGCTCTGGTCCATGGAGTCACAAAGATTCGGACATGACTAAACGACTAAACAACAACAACAGGGTTGAATTAAGAGCATCTCCTGAATCATGTCTTCTGAGAAATTTCAGCTCAATCTCAGCAAATCATATTGATGTATAGGCACTTTGTATTGCTTCACACACCACGGTTTTTATGGGCACACATTACAGTTTTCATGGGTACACATTGTGTACCTCCTAAACCATGATGTCTGCAGCATATACAGGTGTGTTTGCAGCACACACATATTTTCCTCAGCTCATATATACCATGAAAACATACTACAGAAATCTGTTACTGGCTTTCGGTTTAGCAGGTGATGAACAGAGGTCTTTAATGTGTCCCCTGTTAAAAGTGTAACATGCGAAGCATCCCACAGGTGTTGATCTAGCCAATTAGTTTATGCAAATACGTTCTCAGTTACAAATGCCTGGGAGGAACCTAAACAACAGGCAACTTCACAAAAATCTAATTAAAGTTCAGCATAGATAGCTCCGATAACTTTGCTCTCATATCAGGACACCTTGGTCTTGCAACAAATCTGTGAGCTAGGTCGTCGTTACTTACTTATGCAAGTTAGTGACTAATTTCTGATTACTCATGGTTAGGATTATGCTGTATTGAATTCATTGGGGTTTACTCCCAGGTAAGTGGAGTTAGGATTGCAGCCTAAGCACTGGCAGAGGAAGGGGTGTGTGGTGGGTGCGGCCCGCCCTGGGTGTCATCCCTGAGGGGGTGACATCACCACCCTGCCCCCTGGGACGCTCGCCGTGGGCAGCGCCTTCCTGAGATGCTTGCCCTGCCCCTGTGGGTGGCTAGCCCTGCCCCCTGGGTGCACAGCATGCGTGCTGCTCTGGGTGCCAGAGCAGCTAGCTCCACCTCTGAGCCTAAGTGGTGTCTTGTGGGGAAGAGCAATTACTTTCTATGCCAGTATCACAATTCCATGGGGGTGGATGACACTGGCACTGGAGGTAGTCATGAAATCATGACATCTGCCCCTCCCACACAATCTTGCTGTTTGAGATTTACCAAAGAGGCAATGAATAAAGCCACAGAAGCAGAAAGACACATTGTTCTCAGAGCCAACCCTGAGACGTTCACTATATTAAGAACTATGTGGGGTAGGGTGGGGAAAACTGTACCATGTTTTTCTCTCAAAAAAAGCACAATGTGAAGAAAGCACACAGTTTATAGGATGTGCAGATAGGAGCGTTCCAAATATTTCACGGCATGAATTGACAGGTTCTAGTGTATTAGAAAAATGGTTGTATTATTCCTTGGGCACTAGGAAGAAATCTCTAAGATCTAGGGATTGCCGTGTTTAGTTTCATTAGATGAAAAATAAAAGGCATGCATACAACTCTTGAACTTTTGATGCATGGCTTTTCTCTGCCTAGTGGGTTTTATTCACTGTTGTAGTTCATGTACCTTAGCTCTGAAAATAAGCCCATTAATGATCATGTGTGGAGAACTCTCAACAGACCCCTGCTCTTTTAGGGCTTGTAGAGTTCAGTTCATCTTAAAAGCCATCATAAATTGCAATTCTCCCTTGTGTATGTACGTTGGCAACATTTTCTTGTATTAAAAACTGAAACAACTCTCTAAACTATATTAAATTGCAGAGAGAATTAACTCTTACTTAGGATGTAAAATAGAAATGGTTTAATGTTACTTTGGATTAAGGTTTAGCAGGACTAGCAAATATTTGAAAATATAAGCACACAAGGACAAAACCCACACCAAATGAATAATTTATATAGAAGCATAGTGGAATTTGTATCAGACCTATAATTCATTATCAATAATTTGATTAAGCTGTGTCTGAATTGTTAAGTTGGACCCAAGCAGAATTCATTTGAAAATGAACACTATACATATATTTTTACTCTGATGTACATATGAAGGAGAACTGCTGAAACACAAGAGCTAATTTTAAAGCTGGAAGTAACTGTAGTCCTATTAAATCTACTTACATCACTTTCATGGCCTTCCCGAAGATTATATGTGAGATCATGCTGAATTTCTTCAACAAACTTGTGAGCATATTCTGGGTAAAGGTCTAACACTTCAAAGAGTCCTTTGAGAATTATACATTGGAGGTCACAGTAGGTTAGGGCTTTCACATCAGCGTTTGTTTTAATCACTTGGTCCTTAATTGAGAGATTTGCTCCAATTAAATCTCCTTTACCTAAAAGAAAATACGAAAGAGGAGAGCAATAATTATTCATGAACGAATTTTCGACTTTGCTTAGAAACAGAGAACAGCTTAAACAGATCGTGCGGAATACACAGGGACCCAAATACAAAGATTCAGAACTATTAAGCTTCTGTAACTAAGTTGAAACTAGTGGCTCTGGGAATTCTGGTAATTAATAATAATGGGAGGAGTCAGTAAGGATGATAATATGAACAGCACAAAGCTGCTGACTCCTATGGTGCACACACTAATGGTTCCAATATAGCCAAAGAAGAAATTTTGTAATTGCTTCACTCAAGTGTATCCTGTTACAATCTAGTTGAAGATCAGTGTAAAATAAATTGAAATGCCATGTGTTTTGCTTTGCAGTTGGAACTGTCATTACTTTTTAAATCTCTGCTTTCCTTACCTCGACTGAAAGAAAGGCATTTTGCAAAGAAACACGGATTAACTGTTATTAAATACCCTCTTCTATAACCAAAGCAGAAATTCTTAGGTATAAGAAAATTTCAGTATTCTGAATTTTGCTCAAAGATCATATTGGCATTTTATATGGGGATGGTTTGGTATAGCATGGCGTCATATTCATTGCCATATATACTCCCTGTTTGGTAGTAGAATATAAAATAAGAATAAAGCATTGTTTTTTGTGCTTGAAGTAATTCTGGAAATTATTAGTTATTCTAAGAATTACACTCTATATCTGACTGGGGAAAGGATTTCCCTATTCAAACCTTCCCACTTTTAACAAGTGATCTAGATCCACACCTGCTTACACTTGAACATGGTTCTCCTGCATGTGCAATCTCCCCTGTGCAAAACAATGGAATGAGCCAATACATGCACACAATGGGGCTCACATTGGCCCAAATCCACTGAAATAAATGGAAGGGAGGCACAGGAGACTGGGAAATGCATGCACACTTTGTGAACTAGAGGATCCAAACTTTTTTCAAGGAGGGCCAGATTTGATGAAGTGAACATGTGTGAGGGCCACCCAAAGGGCCGCCCAAAGTTGTTGACCTTTTTTTAGGATTGAAGTTGAAGGGGAGAAGTTTCCTCACTGGGGAAGGAAGTTCCACTGTGCCTTGGAGAGCACCCAACACTTCTGCTGCTGCTTCCCATGTGCCAAAGAAAGTTTTATTGCAACTGCAGGTTAAATTAATTGGATGCAGTCAACGAATGCCAAAGAACACTAGTATCCCAATGAAAAATCCTTAGACAGTAGTATGAATCATACCTACCATTTTTTTGTATCTGGCATGGGTTGCCAAGGTCACACAAGCCAAACTTACTGGGGCACAGGTTCAGCACAGCAGTTCTTGTTCTTACTAGAGTGGACACAACTTGATCTATCAGCTAACAATGATCAAGGGTATCTTGAAGGAGCAACTGAACCCAAGATCTGCCAAGATGAGCAGAGTTTGGAATGGGCCAAATTTTGGGTGAGTCTGGGCTCAGCCAGAGATATGCCAATGTAAATCCTGAATTCTGGCTCAGCCAGGGCTCATTCAACTCATCCTGAGAAAGGAGCATTCCAAAGGATAGGATGGTGTAGGCGGGAACTTAATCCTATTCCAAACTCCATTCACCTTGGTCACATGACCTAGCAACCTAGCAGAAGCCATACTGGCAGAAAGGGTGGTGAAATGTCTTGGTGAATCATGCTGTTTTAAAATCTGGCTTGGGCTGGCTCAACCACCAGTAGACCCTCTGCAGAACAAAGTTTGGAACAGTAAGTCACACCAGCATAGTTTACCTTGGTATATATATCATGGAGACTTTGTATCGTTTCAATTGCTCTAACCATATATTTTTTTAACTTCACTCTCCATCTGGCAATAGTATAGCACATCCAAGAACTTACCTAGAATTGCCAGCACCATGCTGTCTTTTAGAACTTCCATGGAACCTGAGCACACAAAATAGATAGCCTGCAAGGCATCTCCCTGCCGGAGGAGGTACTCCCCAGGAGCACAAAAGGAGGTTTTGATATGCAGAGACAGAGACCTGAGGCACCCGCGGCTGGCACACTCAAAAAGGGACAGCTGCAGAATCTCCTTGTTCAAGTGCATGGTGATGTCAGAGCGCAGCTCATCAGGAAAGTCCTTTAAAAGCTATCCAGAAAGGGGGAGAAAGTTTCCTGTTAAATTTCAGTAAATCTACACCTTTATCCATTTAGCTCCTCTAGTTGTCATCTTACAAAGTCAACTGTGCGATCACACTTGAAATACTGTGTACGTTTGTGTTCACATCAACTTTAAACAAAATACAGAGCTGAAAAAGTTTCTGAAAAAGTTCAGCTCAAGGGGCTGAAATGTGAATGCAAAGCTAACTTTGTTGCTCCATGATCCAGCCGAGAGCAACTATTGAGGGGCTTCCCAGGCCAGCTGACCACCAAATATGCCTCACGCTGGACTGGGAACTGAATAGTACTCCCTGCCCAATAATTGGCCTATCATGGGCAGGCTAATCAGCTGGCTCCACCCCAGGGGCGGGGCAGGGTGGCCTTCAGGCTCCACCCCAATCCACTTGCTATTTCCTGGCTAGATCATGGAAGTTGCTTGAGGCACCTTCCACAAAAGCACCCAACCATTGAAGGCACCTGTGCAACAAAGTTAGCTTTGAACTCACAAGTTTATGTATTCAGAGGTATCCTGTTAAAGGGATCCAGAAGGAGTCGCTTCCGTCCAGATGCCCAGGCAGGGGCTAGGGCCATAGCACTCCTCAGAGCAGCAACCCCACAAGGGGTCCCTACTTGATGTGTGTCATAGGCCCCCTTCGCCCCAGGTTGATACCTTGACAGGTATACCCCAGCAGGCGGGCTGGTGGTTCAACGGTTATGCCCAATGCCTATGCCAAACCTCTACATCCGTAATCAATGAAATTGTGGCCTAAATTGACCCAAAATATTGCCGTCTTGTATGTTTATCGGGGAGACGGTCACGGGTTGAGGGAGGCACCTGGTTCACACAATTGGTTGCTCAATCTGTCCCACGGTGAGTTTCTGCTAACACAATTGTCGTGCTGAATTCCTCTGTTGCGCAACATTAAAACTCCTGTCACCTAACCCTCTCACTAGCGGATAGAGAATGCTGGATACCACCCTATGCATACAAGTAAGATTGTTCCAGAAATACAATGTCACCAAATGGCAAAATAAAACATCACCAACATTGTTGGTTTAAGAATTTATAGCTAGAAAGACTCTGATTACCTCATTGGAATCTATTCCGTTATTGACAGACCAGGTGGTTTGGAAATATTCAAGCATCCTTTGCTTTAACTGCTGTGGTAGGTGATGGACCCTTATGAAATCCTTCAGGTCCTTGGTTCTTGTGTGATAAAGGGACCACCTGGAGTACATCCTTTGAATAATAGCAGTCACATTACCAAACACCAAGGCATGCATCAAAGCTGTAAAAGAGAGAAACCATACTGAAGCAGAAAAGAGACCCCACTGTTGCCAAAACTGATGCTGGAGTTACAGGAAAGAAAGAACTTGCTCACTAATGATGGCAACATAATAAAAGGCAAGCAGCAAATGATCTGGAATGAATAAAGTAAGTTTGATAGTGAGAATCAATGACTGGCTCTGCTCTGCTGAGAAAGTAGTTTGGAAAATGTAGAGAATCATAAATGCTTTTGTGATATTTCAGTTTAAAACATACTAAAAATCAGAGGACATTCATGAATATTATTAAAACACCAGGAAGTCGGTATATGCAGAATGCATCTTGCAAATTTGTCTCAGAAGAGAGCAAAATGAAAATAAAGGCTGGAGAATTAAAATCTACTATATGCTACGTATTCATTTGCTCAGCCAACCTATAATTTGAACCTGTAATAAAACTTTCAGTTTGTCTTTATGCTGGTACTTCTGCAAGTTGCACAGTTCCTACTTGGAAATGTTGGGCAGCAGAATCTAAACCCCCAGATCTGCTGGGTGAATACATTGAAGAGCTAATATTTTCCCCAAATCTTATAACATAAAGATTTTTCAAACTATCTTTCTCTTTCCTGGCATATGCTGCCACTACTTCCCCACCCCCTCAACAAATGAAAATTCTTTCTTGCTTCTACATTACATTCCTGACCCAGATAATAACTGTAGTCCACAGAGAGAACTAAAATGGAAAGAATATATTTTATCTTCCTAGAATATTGTTATTGTTTTTTTAAAAAATAAAAAACCTTAATATTTTAAACAACATAATATGTGTTCCTTATCCATAGGTAAAAGAATTAAGGTTATTTCTAATTTAGTAAACTGCACTCCATGGCATTATAAACACTGATCTCAGCCTATTAGAATTAATGTGAGTTTTGCCATTGAGATCCAGTCAGAAAAATGTACCTGAGAGTAACTTGGATTTCTTCTTGACTATTTCCTAACTACGTCCCCAGTGACCAGTTCCATTCTGCTCACTTCCCTTACATTAATATTATTATAGGTTTTGCTTAGCTAATTATGAGAGTAAATCACATAAAGTTTACTCATCTAATTAATAAGACACTGCTCCTCTTTCAGCTGATTATAATCACAGCTATTTGTTTTCAAAACAGAACAGGGATATTAATACAGCTGGAAGGAAGGCTGTTTTTCCTCATTCCCCAGCCCCCCTCCTTTTTGCATGAATATTTTTCTCAGTGTTGAGAAAATCTCACACTGTCAGCTTTTCAATTCCTTCTTAATGAGGAAGCTATAACAGAGAACAGCCATGCAGGCTAGGTCTGGGGTGAACATTAAGTAATGATAAACATTCAGCACCAAATCTAGGACAATCAGTTCAATATCACAAGCGGCTTTACATAATAGGTTATTAGTAGATTACTTCAGTGTGATATTTGATAGCAGTAACTTTCTTTTCCAGTGCTAACTCAGGTTTGTTTGTTTTGTCTTTTTGTATATTTCTATTGTATTCAGCAAGCTCTAGGTTGTTGGGTTCTCCTTTTACTCATGGTGGGGACATGAGTGCTGCTGAACTAAAGATCACAGCCATGCAGCGTGGTTCCAAAGCAAGATTTAAACAAAACAAAGGTCCGTATAGTTAAAGCTATGGTTTTCCCAGTAGTGATGTATGGAAGTGAGAGCTGGAAAATAAAGAAGGCTGATCGCCAAAGAATTGATGCTTTTGAATTATGGTGCTGGAGGAGACTCTTGAGAGTCCCATGGACTGCAAGAAGATCAAACCTATCCATTCTGAAGGAAATCAGCCCTGAGTGCTCACTGGAAGGACAGATCCTGAAGCTGAGGCTCCAATACTTTGGCCACCTCATGAGAAGAGAAGACTCTCTGGAAAAGACCCTGATGTTGGGAAAGATTGAGGGCACAAGGAGAAGGGGACGACGGAGGACAAGATGGTTGGATAGTGTTCTCGAAGCTACTAACATGAATTTGACTAAACTGCAGGAGGCAGTGGAAGACAGGAGTGCCTGGCGTGCTCTGGTCCATGGGGTCATGAAGAGTCGGGCACAACTAAACGACTAAACAACAACAACATGTAATTTAAGGGTACAGCTGCTGGGAAGAGGGCAATGACCCATTAGTATTTGGGATGTTGTGTTGGATGAGTTTCAGTTAGTAAGGCTTGAGGATATGGACACGGTGCTTGTATTGTTCTGCACCTTGCACTCTGGTCTCTTGTGTCTATTGGCTGATAAAAACTAGCAGGGAGGGGATACCTAGCTGGGCTAGGGAGGTGATTGCCTCCTTGTGAGAGGGGGTGGTCCTTGCCTGCTTGAAAGAGGCAGTAGTAATTCCACTCCTCAATAAATCCTCCCTGAATTTGGAAAATCTAAGTAATTATTGGCCAGTTGCCAGTGTCTCCTTCTTGGGCAAGGTTCTTGAGCAGGTGGTCATGGACTAAGTTCAGGTGCTCTTGGAGGAAACTGATTTTCTAGATCCATTTCAATCAGGGTTTAGGCCTGGTTTTGGCACAGAAACTGCTTTGGTCACCGTGTATGATCACCTCTTTGCCTTCTATCAGCTTTGGCTGGTGGGCTCAGCTGCATTCCTGTCTGGATAGGTAAAGGTAAAGGTACCCCTGCCCGTACGGGCCAGTCTTGCCAGACTCTAGGGTTGTGCGCCCATCTCACTCTATAGGCCGGGGGGCCAGCGCTGTCCGCAGACACTTCCGGGTCACGTGGCCAGCGTGACAAGCTGCATCTGGCGAGCCAGCGCAGCACACGGAACGCCATTTACCTTCCCGCTAGTAAGCGGTCCCTATTTATCTACTTGCACCCGGGGGTGCTTTCGAACTGCTAGGTTGGCAGGCGCTGGGACCGAGCAATGGGAGCGCACCCCGCCGCGGGGATTCGAACCGCCGACCTTTCGATTGGCAAGTCCTAGGCGCTGAGGCTTTAACCCACAGCGCCACCCGCGTCCCTTTCTGGATAGGGATAGCCTAATTTCTGTCTATGCTCTGATAACCTCTAGATTAGATTACTGTAGTATGTAGTATGTGGGACTGCCTCTGAAGATGGTTTGGAAACTTCAGCTGGTGCAGAATTCAGTGGCCAGGCTGCTCACTGTGGCAAGATGGTTTTAGAATATGACGCCAATGCTGGCCAGACTGCACTGGCTGCCAATTAGTTTCTGGGTCCAATTCAAAGTGCTCCTTTTGACCTATAAAGTCTTAACAGCTCAGGACCACAATACCTCAAGGACTGCCTCTCCTCATATGGACAGTCCTGGACCTGGGATCATTATCTGAGATCCTTCTTTGTATGCCTGCTCCACAAGAGGTCTTGAGAGTGCCAACACGAGAATGGGCCTTTTCTGCAGTGGCTCCCCGCTTGTGGAATGCTCTCCCCAGAGAGGCCCACTTGGTACCTTTGTTACATATTTATAGGCACCAGGCAAAATCTTTCCTTTTCCATGAGGCCTTTTGGATAATTAAACAATTTATGAGCATTTAAACTCTCTTTCTCTGTGTATTGTTTTTGTTTGTTATTATCACATGTATTTTTGTGTTTTCGTATTGTAAACTGCCCTGTAATCTTCGGATAAAGGGCAGTATAGAAATTTACTTAATAATAGTAACAATAACAACAACTTGTTTATCTGTAGCATGCCCAAACTCTTGCTTTTTAAGGATGGAGTCTAAAGTTCTGTGCTGCACAATGAATATTAATGCTTCACTCGACAATAACTACAACAATCACAGCTGTGTGGTGTGAAATTTGCATGGCTTAATTAGTTAAGCTGCAATGTTGTCAATCTTACAGCCTAATACACAACAAAACGTGTTTTTTTATAATGTTTTCCGACGAACCTCAGCCTTGCTTTAAAAAGGCACCATTGATTAGTTTACTATTTAGAATTTGGTTTAATTTGTACTGAAGTATGAACTGAAAATATTCCCTCACCCCCGACCAAATGTTGTTACTTTAATAGAAAATTAGAGTTGTTCTCAGACTTTTAATAAGAACAGACACTGCTATTTACAAATGGAATTTCAATATCTTAATGTAAAATGACTTCAACCAGTTCTATCACCAGTAAGAACAACTGCTAAGTGTTCTTCTTCCTATGCTGACTCTGGAAGTCACATGGCTGCTCCTACAATTATTAACCCTTCACGATGCTGTTGCATGCACCATAGTTCTGAACTACTGCATTCCTACCCCAACCCCCAGGTTCTTCCTTCTGCACTTAATACGTTTACTTACCCCCTATCAGCATTGTGCAAATGGAAAAAATCTTTTCAGCATCAGTGTTGGCTGAGACGTTACCAAACCCAACGCTGGTGAGGCTGCTGAGGGTGAAGTACAGGGCAGCAATATAGGCACTTCTGAGGGATGGGCCTCCTGATGTATTATTGCCAAGGTAGGGAGACTCCAAACGTTTTCCTAGTTCATGAAGCCAACCTGAAGTCAAAGAAACATAGCCTGTGATCAAACTCTATGGAGCCACCATTCTGCTGCTTCATAACACCTTGAATCCAGAAGATAGGATGTTTGCTACTTGATTCTGAAAACAGTTAAGTGCATCCACTTTCAAATATCTTACCAATCACCTGCAGTCTGATATAATAACTAAGGACACAGGAATTATTTCTACTATGAAGATGACACATTTTTAAAAAACAAACAATTCTACTGCCTTGGCTCATGAGACAAGTCTCTGTACTGATGTAAGATGTTCCAGGTTGACTACCAAAATGGTAAGTGCATGTACATCCCACTTTTCCTTCAAACTCCCTATCAAAACCCACCTCTCCAGTGGAAGTGTTCAAGTGTTCTGCTCATAGAATGGATGGTAGCACTTCAGACTGCAGGCAGATGGTCAAATTCTTGACTGCTCCTCTGTGTCAAAAGCTAGACAGCACAGTAACCAAAGAGTTGGCATAGAACCTTTCTCCCTGATCTACTGTTCTATCTGCAGGGCTTGGGTCTACATGAAAGAGCATTCAAAACTGAAATACTTTCAAATCCAGAAGGCATTTTGGGGGGGGGGGAGGGGGGAGTTGTTATTTGACATGTGGCCTGCATCTTACCAGATCATTTCCCCAATCTTCCATACCCTCCAACGTTCCTCAGATGAAAATAGAGACATTTGGCTTCTGTGTTTCTGTTGCTGGCCCCACTGGAGTTATCATTCCCAGACAACTGGCCCTCATTGACTCCCCCCCCCCATTCCCCCCCCCAGCATTTTCTTCTAGTGGAAGGGCGGCGCCAACACCACTAAACCAATGGAACACAGCACAATTCTTTCCAGGGCAGCGGCAGCCATGGAGAGACAATGGGATGCTCCCTCGTAGCCACTGCCACCAATGCTCAGTGTAAGCACCAGTTCATCCTTCTCCCTAAGCTTGGCGGAGGCACCACTGGCAGGGGAAATAGGGACATTCTGGGATCAAATCAGAACCCAGGATGGCTTTTGTAATTCTGAGACTGTCTGAAATATACTCGGAGTCCTGCAGTGATTTCATGCTCTTTATTGCAGTTTGTAAAACAGTGATTGAATTTCCCCCCAAACCTCAGGCCTTTATATACATTATTTACACAATGAGTCCCGTCTGATTGGCTGATTCTGCTTCCCTCCTGGAGCCTGATTGGTCTTCTCCTGCAGGCCAATCAGTTGTTGCATTCCAGGATCCTACCTGCCTATTGTTCAAGCTTAGTACATAACACTGTCCCTGGAAAATCGGGACACTTGGAGGCTATGCATCTTCTTGTGCATGACCTGACTAGAGCTCATCCCCTCAGGCCACACTGCATTTATGTATTTTTGTACATTAACAGCCCACCTTTCTTTCATCATGAAACCCAAAGCAGCATGCATGCAGTTCCTAGACAGTCTCCCATCATTTCACTGAAGTTGGGGTTTTCTGGGGTTTTTTTTAGTAATTTTGCTAAAAGTAATTATTTCTTTTTCTCTATGTCTGTTCTTAAATGCTGAGGTGGTTGGTGGTATTACAAAGGAAAGCAAAAGCATGAAAAGGAATCAAAAAACCGAAGGGGTCTTTTAAGAACATTAGCCATTGTTAGGGAGCAATTTGATTCTTCTGAGTAGCTTCCTTTTCGTGTTTTGAAGTTTTAAGATTCCGAGTATCACACAATGGAAGCATAATTTGGTATTCTGACCTATTTCAAACAAATCTTTGTGGGATTTTCCTGCATGGGGTTTCTATTTTTGACCTGGCATAAAGCTTGAATTTGCTGATTTAAGCACAAAGTGACAGATAGAAAGACAGAAAGCTTTAGAGTTTAAAAACACTGCTCTTTACAATTACTCTGTCTGTTCGCGAAAGCTCCTTACAATATGTCTTTTACAAAGTGAGCGAAGTTCTTCTATTTGAAACACCAGGCGGTAAATTTGTGATAAAACAACTCATAATAGTTTAAATGACCAGAGAGTATATTTTCTTGTTGTAAATCAGGATACATACAGTAGTTGAGTTCTTATTGTCTAACAAAACATGCGTAATTTGTTAACAAGCTGTACCACATGACAGTTAGAAAGAAAATATTGCAGAAATAGTGTTCATATTGCCCTAGAATAGCTTTCCCTCGATTCCTGTCTGTGCCTCATACTTTTTGAAAGCTCATTATTAACTACATATGATAGTTTGATCAAGTGTGAAATACATTAAGAACCGAGTATGCACACACAAAACCCTGAGAATGCTGAATTCTGGTCTCGATGTAAACTTCTATGGGAGCAAGACAGGGCATGTGACCCTCTATCAAGGACAACTGAAGGCACCAAAGACTCCTGAGAGCTATGTGCTGGCCTATCAAACCACAGAGGACTAAGAGCAATGACTAAAGGGAAAGTCAGCGTTGTCATTGTGTAGCAAACAGATCCTTGAGACCAGGGAACAGAACAGACTACATCTATATTCTCCTGCAGTCCTTGACATTTATTGCCTTGTACTGACCCCATTGGTTTGGGTTTTCATTAAAACAGTCTGTAAATAAGCTAATAGACTGCATTGTTCATTTTGGAGTAATAAAAGTACATTTGGAGTAATAAAAGTACAAGAAGTGAAGGAATCCAACTACTGGCTGCAAGACCTTTTGATGGCATCTTGAATAAATGACAGATCATGTCCTTGAACTGGTCTCTGGAATGATTTGGGCTTCCCCCAGAGAATCCTGGGAACTCCAGTTAAGCATGCCGAGATTTGTTAGGGGACCTCTTTTGACCCCACAGAGCTACAATTCTCAGAGAGAGAGGTTTAACTCAATTCATCTTCCCACTGAACTCTGGGAATTGTATTTCTGTGAGGGGAGTAGGTATATCCTAACAACCCTCAGCATGCTTAAGGAACTACATTTCCCAGGATGCTTTGGAGGAAGCAATGACTGTCTATAAAGTTGTATACAATGGTACCTCAGGTTAAGAACTTAATTCGTTTTGGAGGTCCGTTCTTAACCTGAGGTATTACTTTAGCTAATGGGGCCTCCCACTGCCACTGCGCTGCTGCCACACGATTTCTGTTCTCATCCTAAAGCAAAGTTCTTAACCTGAGGTACTATTTCTGGGTTAGCGGAGTCTGTAACCTGAAGCGTCTGTAATCCGAGGTGCCACTGTAACTTTAATACACAGTGCAGATGGGGCCTTAGATGTCTCTCCTCACTTTATAAGTAGGAAGGGGGTACACATGGGTGTTTGGTTTCAATACATTTATATTCCACTTTTCCTCTAGGGAGCTCAAGATGGTGCACAATGTGCTGCCCATCTCCTTTTTATCCTCGCAACTATCCTGTGAGGTAGGTTAGTCAAAGAGACAATGACTGCCCCAAGGACACTCAGTGAGCTTCATGGCTGAGTGGGATTTGAAGACTGATTTTCCAGTTCCTAGTCCAGCTTCTAGCAACCACACCACACTGGCATCACACTACATTTCTGAGCACAATTCAAAGTGTTGGTGCTGACCTTCAAAGCCCTAAATGGCTTCAGCTCTGTATACCTGAAGGGACGTCTCCACCCCCATCGTCCAGCCCAGACACTGAGGTCCAACTCCAAGTGACCTTCTGGCAGTTCCTTCATTGCGAGAAGTGAGGTTACAGGGAACCAGGCAGAGGGCCTTCTCAGTAGTGGCACTCGCTCTGTAGAATGGCCTCCCATCAGATGTCAACTATCTGATTTTTAGAAGACATCTGAAGGCAGGGAAGTTTTTAATACCTGGTGTTTTACTGCATTTGATGATTTAATTTGTTGGAAGCTGCCCAGAGTGGCTGGGGCAACCCAGTCAGATGGGCAGCATATAAATAATAACTTATTATTAATATTATTACTAGTTAACAGTACAGAGATGCCATGCTGCTGCTTCTGCACCAGACATCCATGTGTTCACTGTGGATGTCTGCAGAGAAAAGTCTAGGCTCATAGAGCTTTACACAACAAGACTTCCCTGGTCACTCAGGTTATAATTAATTATTACCATGCTATTATTATTTTCATTCCACACCTTCCTTCTGGCAAAACTTGGGCCCAGCTAACAACAATCTTACAATATAACACAGGTATCATGGAATTATTGTCAAAATTATAGCAGATTAATAAAAACCTTTAAAATCCAATGGCTGGTGCTAAAACTCTCATTGTTCTAATATACATCTAGGCACCACAAGCCTAGCAAAACTGGTATGTTTTAAGGTGACGCCTAAACTTTGTCAGTGTGGGGGACGATATCAGCGTTCAGATTTCCAGGGCATTTGGTGTCAGGCAGAGAAGGTGTTAACCACATCTACCACATTTAGACTGTCCCATCTGGTCCTTGTCCTCTGTGTTCTTTTTTCAGGAACTCAGCAAGCAAACCTGACATGCACACCCTGAATTGTGAAGGTGGAGGGGAGGAGGTACCACTTTAGAGCAGTTAAAACGAAGGAGAGGCCTCCTTGAATCTCAGTTTTCCTTCATGGTTTGTATCCAGACCTTAAAGTTATTTCACTCCATTTCTCAGATGGTTTTTCAAAATGGCAATGTAATTAAAGTGCGTACAGTTATTAATCAACAAGCACAAAAGATAGGTGGGTGCACAAATGCTTCTCTAAATCAAGGGGATTACTGGACTCATATTATGACCTTTCGGAAATCTCATCCAAAATGAATTGTAGGTAGAGGGATGATTTCACACCGTGTTTTGTTTAACCGTTTCTGGGAAGAGTTCCAGTGTTAGATGAAAATGTAAATGTGCTTCTAGGCTGGGATAGGTGATGACGGTAGCATTTACAGCCAGCAGTACAAATATCTCACATTTTACAAGTCCTCCCCCGTTCTTAAATCACAATCTGTCTCCGTGTTGCTGCATGCATCCACTTATATATGGCACAAGAAGGCTAGGTCCAACAAGATGCAAACAAACAACAGCAGTAACCAATGCGCAGTAATCCTACTGTTAGTTGCTGGGTCCACCATGTAATAGAGCAGAAGGTCCAATAGGTCTTCTTTTCCTGTTTGTGCAATGATCACAGAATACTAGCTTGGACATTTGAAGGATGTATAGCAATGGGGAAGGCATCTTAGAAAAATTCCAAAGCAAACTCGCCTGATTAGATTTGGGTGGATCATGAGACGAATATTATCATGAGTCCACTTAGGGGTCTGCACTCTGGATAATCCCTTTACTAGGTGTCCAAGTATTGTGAACTGCTTCATTACTTTAAAACTGTTTTTTAATTTTAAAAAAATCAAAATAGGGCATCAAACCACCCACATCCTGGGGTGACTAGTTTGTGGGGCTCCTTGCTGCTGCATGCTGTGAATACAAATACAGCAAAAATTCCCCCAGGGAGTGATCAGACATGATGATGTTCCAAAACTCTAGAGGGAACAACACAGAAAAAGCATGACTGCTTACACCACGAAGCACAGAGACAGAGAGAGAGTCACCTATGATTTCTGATTATCTGTTAGGAAAAAGAATGATTAGGAAGGAATATGGCCGCCCCAATAGTCTAACTTGAACGCTTCTCTTACAGTCAAAACTAAGAGAAGAATGAAAGGTAAAGGTAAAGGACCACTGGAAGGTTAAGTCTAATCAAATTAAACTATGGGGTTGTGGCACTCATCTCGCTTTCAGGCCATGGGAGCCAGCGTTTGTCCACAGACAGCTTTTCCAGGTCATGTGACCAGCATGACTAAACTGCTTCTGGCACAACAGAACACCGTGACAAATGCCAGATCGCACAGAAACGCTGTTTACCTTCCCGCCTCAGCGATACCTATTTGTCTACTCACACTGGTGTTTTCAAACTGCTAGGTTGGCAGGAGCAGGGACATAGCAATGGGAGCTCACTCTGTCATGCAGATTCAAACTGCTGACCTTACGATCAGCAAGCCCAAGAGGCTTGGTGGTTTAGACCACAGCGCCACCCACGTCCCACAAAGAGGAGAATGAAGACCCATGAGAAGAATCCTGTTTGTTTACTTGATTATCCCTCACCCCCAACCACTTTATGATTAGAACAGCCTCATAAAATAAGTCACTGTGATTAAAAGCAAAACCTGTCCGTCAAAGGGGAACATTCAAACATGCACAACCTCTCTACTTATTTCCACAAATTACCACAAACTATATAAAAGACTCCACAACACACCAAGTTAATCCCCAATGTGATTCTGCACATGTGTGCTTGGAAATAAGTCTCACAGTGTTCAATGGGCTCATAGTCACAAGTAAGTGGGCCTTGAATTGCAGCCCCTTCTTTGAGCTTTAACTAATAAACACAAGATAGTTACACATTTACAGTGCCGAAACACAAAGATTCAAAAATAAATTTGCAATAAATCTGCCTGTGTATCAACTGGCCACTTAAAATATAGCCCTAGCAGAAAATCCTCTGTTTAAGCAGACAGTTTAGGGTCAAAATAACTAGCGACTACCTCGGTGGCAGGTGACGCTGTGGTCTAAACCAAAGAGCCTAGGAAGGTCGGCGGTTCAAATCCCCGTGACAGGGTGAGCTCCCGTTGTTTGGTCCCAGCTCTTGCCAACCTAGCAGTTCGAAAGCACGTCCAAGTGCAAGTAGATAAATAGGTACCACTCCGGCGGGAAGGTAAACGGTGTTTCCGTGCACTGCTCTGGTTCGCCAGAAGCGGCTTAGTCATGCTGGCCACATGACCTGGAAAAACTGTCTGTGGACAAACGCCGGCTCCCTCGGCCAGTAAAGCGAGATGAGCGCCACAACCCCAGAGCCATCCGCGACTGGACTTAACGGTCAGGGGCCCCTTTACCATTTTTACCTGGAAGAAACTTGGGTCTGCTACTGCTAGACTGCATTTTCCATGGAAGTAGCATTGTACCAGCCTGTAGCACTATTAACTCCTGCTGTCACAAACTGCCATCAATTTAATTGGTCTTTCCCCTTGTTACTATTTGCAAAACATCAGGGTTGCCTTTCCCAGAACGTCAAAAACCATGTCAGATTTCTTCGGGATATTGTGATTAGCTTAAAAATAATGAGTTTCTATTTTTTTTCTTTTCAAACAATGCATCGTTTTATTTAGGATACTCGGCCTTTATAGTACACTGCAACAGTCTTAAAGCATTTCTTCGCAAACAAGTAAAACTTAGTCCTTGTTCTCACTGATGTAGTAAATCAGCATGTCAATCTGCATCTAGACCAATACCGCTAATTTACTTTGCTGGCTTATATTTTACTGCCTAATCCATTTATATTTTTAATTGACTGACCTGTTTTAAAATTTCATGCTGATTTTCTCGTTTTAAAATGTATTTTATTTAATGACTATGCAAGGTGCCTTATGGAGGCTATGCCCATAAATAAGAATGAATTGTCTTGCCTATAAATTAGGATAATGGTAATGAACCAATCCTATGGTCCCTGGAAGGGTGTCTCGTAGGATTTGGTGGAGCTCTTTTTGTGGATGGAGAGGGAGCTATGCCCTCAAAGAGGAAAGTCAACTCCCAGAATTATTCTCTGCTGTCAGTGTTTCCACAACAAAGAGGGGGAAATAGGGGCATGTCAGGTGTGGATCAATGGAGCTGTGGATCTATGGGATCTAAAGCCTTACCATTTCCCCAGAATGTGGGAAGGGAGAGTGTTACCCTGCTCTTGGGCTGGTGTATTCATTTTTCTCCCATTTAGACCAATGGGATGAGATTTATTTTTTTAAGGCTATGGAAAGATGGGGAATAAACAACACTGTCTGGTCCACTAGCACAAGCACAACAACAACAACAACAACAACAACAACAACAACAACAACAACTTTATTATTTATACCCTGCCCATCTGGCTGGGTTTCCCCAGCCACCAAGGGCCTTCTGGCGCTTTCCTCACTGCGAGAAGTGAGGTGACAGGGAACCAGCCAGAGGACCTTCTCTGTAGTGGAGCCCACCCTGTGGAACACCCTCCCAACTATCTGATTTTTAGAAGAAATTTTTAATGTTTGATATTTTATTGTGTTTTTAATATTCTGTTGGGAGCTGCCCAGGGTGGCTGGGGAAACCCAGCCAGATGGGCAGGGTATAAATAAATTATTATTATTATTATTATTATTATTATTAGTCATGTCTACTCAGAAGTAAGCCCCAGTGAGCTCAATGGAACTTATTCCAGGTAAATGTGAACAGAATTTCCACTTCTGTGCCTGTTAAAATTATTGAGAACAGAAACACTAAGCTAGGGCAGAGAGAAAGATCAGATACCTGCCAAGCATTTGTATTGTAAAAACTCAGCTGTGCTCTACTCTTTTGGGTAAAGTGTGATTCTGGGTGCCAGTTCTGCTAATGTATGGCAGCCCTCCTCTGAAGCGGTGACAGTGAAATTAAATAAAAGGAAGCTAGAAGTAGGTCAGCTACAGGTTTCCACGGAAGATTCTCCAGTTGCTATCCAAAGAGCCTGCTGCTAGTTTGCCAACGAGAACAGGCAGTTCCCTGGTTACAATGCAAAATGGGTTTTGAAAAACAGCAGAAAATATCACCTGCAGCCTCATTAGCCAAGGAAACTGACCAACAGGCTTCAGCAGCACTTGGAATATTAATATATTGGGCAAACTATCAGCACAATCCCTTTTAACACTGACAATTTCCAAAAGTTATAAGGGGGTGTGAGTCTTCAAGCTAGATCGCCCAAGGGTTGAAAACTGCCAAATGCGATTTTTCGCTTGCTTAGAACTGCTTTTTGCATCTGGCATTTGTGAGTTAAAAATGTTAATTCATGCTGAATACCATTTTTTAGAAGAAAAGCTACATAGGTAAAGAAAAGGCAGTCTCATCATTTATTTCTGATTGACCATAAAGTAGAATCTATCTGGTACTGAAAAGCTGGTCCAACATTTATGCCTTTCTCTTCTTCTGCTGACTCATGTTGTCTCTATCATGCTCCTCTCGATATATTGGCCTCTTTCACACAAAATGCTGAACGGCTGTTCGGTGTGGTGCAGAGGCGTAGCTAGGGTCCCTCGCACCCTTGGCAAGGAGCTATACAGTGGTACCTCAGGTTAAGTACTTTATTCATTCTGCAGGTCTGTTCTTAACCTGAAACTGTTCTTAACCTGAAGCACCACTTTAGCTAATGGGGCCTCCTGCTGCCGCCGTGCCACCAGAGCACGATTTCTGTTCTCATCCTGAAGCAAAGTTCTTAACCTGAAGCACTATTTCTGGGTTAGCGGAGTCTGTAACCTGAAGCGTATGTAACCTGAGGTACCACTGTATCAGCACACACCGAAAAATCACTTTACTGCAATACCAAACACCTTTGTGCTGCGGTGCAAGAAGGACGGGAAGCTTCTCCCGTGTTTGATCTTGCTGCGATAGCAGTGCTGCAGCGCCATACATTCCATACAACATACACTCCATAGTTTGATAGGTGAATTTTGTGCCCCTCCTGGGCCTGGGCCCCCAGCAGGGGCTAGTTTTGCCAACCCCTAGCTTTGTCTCTTGTGTGATGTGGACAAGCCACAGTCAGACTAGAGGATGTAAACTTCTCCTCCTCTTTTCCCTTTCCTCCTGTTTAGGTGTGAGAAGTTAGATCTTCCTAACAGAGGGTCCATGTTGTGCTTGGCCCTGAAACTCTTCCCTAACCAGCTTGTGGGCGGGGCTTGCCCCACTCCAAGCCGGTGGTGCCACAGTTATGCCAATGGCCTTTAGCCAATCAGCAGCGTGGCAAGGTTGGGGGTATCTATTTGACAGCACGATGTAGGGACCTCCTTTTGCTTCGCGCTGCCAAACGCCCGCCCACCCATCCACCCGTTAATTAGGTCGTGTTTGGCCTTGCTTTGGACTTCGGTTGGTCGCCTGTTTTGGAATGGGGGCCAGGTAGGATTTTTTTCCACTGTGGCAAAATGGCTTTGGCCACTTGGTTTTTGCCTACCTCTTAGCAATCGTCACAACTTTGTAAGGTTTGGCGGTTAGGCATTGGTTTAGGGGAATGTGGGGAGGGGAGGTGCGGCCATCACCCACCCCTCCAATGAATAGGGTATTCCGTTAAAGGAATCCGGGGGTCTGGATCTTGCCCGGAGAGGGGCTAGGGCCATGCCAGGACCCCCAGGAACCCCAGGGGTGAGCACCAGTCAATATACACTGACGAAGATCCCCCTGCTGGTTGTTTACCCTTCCAGGCTTCCTGCAGGGTGGGGCGGGAGCCAGATATAGTTTGATACCAATGCCTAAGCCAATACCAGTCACATTTGTTTATTTTAATGAAGTTGTGGCCAAAATTTGCCTATTAACATTTAAACTAAATTCTGTCTCCACTGTGTCTTTATTTCCATTCAGGATGGGTTTTGGGGCTCGAAGGACAACTGAAGCTTTTCCCTTCCACTTTAAACTAACCACAGCTTGCTGTGACATTCAACACCAGACAAACTGTGCTTTGCCATAACTATGGTTATTAAAAAAAAACAAGCCAACTTCAAGCCATACTATATGACATGTTCCTCTTCTGCAAGGCTTCTGTTTTCCTTTGTGCTGTTACTTACCAGCTGTTCAGGTTTGTCCCTACATCTGGAACCCACTGCTTCTTAGTATCTATCTTTCAAAAAGCTTATGGGAAACTATTAATTCTGAACAGAATTTTCTTCTGCAAACTCTTACGGTGCTTTTAAAAAATTCAGAATCTATTGTTTCATACTGCCTTCCCCCCTCTTTTCATGCCTGTTCCCTTACCACTCCAATTATATTGGTTACATGTGAGCTGAGAATTGTCATTTTTTTAAAATTTCACAGCATCCAGTAACTGTAGGTGCTTTATAAATAAAATATTATGCAGGTGGGCATTGGCCTGAACTAGCAGGCTCTACTTATGTCCAACCAGCTCCAGGAGGAACAGTCCCATGAGCTCCTGTACTGCTTCACTGAAATCTTCCTCCATGACTCAAAACAGTGGTTGCCTTGAAATTCCCAGACTGATGCCTAATTCACTCTGATGTCACATAACTTTCCTAAAGTATAAATCCTATTTATTATAATATAAATTCCTCATCAATAATACAGTCATACCTCTTGTTACGTTTGCTTCAGGTTAAATCTTTTCAGGTTGCGTCCCGCAGCGACCCGGAAGTACCGGAAAGGGTTACTTCCGGGTTTCGCCGCTCACGCATGCGCAGACACTCAAAATGACGTCACGCGCATGCGCAGAAGCGGCAAATCATGGCCCACGCACACAGGTTGCATTCTGCTCATGTTGTGAACGGGGCTCCGGAACGGATCCAGTTTGCAACCAGAGGTACTACTGTACTCACAAATTCCCTCTTACAAAAAGATGGCAAAATGATGGTTTTGCTGTTTAAGAAAACCCTACATGGAGATGCAGTCAAGCAAGGTACCTGAGTGCAAATATGTCTGTATTGAAATCTTGGCCCAGACACCAATCCTGCCCTCTGATTTCTGGAAAACTTCACACAATAGTTTAGACCCTTGTTTACATGGTATGAAACAGCCCTCCTGGAACTTTGTCCCTTCAGAAAGTGGATGGGAAGTCCTCTTCCATCATAAACTCCCTAGACATGAAAATGAGCACATTGGTAAGAAGACTAGACACAAATCTCTCTCTTTGGTGTGCCAAGTCTCCACAGGCAGGGAATTTTGACATGAAGGACCATCAAACCATGCAACACTATCCTTGAGCTAAACAGCAACAAAGAAGGGTTGTACAGCATGCATTTTCTAAACCTGAGAAACCAGCCCTAAGAGACAGGTGGGCACATCTATATGCAACAATACAGCAAGAGCAAATTGTGCTTCTGTTTCCCCCCACCAAAAAAGCCACACATGCAAAAAACTAAAGGTGTTCCATGTACCTGTATCTTGAGAAAGTAATATCAGAAGTGATCCAAAGTCAGCTTAATTTGCAAACATTCAGATGTACCAGATTTGCAGACTGGAATTAAAACTCCAGATTTAAAGACCGACAGCTTTAGTTACACCTTTGTTACTGCCTTTGTTAGTTACACCTAAATAATGTAATTTGTTTCTGAGGAAGTAAAAAACTCATAACTTGAATTTTAACTGAGGTAGATATATGCCCTCAAGGATATATTCAAAATGCATACCCGGAGCTGCTGACAAGAATTTCTGGTGACCGCAGAAGCACTAATGAAGAGAATGATGAATGCTTCAGATTCCACTAGCATCAGCCCAGGAAAGCTTCCCAACCATTAAAATCTTTCTGTCAGTATTCTCAGAATATGATGTATGTGACGATAATGATCATGGAAAAGATTTTAGCCTAGTGGCTGTCTTGAGGACGCTGATGGAGCACAAGTATGCAACAATAAACTTTGTACAATTAGTACTGCACCGTTAAAATAGAAGCATGGGACCAAAGGTCAGTAAACTCCCAAGTTCCACCACTTACTGGTTCAAACATACTGAAGGAGGCACATGTAATATGACCTCCCTTCAAGTACAAAAACAAACCATAAAGCAATGCACTTTGGTGAGTAAGTGTAAAAAGCAGACATTTCAGTGACTGGAGAGGACAAAAGGAGGCTTATTCAAAGTAAATGGAATTAGTTTACTGCTTAAGGTAAGTCATTTCCTTTAATCATTATACACAAAACAGTTTTGAACTGGTTTTTCTTTCTCTTTTAAGATGCTGCTGAAATTATAGCTGACAGGTGGGAGATTTGTTCAAGACTGTTGCACAAATAATTTATGGCAGCTTTGATGAACTCAAGGAAGACGCATCTTGACTTTTTGGCCTCCTATTAACCTGCTATCTACGGCTGTCTAGTTCTACAAGATCATGAAGTTCCAAAATATAGAATACATTTTGCAGCCAAGAGATTTTCAGAGTAATCTGCTTATTGTCTGCACAGATCTAAATAGCACTTACATATACGTCTAAGAGCTCAGAGGGGATCTCTTTCATAATAGACCTCTCTAAACTATAAAGAATTTTTAAATATTATTATGATTTGCCCTAAGCCCACAGAAAATCAGGACCTAAAATTGGTGTTGAAAATATTAAAGAATCAGGTAACCAAAAGCACTGTCGACTCAAAATTAATTCCATTTTCTCCAAAGGAAGTACGGAATATAGAAAGTGAGGAACAAATAATTAGTCTAGAGAGATTTATATACTGTATATATATAAAACCAGGAGCTATACTTTTGCAAGCAAAGAACTGAAATGCATGGATTTTCAGGAGATTCCTGCACATTTGGTTAAAATGCTGTTGCTTTTTTTTAAGTTCCTAGAGGTAATGCACAGAGTCCTTGGTCAATGGAGTCAAGTTTCATTGCCAGCGGAAGAATTAACCTGATGAGAAGCTCTGAGAAATGGCTCTCGGGGAAAACAATGGGGCAGATAAGTTCTCAAATTTGAGAAGACTGTGCCACAGTTCTTATAAATCTCCTTATGAGAAAAGAATATGCTCTTAATAAATTCAGTTTAAGCCTATACAATATATTTAAATTACAAATGATCTAGAAGTTTTTGTAGTCTTACTGGTGGTTGGCTGATGTCAGTCTCATTATTTTATACTCAAAACCTTTATGTTAATCAATCAATCAATCAATCAATCAATCACACAATACACCAGGGTGAGGCAGTAAGTATTGCCATCACTCTCATTTGGTTTTGGGAAATGTTGCATGAAACTAATTCAGAGTGAGGCAACATTTTCCTGCCCTCACTCTGTAGTCCAATGGGTTAAAAAGAAGATCATAGAAGCCAGAAGTTTACATCATACAAAATCAATTTTTGTGCCCCCCCTCCCCTTAAGTTGCAACATTTCGATGTTTTAAAGTATAACTTTTCAGTCTGTGAGGGGAAATAAAGCATGTACCTATGTCCCAAGTGAATGGTTTTTTTTCCATCTCCTTCTTTCCAATGACATACCAAATGCAAGCCATCCAATGAGCTAACAACGCAAACATAGACATAAGAAGTGTCAGAACGATAGTGCTGTGCTGGGAATAGCGATCCAACTTCTGAAGAAGACGTAAAAGACGCAGCAATCGTACAGTCTTGAGAAGGTGAACGATGGACACCTGAAAGGGTGAGAAGGGAAAGTAATATTCAGCCGTCTTTCCATACAGGAAAGTGCTTCAGGTTACTGTCTCATTTCTATACTTTTCCGACCTTACAGATCTAATTTTTTTCTATTTCTATTTCTTTTTTACTAGGCCCATGTACTTTGCAAGAAGTGAGGCTATCCAAAATATTACATGCAGAGCATTAAAGAGTTCTAGGTGGATTTTCTTTTCTTTATTTTTTTAAGCAGCGTAAGGTTTCTTCAAAAGTTAACTGTTCTGTTTAAATTTTTTTTTAAAACCCTATGCCACTGTGTTTTAACCAAACAAAAACAAATCCCAGAGCTCTTCAGAACTCAACATTTTTGTTAGCCTCATTTTGCGAGCCTATTGCAGGACACAAGCACCAGAAAGGAAAGGCCAGTCTGAAGCTACATGGTTTTTTTAATGTATAAGCAAGAAGGTACACCACTCCAACACCTCTTGAAAGTGTATCCCCCTTCCTTCCCCACAAAAAGCCCCTGGACCTATTTGTCTGCAATTTGGCAGGCTAAATCCACTCTGGAAAGGCTTATGTGTCTGTTAATTTTACCCACATTGGACAAAAGGGGGAAATATTACAGCCATTTTTGGTTTCCCATTATAGTGAATGAGGAACACAGAGCTCCATTTTAGACAGAAAACCTTGGAACAGACCAAAGTGTGGGAGAGCAGAGTGACTCAGAAACAGATCAGAATTTTTAAAAATGCACAGATACACATACAAGGTGGACCTTGGTGCCCATGCACATCCCTGGTGAATGCATGAAGCTGAGTTACATAGTCACTCTTGAAACTCACAAAACTTGAAATACTTCTAGTTATATAATAATAATAATAATAATAATAATAATAATAATAATAATAATAGGAACCTAAATTTTGCCCTCAGGCTTACATCCTAGCAGTGTAAACCTATGCATATTAGTGTTATGAGTTTGTGGGTGCTAGACACCCTAAATTCCTGAGTCCAGTAGGTGTCAGAATTTCATCAGTGCTTCCAAACTGTGTGTATTAAGTTGTGGTATTAAGTTGTGCTAGACCCAGCTAATCCTTTAATTAAGTCAAGTGTTCGGCTAGGCTAAGCTTTTTGCACGAGGTGACAAAGCCATTAAAAGGACAAAGCATCAAAGGGACTTGGTGTTTGGGGCCCCTCCCTCAGCTCCAAGTTAGTTTGAAGATAAAGCCACAACTGAGAGAAACTAGAGCTAGAAGCTATGTGAGCCAGCAGCTTAAGAGTAAGGAGTTATGTGACCAGGAGGAGCAAAACAGCAGGGAGATAGCATGATGTTGGATCTCTGCTTGGAATCTAGGATGTGCCGATGGAAGAAGCAAGACGCTCCTAGAGTGCTGATGCTATGAACCCCTCCATCCTTGGCCCAGGTTGTACATATGTGTAAATAAACCATGTATCAACTTTAAAAGGTAGCTCAGTTGGTAGAGCAGGAGGCTCTTAATCTTAGGGTCTTGGGTTCGAGCCCCACATTGGGCAGGGAGCTGGACTAGATAAAGCTTGTGGTCCTTTCCAACTCCACAATTCTATGATTCTATGATCATAAAGACACCAGAGTCTTGCCCACACTACAAAAGGGAAAAAGTTTGGGGAGGGAAGACTAAATCCAGGTACAAGGCAAAAGGCAAAATGGCCACTGAGAAGACAGTTATCGGAAAGGAGGGGCCTCTATATACTCCTTTAAAGGGAAGTTATATCAGTTATATATACTTGAGCTCACATTACATTTTTCTATGATGGATTAAACTAAATCTCCAATTTTTTAAATTATGTGATAATAATAGGTTTGCAAATGAGTGTAATAAATCATGTGTAATTATTTCTCATTACTCATTCCAAATGTTTTTTTTTTCCTTTAGCAGTGTTCCGTTTGTCACTGTAAGATCTGAAATTCATATACAGAAGATATAGTATTTTCACAACTTAGAAAGACAAAACGAGGAGTCAGCACTCCTACTCTCTGCCTAGCTAAATTTGATTACTCATGTATGCAAAGCCAGCCGAATTTCACTTTATAGCTAACTGATTTAGACTAGTAAGCTTAAGCTTTTCCTAGCAACTGCAAGAATCTTCATTGCTAAAAACCGCAACACTAAAACTAAAAAAGTGTCTGGAGAAGGCATGGCAAGTGATACTTGCCCAGAATTTATCTTTGGGCCACAGTGCCGCTGGGCAAAGGCATCCTGTGCTTATTGGGCCCAGAACGGGGATTATACCTCACCCAACAACTTATTACTTATCTCTCACCCATCTGATTGGGTTGTCCCAGCCACTTTGGGTGGCTTCCACCAAAATATAAAAAACACAGCAAAACATCAAGCATTAAAAACTTTCCGATACAGGGCTGCCTGGGATGAGGTTCCCCACTGCTCCACTAGAGAATTTCCAGCTACACCTTAGATATCCACACACAAAAATTTACTGCACAGTTTACTAATTATATAAAATGATCCTAGCTCTTATTGTGATCAGAACTTGCGTGCTTTTGAACTCACTGAAAGCAGAATTTAAAAGGAAGAAGAATTTATAGCTACCTAGCCTTGTAAGAGAGAAGGAGTGCTGACCTCTCCATGGGTAGAGATCAGTTTAGCCACAGTACCAAAGTAAGCAGACCTTGTCTGCTCTTATGTATCTCAATGCTTTTAAAATTTCAGACTTCAGCTAACTGCATGCTGTCAGAAGGCTGCATAGTCTTCCCCAGCCTCTGCTTTAACAAAAACAACAAATGAAAGTACATCCCCTGTGCTAATTATTGCTAAGGAAGTATTCTGCTAGATGCTTAGAAATCCTTCACGTCAAAATCATAATTAAAAATAAAGAAGTCTCTATCAGCATTTGTTGGCTCCTTTACTCTACATATAAGACTATCAATTAAATAACAATCCAACAATTCACAAGGCTTTCATCTGTATCTCCAAATAACCCCCCCCCAGTAAAATCTGGATTTAGGAAACTCTTAATGCATGTGCAGGACATTCATGGCCGCCTAAGGTAGAATAGTTTTCTGGGTAAGCATCGTTGCATCATGCATAAAGATTTTTAGAGACAGGAGAGTATTAAGGCATTAAAGAAGAAAAACTTGAATTCCCCCTAATCTACTGGTTTGCAGAACTGAGTCAACATCACGTAGGAACTATGCAAGTATCCTGCTTTTCAGTAAAACATAGCATATTATTAAAAAGTCAATGTACAATACAACCTAAATTAATTGGGGGGGCATGTTAGAGGCAAAATATGAAAATGTTTAAACATTAGTGTGGCAAAATAACTTCCTGAATGGGTTTTTTTTGTACAGTCTAGTGAATGTTCAGATGCATATCAAGATTGTGGCTTAATGGGTTTTGAGTGAACTGACTCTCCCACCCCAAAGCCCCAAATGCTGATGAACCTTGAAGCCTTCACAAGCTTACATCAATTCCCAACATCTCTTGGGGTGGGGATAACTGATACAAGAAAGTTAACTGTGTGTGTTTGTGTGTATAATTAAAATTATTAATTCTTAAGTTAGTTGCCATGAATATGTTTCAGTAATTCCATTACCAAAAAAATAACGGATAGCACACTTGATCTCATAAGCATTTTCAACTACCGTTCTTTTCTGTGTATAAGACGAGGGTTTTTTTTAACCGTAAAATAATGTTAAAAACGTGCCTCGTCTTATACACAGATAGTGAATGTGGGTGACGGGTGATTGGTTGCCACTGTGAACAGGAGCTTGTCAGTGGTGATTTGGTGTGTGATAGTTGGCTGCTAAAAGTTCTGCTTTGGATTTTCTGCTGCCACACAAATTGGTTGGGTGATAGGTCGCTGAATTAACGGCTGCTGTGGATTGGCTGTCACTGCGGCAATTGGGCATTTGATTTCCGGCTGCTGTTCAGAGATGTGAGCAATTGTTAGTGGTCAGCGTTTTTAAATCTGTTTAGAGTTAGCTCAACAACTCTGGGCAATCCTCCCGAAAAAAATCTCAACAACTCTGGGTCATCTCCCCCCATTTTCTTAAATTTAAGTCCCCAAAAATAATTTGAGTCTTATACATGGGGGGGTGTTATACACGGAAAAATACGGTAGTTTTTAAAAGCAAGATTCCCCCCCCCCCCCGGTATTTCTACTTGGCTTACATAACTCAGGGCAGGGCAGGACCTGTGGCACCCCTCCCCATCTTCAATGTACTTGAACTCCAGCTTCTACCAGCATGATGGATGAAGGAAGCTGGAGGTCAGAGTTAGGGGACCACAGATTCCACATCAGTGTAGGTGTAGAAGATTGGCCCAAATTCCCCTTAGACATTTGTGTTTTGGAAGGGTTTCTCTGAACATAGTAAGGTAAAGGGACCCCTGACCATCAGGTCTAGTCGTGACCGACTCTGGGGTTGCGGCGCTCATCTCGCTTTATTGGCCGAGGGAGCCGGCATACAGCCAGCATGACTAAGCCGCTTCTGGCGAACCAGAGCAGCGCACGGAAACGCTGTTTACCTTCCTGCTGGAGTGGTACCTATCTATCTACTTGCACTTTGACGTGCTTTCGAACTGCTATTTTGGCAGGAGCTGGGACCGAGCAACGGGAGCTCATCCCGTCGCGGGGATTTGAACCACCAACCTTCTGATCAGCAAGTAATAGGCTCTGTGGTTTAACCCACAGTGCCACCCGCGTCCTGCTGAACATGGAGATCCTTAAAAAAAAAAGACTACATGTGCACGAAGTACAGCAGACTTTATAGGTCCAGAGGATTCCCCTTAGTTTGATACCTAAGGTTTTGCTTTAACTGCTACATTTTTTCCACAACTGCTTCTTCAGCACTTCAAGACAAAACACTTCATGTACTTGGAAGAGATAAAAAGCTGCACTCGAGGGTACAGCACACACACACTGGCCCTGTGCTTTTCTTTTGCCTGCGAAGAGTAATATTTTCATTCACAAAAGGGACACTTTAGAACAGTAGAGATAAAGTGGGATAGAAAGGCCATACTCACCACATTGACATTAAAAGCATAAAGCAGGTCAAAAGGAAGTGCAGCAATTAAATCAATGATGAACCAGGTAGTCACATAGTGGATACAAATAGATCTCGCTTCAAATATTACTTGGCCAGACTTGCTGACGTACGTTGTTCGGAAATTTAAAATAATATCTGCTTGAGAAAGAAACAAGTTGTCAGAGGCTGCTATTTTTTTCCTTTAAATGATAAGTAGAGGGCAAAAAAAAAAGAACAATGCTCTTTATTTATTTCACAATAAAAACCTGGGAGGGAAACACTTTTGGCAAATATTTTTCAGATGTTTAGCAGGCCACTCCACACAACACAGTGAAGATTTGCTCAGAATGGAAAAGCTGAGTCAGCTGAAATTAACTGAATGGTGAGAGATGGTGGTAACAAATCAAAGCTAAGAATTACAGCGTGGTGACTTGCACATTTTATGTGTTTCTGTATTACACTTTATGGCTGCATTGCCTATTGCCATGAGAAATGCTTTCGATGTGGCATGCTAGAGCATGTTAAAATCCAAACAAAAGTTCAGATTCTGGCAGTTGTCTCAATTATTATCATGTTCCAGAAGATGAGGACCATATATTGCCCTCAGGCATATAGCTCTTACTGGTGTCAAGGAGAACATTGCTCTAACATCTACAGAATGTCAAAGGAATTTTGCTAGAAGCTGCAGGTCCTAGCATTATTATATTTTCCCTCTATCAAAAACTTGCACAGAGTTTATATAATGCTTTGCTTGTATCTGACCATTTCAGTTCATGTCATCTCAATCAGAAATTGCATCTCTGCAATTCAATTTGCACCATTTTGTTTTCAGTAATAGCACCCATGGACCAGGCTGGGCAGCAGTTGCCTTTCCCTGAGATAACTCAGAATGCAAGATTGTTTTTTTTAATCTATTTTGCAAAATGTGTGTGTATGAGAAAGAGACTGCAATGCATGGCCTCTGAAAAGAAACCATGAGAAAAATGTTGTCATGCTGACGTTGGCTGAAACTTCACATACATTGCCATTTTTGCCTTAACTGCAATACAGTGGTACATCGGGTTAAGTACTTAATTCGTTCTAGAGGTCCGTTCTTAACCTGAAGCACCACTTTAGCTAGTGGGGCCTCCTGCTGCCGCTGCACCACCGGAGCACGATTTCTGTTCTCATCTTGAAGCAAAGTTCTTCAGTGAGATGTTGGAGTTGAATGACTTGTTGTTCACCCTGGCTGAATCCATGTAGTTCCAGTGGATCGTGGATCTTGTGGTCCTTTACACTGCCCTCACACACCACCCTGAGAAGGATGGTGGTGCCCTCTCTGTACTAGACAGCTAAGGAAGGAAGGATTTTTTCTGGATGACAGGGCTGCAGATGCTGCACTTCACCTCTGACACAGCTGAGCTGCAGTAACCTAAAGTGAATCCTGGGCTACCCTTACAAACTGGAGCTGTAGTCATGTAAAGTGAACCTAGGAGCTACCTTTCAAACAGGTATCGCTGCAATATAAAGTGAACAGATTCTACCCTTTGGGCTGAAGCTGCTGTAACATAATATGAATCTTGCAAACTGGGAGTGATGTAACGCAGAGTGAACCCACCCTATTTCCCCTGCAAGTCTCGACTTTTACAGTGGTGCCTTGGGTTAAGTACTTAATTCGTTCTGGAAGTCCGTTCTTAACCTGAAACTGTTCTTAACCTGAAGCACCACTTTAGCTAATGGGGCCTCCCGCTGCTGCCGCACCACTGGAGCACAATTTCTGTTCTCATCTTGAAGCAAAGTTCTTAACCCGAGGTAATATTTCTGGGTTAGCGGAGTCTGTAACCTGAAGCGTATGTAACCCGAGGTACCACTGTACTGCTGATCTAGAGCCATTTGGCACTATGTATCCCCTGGATGTGCAGCAGGAGCTCTGCAAACAGGAAACTCCACAGGGCAGTGTGAAGTCCCTGGTAGTGACATGCAACTATCAAGAGCTATAGCTTGGCTTCTGGCTACATCACAGTCTATATCACTTGTGAACAGAAACCATACATCTGGAGAACCACAATAACCTATTGTCTTTAGGCATTAAAAAAAATTACTATAAAAATATGAACCATGCTTTAGCCATTTTTTAAGATGAAAATGTCTTCAGTGTGCTGTATGTTCCTATGTGGGTCTACTCAGAAGTAGATCCAATGAATTTAAAATAAACCTCTGCTCATCTACTCAAAAGTAAGTTCGGTGGGAATCCCTGGTAAGTGTGCATAATACTGATTGATGCTTAGAGCTTGTGCTTTACACTAGAAATGTATTCTTCTTGGTGCATTCATTAATCCAGCAAAACATTTGACTCTAACAGCAGTTCAATGTAGTGTTAAAACTGGCACAAGGCAGGGGTTAATTAGCCCCAGAACCTTTTCAAATGTTAGTAATCACCTAGCTCTGAAATATATGTAAAAGAGGAGAGAGGCGAGGAAATGTTTTGAAATGGTCCTTTGTCTTGTTGTAGATATCATGTTGCACACCACTAACAGTTTTTTTGTAGCACCTTCAGTAAAGTTGTAAAGGCTTCTAAGCCACAAGAGGGAAAATATTCCACTGCAATTTTACAGTTGCTCTCTATAACTTTTTCTTTTTTCTTTTTGTAAAGGCACAAGTGACTGAATACGACACACAAACTGCCAGGTTTTGCACTATTTTACACTTCAGCTCTAAAGTGGCACATGGCCTCTCTCTATTCCACTTTGGGTTCTTAATATAATCTAGATTATAAACTGGGGACCATATAACTCTCTATCATGGGTAATATCAGCAGGGGAAAGAATTTGCTCCAGTGAGACACGCTTGTGATGCCAGACTCCAATTTGCACACCAAGGTTTTCAAGGAAGCCCTGCTATGCCATCCCTGGATGCGACTGAAGGTTCTGCCTAGGTCATTAAGCTGGAGAGAGACGGGCTGTTTTAGCTTCTGTGCTCAGAAGTGTGCAAATATCATCCTTGAATGTGCACATACAGCATCTAACGCTAATATGGCTTGTGACAAGCATGTCAGGTTTCATAATTGCTTTTTCTCAGCCCTACTTCCTGATTTGCTTATAAATATACATAAGATCCTAGTTCCTTTTGTGGCCAACTATTATGCCTGCAGAGTGTTGCCACTAAAGAGTTTCTGATGAAAAGCAATCAAAGCACTGGAACATTTTCACTGGGCATATTGTTCTTCACCCCTTTGACTTTTTACTCAATCAGGCAATACTGGCAAATTTTAAACTTTTCTTCAGCAATGGCTTTCCCCCCTACATTTCTTTCTTGCTGTCACTGAATAGTCATTATTCTACAAAAGTCACATCCAGAGAAGATTAATTAGGCTTTACTTCCCGACCTTCTAAAAGCTGCACATTTATTTAATTGGTCTCATTGCTATTTGTTTTGTTTTATTTTTCAGACGCTTAAGATGTGGTGACTTTGACAGTAAAAAAAGAAAAAGAAAAAAGCACCCCTAAGTAATAATTTTCAAGTTTAGTTCTTAATTAAAGTACAGTATTCCAGTCTGTTTAGAAATAAAATTGGGGCAACATTCAAAGCCTGGTTTATCAATCAGATTAAACCCACAAATCAGGAGCACTCATTCATTACAAGGAAAGGGAGAAAGCCCGACCATTCCTGCTGAGAAGAAATAGATAAATAGCCACTTTGGTCTATTCTAGTAATGGAAAACATGACAACAGACCTAAACAAGAGATTAGAAGATAGCTATCTACTTATTGAGCTGCCATGGTTCAGTTTTCTAAATGTAAAAGCCAACTAAGAGTCACAAAAAGTAATTTATTATTATTGACCTGTTTCAAAACATATATAGAATGTGATTATAACTTCACTTACTTGGGAGTAAACCTCATTGATTTCAATAGACCTTACTTCTAAGTAGACATAGAATCGTAGAGTTGGAAGGGACCAAAAGAGTCATGTAGTCCAACTCCCTGCGGAATGACCCTGAGATAAAAAGTCTCATGCTCTACTAACTATAAGTTATTTTGCCTGCATGGTTGGGACCTATAAGTGACTCGGATTAAGGAATTGATAGGATGCTCATCAAATTTGCAGATGACACCAAACTGGGAAGAGTAGCTAATACTTCAGAAGATAGAATCAGGATTCAAGATGACCTTGCAGAACTGGGCTGAAACTAACAAAATGAATTTGGGTAGGGACAAATATAAGGTTCACCTGACTTGACAACAGTACACGTGAAAAGGATCTAGGGGTCTTAGTAGACCACAATCTCAACACGAGTGAACTGTGTTATGTTGCAGCAAAAAAGCTAATGCATTTCTTGGTTGCATCAACAGTAATGCCCAGATCAAGGGAAGTAATAGTATAATTCTATTCTGCCTTGGCCAAATCCCATCTGGATTACCGTGTCCAGTTCTGGGCACCACAGTTTAAGGAGGATATTGACAAGCTGGAATGTAGGCAGAGGAGGGTAACCAAGATGATCATGGGTCTGGAAACCAAGCCTTCCTTATGAGGAACAGTTGAGGGAGTTGGACATGTTTAGCCTGAAGAACAGAAGTCTGAGAGAAGCTATGATAGCCATCTTCAAATGTCTGGAGGGTTGTCTCATGAAGATGGAGCTAACTTATTTTCTCCTGGATTCAAATTTCCAAGAAAGGAGATTCCAACTGAACATTAGGAAGAACTTTCTGACACTGAGTCTCGCAGTGGAATGGACTACCTCGGAAGGTGGTAGACACCCCCCCCCCTTCATTAGAGGTTTTTAAACAGCGCTTGGGTGGCCGGGGATTCTTTAGCTGCAATTCCTGCAAGGGATTGGACTAGATGAGCCTCAAGGTCCTTCCAAACTCTACAATGCTATGATTCTATGGTCCCCACTTCCCTGTTTCAAAATGGCTCTCTCTCTCTCTGTATTCCTACTTCAAAGTCCACATTTGATTGCCCACTATTGTGATAATTATGTTCCTGAAGTCATTATGTTCCTGAATAGGCTGTGTTCCTGCACTTATGCTCCTGAATAAACATCCATGTAATCTGAAACACGGAAGAAGGGAACATTCATAGAAATTATAAGGGATTATAAACACTTTCATTGTTTCTGCTTTCTTCCTACTTACTAAGGCTTTCAATCTACAACAATTCTTTTTTAAAACAAACAAACAAACCCCAACAGCCATAATTTTATTAATCTAGATTTCCAAAAGAGAGCCTACAAAAGAGAACCATAAAACAAATATAAAACAGTTCAAAAACATCAGAAACAAAAGCTTTTGAACTTCTGCTTTTAAATCTACGACGATTCTGAGCTTTTTAAATACTCCTGATGTGGATTCATGCTGAAACCCTTGACTTCAAAGAAGTTGCTCCAGTAAAGTTGAGTCAATATCGTGTCCAAAATGGCTATCCTTTTTGGACAGCCCTCTTTTTAATTTTTTTAAGTGATGTTTCCCCATTCTTCAGGTATGATGATACAGACGGGTGGAATGGAATCTAAAGCCCTTCCACAAGGTAAGCAACACATGCGGATAAAGAAAAACAACTACAAAATCAGTTTCACATTCATAGGTAATTTTTAACGTATCATGTTTCCTAATAGTGCATGTCTCAGGCTGGAAAACTGGGGGTCATTTTGAATCAATCCACCCATCTGCATTTTCTAAAATTCCACCTCACATTAAGTGACTTGTGAATGCCTTCCAAAAGTTTAAAAGTTCCCATGTTAACTTCCAGCAGATCTGAAATAATTTTTTAACGTTCCATAAGACTGTCATTGTGAGATACATCTCAAAATGCCTAATGAAAACATGCTGATTTGAAAGGTGGTAAGATGAGGGATAGTACAGTTGCAGAAGGTTGGGCAAGATTATCTTCATGGTTCCTTCCAACTCTACAGTTCTATGATTCTTTGATTCTATAAGCCTATTTTGCATTATAAATGTACATGTACCAAGCTACCAAAGTTAAAACACTGGCATCTGTCAACTAGGCCATGCACAGATGTTGAATGATTTAAAAAACCTCTGCCTCTGCATCTCTTCTGTACAGTCTCCCTCTCTGCTGACTCTGGCTTTACAGAGTGGCCATCATAATTGCTTACCTGCAGGCCTCAGACTTTCTCATCTACATGGCCTGACAAGGCAATGAAATTTCTGACGTACAGCCATTCAAAATAATTCACACACATACAAGGCAGGCATGAGATGCAATAGTATCACAGACAGAAAGAGCTGAGATGAAGAATGTCCATTTCTTTATGTCCTTGTCATAAATGCCATGAAATTTGTGCATGGATGCATTAATGAAAGCGGGTGGTGTTAAATTGCCTCTCCATGTGGCAGAAGAAATCAGTGGTGGGTCTGTATATCTCAGCCAGTAATTTCTTATTCTTTCTCTCTGTGGCTTCAGTTAAAAATTAAGGTGACTCCAATCTTTGTTGTTTGTTCATAGCTGCTCTGCACAATAGCATATTTCCCTTAAAATACTCTAAAATAAATTCCACTAGCTTCCCTGGGACTGAAGCAGCCTTTATGAAGAAGCTGCCTTAATGATACATCAGATCAATAGTGTGTGTATTGGACTTTGAGCCTTCCACTCAAAGAAACATTTCTCCAAATGCTATTGGTAGCTGCTCTGAGTTACTGGGAGGAGAGAAAGTCACAAAACAAATACACCCCAAAATTTGGGGGGGGGGGATCTAAGTGGTAGAGCATCAGTTTTTAATGCAGAAGGTCCCAGGGGCAAACCAGGCATGACATTAATTTCAAAGAGCCCTCCCAATTTTAACTCTAGTTAAGACATAATGAAATGTCACATCAGCATAGGCTTAACTTCATTATCCTTCATTGTTATTCTCTATTTGCATAGCAATAGCAACAACCCTAGTAAATTGTATGCACAGCAGCCCAGCCTGGTGTTGTACAGGGAAGAACACATCTTTCTACACCCTGTACAAGTTATGTGTACTGGAGAATAATATATTAGATGGATAGCATCTGTGGTTGGTGAAAGAAGGCAAATTCTAAGGCATTAGTCAATGATGGATTTAATGGATGAATTTGTGAATAATGCAGCTAATTCTCTCAGTTCATATCAGGTGTTGATATGTTGATAGGAAATGTGAGGCGCTTTTTTTTAAAAAAAGTTAAACCTAGTCATCAGAATTCCGAATTCTATCCTCAGCCTCGGTTTGATATAGAATGTAGGAGAATGAACTATTCTTAAAGGTAAAGGGACCCCTGACCATTAGGTCCAGTCATGACCGATTCTGGGGTTGCGGCGCTCATCTCGCTTTTTTGGCCAAGGGAGCCGGCGTACAGCTTCCGGGTCATGTGGCCAGCATGACTAAGCCACTTCTGGCGAACCAGAGCAGTGCATGGAAATACTGTTTACCTTCCCACCAGAGCGGGAAGCTCATAGAAGTCACCATTTGGAAGGACTGTTGTCAAGGAAAGTCAGTGGTAGAGCATTTGTTTGCATTCAAAAAAGTCACTGGTTCAATCTCCAGGATTTCCAGGTTAGACTGGGAAAGACTTCTGATCAAATCCTGGGGAGTCTGTGTAAATCATGTTGAGCCAGATGGACCAAAGATAGCTTCAAGTGAGTTTAATCCACTTGTGGCTCTTATCACAGAGTAAGAGTTTCCATGACTACCGTCTGACACTTGTGCAAGTTTGCTTTGATATACAAACATCAAACTGATACCATGATTCACAGACCCCTTTCATAGTCAAGGACCCTGATCATTTTGTAATTGAAGTAGATGCAATGGATAACTTTCAAAAGGAGATTCGGGATTGCCCTGAAACCATACCCTTAAAGCTTGAATTCCCAAATATGTGAGGCTTCTCTGAAATTAATCAGAGGGAAAGGTGCTCTGCATATGCTCTAAGTAGGGAAGGGATGGCTTAAAATGCAAGTACACCAGCTTAAATGCCTTGTCAGTCAGTTAGTGATGCCTGGTAATTTGACAGGCATCTATCATCTGTACTTTGTAATGAGCTGTCCACAAAAACAGAAACAGTCCAATATATATTGATGACTAAAGATGGAAATCCAAGTGGCACCTTCACTCCCCCTTCCTCTGCCACAATTTATTATTCTTATTTTCATCAACGGATCAATTCCATTCACCTCTACTTAGCTGTTAAGTCCTACTGAATTTAGTGTACCTTTCTGCTAGGTTAGTGTACACAGGATTACAGCCTAAATCACTAACTGCTTCCCTTTGATGGCACAACAAAATATGCTGTCTGAGACTGTCTGTTTTGCTCTGCCTAACAGTATGGTCAGCCATGCCAGAAAATAAATACAGATATTTGAATGCAGCATTATTTCTTCTTGTCAAAAACCTATAGTTATTTTCAGAGCCACGAAATGAGCAAAGCGGAAAGAGAAGAGGTGTGTCTTACCTATGATAAAAAGAATTTCCACTGCAATGTCACTGACAGTTGTGCTTCGGGTTGTAGATAGATCATCGTTGCCAATAAAGCAAACATTGTAAGGTACAGTCACGGCAACATAAAACGTCGCCAATAAAATAAGCCAGTCCCAGCCAGCTTTGAAAGTGCTAAAATGCAAAAGTATGAATTTCGACTTTTTTGCATCTGAAACTTTGTATTCTGGAAATGCTGGTTTATCTACAAAAACATTCTGGAAGAGAAAGAGAGAAAGAGAATCAATATACAATGCATCAGTTCTTATTTGACAACTAATGGAAAACTTTTTGGTAGTCTTACAACTTTGTAAAAGCTGCCCTCCCCCACCCACACATTGCCCACCAAAGCTAAATTTGCTGATATTGTTCCTTTAATCTTCCTTCCATGGGCTCAGCATAATCGCACTTCACATTAATGTACTGCAGGGTTATTTTAACCGTAAGGGAGGAGAATGGAAACACTTTCTGCCAGAAATGGAAAGGGAAAATCCTCGATGCTAACTCAGTAAAGAGGCCAAAAGTGCTCAAGAGAGCGGCTGTTGCATTATAAATCCAGAGAAAATGCATGGTGCTTCTCCTGAGAGGTGCTGTTACCAGCATAAGCTGGCATTTTCAGTTTAGCTACAGCCATTTCTGAAGCATCCATTACAGAATCCTTGACCTTTTAAACTGACAGTTCATGTAAGGTCTTGGCTGACCTGCCCACCTCGGGTATTAAAAAATAATGCTTGGCAATGCAACACTAAAGCCATACTTTCTGTCTCTTTATTGTTGTAGCTGCAAAAAAGGGTAAATCATTTTGTGTGTTGTTGTTTCAACTATAGGCACTGATGTCAGAGTACTTTGCTAAGTATGAACACAATCTAACCAAAGTTAAGTAAAGTTTAGTAAAGTCCCAAGCTTTGCCCAAGTAGGTGGTAAGTTAGAAAACCAAGCCTTATGAGGAATGGTTGAGGGAGCTGGGTATGTTTGGCCTGGGTAAGAGGAGACTGAATGGAGATATGATAGCCATCTTCAAATATCTAAAGGGCTGTCACATGGAAGATAGAGCAAGCCAGCTTTCTCCTGTTCTGGAGCTTAGAACCCGAACCAACAGATTCAAGTTACAAGAAAGGAGACTAAACTACAGGAATAACTTTCCGATGGTACAAGCTGTTCAAAAGTGGAACAGATTCCCTTAGAAGGTAGTGGACTCTTTCCTTCCTTGGAGGTTTTTAAGCAGTGTTTGATGCTTTGCAGGGGGGTTGGACTAGTAGACCCTAAAGGTCCCTTCCAACTCTACAATTCTATGATTCTATAATAAAAAGAACAAGGATGGGGATGGTGCTTCCTGTGGGAGTGGCATGCTGATTGTAGAGCCCAGAAAGCCCAGAAATAGTTTGTCTGGAGGCAGGTGACCAGTGGCTTTGAGACTTCTGAATCTAAAGCCCTGTGAATTCCCTAAAGGGCTCCTCAGTGACACCAGCCTGGAGCTGGCATAGCAAAAAATAAAAATAAAAGCCCACCATCACACTTCCCATCCTGGCTGGTGCATGTTTAACAGAGTTTCAGATGTGTTAGTGAATCTAAAACTCTCTGCCTTGCCCTGCTGCTTTCTGATCTCAGGGTGAATTGCTCATCTCATAAATTCCAAGGGGTGGATTAAGCATATGTTTACATTATATTATTATTTTCATCAGAAAATATTAAATACACTTAATATTTACATATTAAATATCAAGCCTTTCTTTCCCAGGATCATCTCACCATAATTAAAAATTAAAATTCAGAGAACAACAAAATACAAGCTCCAACAAGCTCCCAGCTCAATATACCCTCCATTTGAGAAGTGTACTACAAGTCATTTTATTACGTTCAATGACCAGTATTAAGAGCAAAATGCCAATTAAAATTTTGTGGAAGCTGAAAACAAGATAAAATGAAATAAAATCACATATGCATAAAAAAGCAGTTCTGGGTGGTCATTTATCTGTCAGAATGGAAAACCTTCTGACCTAGAAGTGTCCATCGGTCAATATATTATATATTATACTAATATAGAATGGGTGCTAATCATTATATGTCATATTTTGATTGCTGTTGCACAAAATTTGGCCACTTTGTGTGTTATAGCAGGATTTTTATCAAGGAGCAACAGAGTGGCAAGAAACTGATTGGAGCATCCGGTATATTTCAACTTCTCAGTCATGCAAGCTTTTAAAAAAACATTTTCAAGACATGAACTCATATGGCTTCCTGGTTGCCAAAATGTCCTTCCCAGCTTGATGTGGATTAAAACAAGCAAAACACGAGTACAGGACAAGCAAAAAGTGGGGATGCAAGAGCAAAGTAATGTGTTAATCAATGCACACAATTAAAATTGTATCCACTTGTAGCTGAGATTGCATTAGGGCATCTTGTAGAAGCATTAGTCCAAAGGTCTGGTGCAAAAGAAACCAGCCTACAAAAACAGCAAGTGTATTTTGTAGGCTTATTTGTCAGCTGTGGTTAGTTAGAGATGTGCATCATAGAAGCCTTAGCAGAGACTATGATTGCAATTAAAGCACAAGAAGATCAATTTATGTATTCTACCAAGCTACACACATCCATTTCAAATCCAGGGAGAAATCTCCTCAGCTTCTAGGTTTTATTTACAACAGCAATGATTTGATTCAAAGTCTTGCTGCCAATTAAAGGGAGACTGAAAGTAATGAATTACTAAAAATACCTCATGCTTTAAACTTGCAATGGCAATATGAGCAACTGTGCTAAAAACATTCCAGTTCTAAACGCTGCTGCCCTGGTTCAGGGCAAACTGTGTATCTGGCCAAACCGACATGCATGGTGAAAACTATTTTGTACATGTGGCTCAACAGTTAAAGCAGGAGTTGGGTGGGAAGAAGGCAACCTCCACAAGTATCAATCAGCAAGATGATGAACAGCCCAGCATTTGGGAGGATGGGTGTGTAGTATGACACTGTATCTTTCCATAGCACACAGGCATAAGAAATGGGAGAAAAGCAAGGGTATCCTATGCCCCTTTTCAGAGCCAAACTGTATATGATGCTAAATGTATTGTTAGCCATCATGTCTATGCTTTTTAAAATAAAATAAAATAAACAAACAGCCCGTTAGCAGGTTTAACTCTTTCCTCCCTCACTGTAGTCCAAATTAAAATCCCACCCCACATGGGAGTGGTAGCCTCTACTGGTACCAATGGGACCTTTCTTTCCAAGCCTAGTAGTAGGCACAGGTGGGGGGCATTTTTTTATTAGAACGTTGATAGAGGAAAGGATCAAATCTGCTCTTCAATTGCTAACAATGCATTTGCCCCAACACCTGTGAAGAGGACTCAAGAGCCAGTGTATTATTCAAATATAACGCGAGATGATCTGCAAATCAAGAGCCAATTAATAAGTGAGGGCAAGGGAGTTCATTCATTGCTTAGAGGAGAGCACCCCTCTTGTCATCCCCTGAGCATGCCATTCAGTGATTATTATTATTATTATTATTATATTTATTTATACCCCACCCAGAGTGGCTGGGGTACAACAAAATATTAAAATACAATAGTCTGTTAAACATTAAAAGCTTCGCTAAACAGGGCTGCCTTCAGATGTCTTCTAAAAGGTACTTCATTAAGGGTACATCATCCCTCCTTCTTTCTAGATGAGCCTTGAGGAGTGAGGACCAAACATGTACAAAAAAGCATTCATCCAAGTGTCCCGGCCCATCCCTGTAGACACCCTGAAACCACTTCCCCCTAGCCTGGGGCTATGGTTGATTGCTCCTATGAACCCACAACCCTATAATGCCTCAGGGTGGCATAGGATTTCATCTTTATTTTCTCAGCTGCCTTCACTGACCACCCAAGGTGATCAGCTTCTACTTGTTTGGCTCCACCCAACCACAGATGATCTAAAAGACAAGGAGGGGTTGGAGTAGCCCTAAAACTGGCCTGGTCCACTCCCCCATGATTGGTCACATCATCCCAGGTCACATATTTGCCCCCCCCCCTTTGGAAATTCCTTTCAGAGTCTCATTCAGGTAAGGGGTTGGTACAGCAATTTCACTCCTGTTAATAGTGGGAACACCATTAGTATCGCATCTACTTTGGCTCTCAGAGATGGACTCTGAACCCACTGTATATGAAATGGTACCATTCATATGAGAGCACGCCTCTGACATTACCGGAGGTTACATTATCTATGTGAGTTCTACACATCCCTAGGCTGTTCCTACTTAATATGGAAGTTCCTCCATATGAAACTTTTGCAGAATACTAAGGAAGTCCAAAGGAGTTTCAACAATACTACAACATTTCTAGGAGAAGGAAAACAATCAAATTCCTAACACAAGGGATTAGGGTATTCTGAATTGGCTCAAAATCCAGAGAAGCTTGGAGATTGTGTGCATCCAGCAGGGAAATTCCTTATCTACTACATTAGAATCGGTTTTAAGAACTTTGCTAGAGAAAAGAAAACATAAAGAAGCTTGCAGCTGTGAAAATGAATGGCATTGATCTGCAAGCTTATGTGTCACCTATATGAAAAGCCAAGGTCCCAGACAGCCTCTATTGTGTTCTGCCCTTGTCTTGTAATATAGCTCAATTCATTCTCTATAAAAATATTATACTGGCATAGTTTTTTGCTTTATATATTGACCTTCCATATTGCATTATTGAAAAGAAACTTGAGAGCAAGAACGTACTACAAATAAAATTACAAATGATTAGTAGTACCCATTAGAGAAACTCTTCTGAGTTAGAAGAAAATTCACTGTACAAATAACCACACAAAAAGAAGCTTAGTGCTCTACACCTACATTATTAATTTTTAATTTGTTCTTTTCTCTTCTTTGTAGGTGTCCAGAGATGTGATAAAGGACTGCTCTACTCCGTCTGCGGGCTGAATCAAAATGTGATCCTGCTCTCCCTCTTCCTTTGAATTTTTCTGAAGAACAAAGATGAGACAATATTAAACAATGCAGACAGCACTTCTGGACACTGAACCACTGCTATTTCAAGTTTCACCACTTTGGCAGTCTAAGCCCCAGATGGCTATTTATTTGTTTCATTTCGTTTGTTTGGGTTTTGCTTCCTTTCCGTTTTAAAATTGAATTAATTTTCATAGAAGGCACCAACCCTAATTCAACAGAGAGACACACTGTGGTATAGTGGTTAGACTGTAAGGGTAGAAGGGAAGGGGGAGCAAAATGGGGACTGGGAATAGGGAAATAGAGTGAGCAATGGGAAGAAAGAGGGGTGCTGCAGGAGTCGGGAGAAAGAGAGTGCGGGTGGATTTGGGTGTGGGAGGGAGAGGAGAAGGGGAGGGGGAGGGAAGGGGAGAGAGAGACAGAAGGTCTACTTGGTCATGCACACAAAAGTTTGATCTAGTGAAATGAATTCTCTTCAAAATACATAATTGTTTTGCGAGGTGCCTCAACACACCACCACCGCTAAATCACAGGCCACATATGTCCCCCATGACTGAATCATAAAAGTCACAGATCTAGTGCTTTCTAATATTCCCATTGTGTATTAATCCTTATAGATCCTCCAAATTTTGGACACCCCCCCCAGTCCTTATTGGCTCCTCCAAACCACCATCAACTCAGGAATCACTTCTGTGTCCACATATGTATTCCCCGATCCTCATGAATCCTGGGAAGTGGACCAACAGTTCATCTGTACGGAATCGTATTTAAGTATACAGCTGATCACCAATGTTTCTGTATGTTCAGAAAACGAAATGTCATTTTCTTCTCCTGTAGCTGTTATCTTAGTACAGGCAATCCATGAGGGCTAGAATTCAGCATTCGCTTGTTTTCCAGCTTTCAGATTTCTAATTGTGGTGCTGATTTAAACTAAGATTTTTTTATTTCATTTTACACAATGGCCAACTGAGGTATCATTTATGCTGCCCTCCATTCAATGCAGTTGCCATAGCTTCAGTAGAGTATCTCTGGGTTTATCCTTGTGTAAATTAGAGCAGAGTTTGACCTATATTCGTTAAAATGCTGGGATCATTTGAACGTACTGTGACATAGCATGACACACACCTACAACCTGTTCTGGAGAATGATCCTGCTCTCGGAAAGATGATAGTTGCTGCTATACAGATAACCCCACAAATATAAAGCTACTAACTAGGAATGAGAGTATCATTGTGAATCATATCAAGTTACAACAATGTGTAAAACACTGTGACTGCAAGAGTTCAGTTATCTGTGCAGTAGGCACCAAGGAACTCAATGTGAGTTGGGCTGTGAATTGCCTATTGCCCATGAATCAACACAGAGGATATGCCAACTCTGTCCACATCATCTGGGATGCTCTTCTATTTGGACACCTGGCGGGACCCTCAATGTCGCAGAAGGGGTTTGAAAACACATTACTTGCCTGGAAAACAAATGCTGTGGATCGGAATAAATGTGTATAGAAACAATTTATACCACACTAACAGTGCAATCCTGTAATACAGAGCTTCCCAAACTTTTCATGTTGGTGACATGTTTTTTAGACGTGCAAAAGCAAAGCAGAGATTAAACTAACCCTTTTCCAGCCCTGGGAAGAGCACAGGGAGTGTTCGTGTGACATACCTACATATTGCATCCGACACACTAATGTGCTGTGACACACAGTTTGAAAAGCTCTGCTGTAATATGTCTATTCCAAAGCAAGTCTCATTGAGTTCAACAGGACTTGCTCCCAGGGAAGTGGATACAGAACTTCAGCCTTAAGAATATATATCTGTTCACACACTGATTGTGTGTAATTATTACATTAATTGATTTATTTGATTTGCTGCTCACAATTCCAACTTTAGCATCTCATGAAGTAGGTAATCACCCACAAATGTCCAGGCTTGTTCAATAAAAGCATTTCAGGTACAATGGGAACAATTTGGTGATTATTATTTTTAATGAAGTCTTGCACCCTTTCCTCAAGTAATTGTAAACTTAAACTTTTTGCTAGAAATGAGAAAAGGAATTTGGGGAGCTTCAAACTAAGCTGTCCATCAAGCAAGCGTAATTAAAATCAATGCCAAATATACAGATGAGGTGAAGAAAACCCAATTAGCACAGCAAGAAATCAGCAATAGATAAAAAGTGCATCTTGACGTCTGCACAAAAGGAAACAGCGAGACTTGATGCCTACATGATTGATGTGAAGGCTTAAATGGAAAGCAAGTCCATTAGTGAGGCAACACAGAGGGGCAATCACCTCTCCCTAAAATGATTCTGGACATGTTTCATTCACCCTGCAGAGCTGACTAAGGAGCCTTTTTTAAACACTGCTGTGAAACCCCCAAAGACTTTTCTAGCATCATGCCATCTACTTGAATGCACTGACTTTTATTTTAACAGCTTTTTTTTGCATTAGAATGAACATCCTAATCTTCAAATCATTATAAGCCACCGCTAAATACGAGGTATTTGGATGGAGTTCTCACACTGGAGAAAGCACTGGCACACTCTTCCTGAATTCACACATTTTATTAACTTTCAGGGCCCCTCAGAGATTAAGAAGAGAGGCCACATTCTATCAGAATCACCCCTAACCAATGTCTTTCTTCTCTTTCCTCAAAAGCATCCAGAAAAGGAATTCACTAACTTCCATAGGCAGCTTATTTCATTGCTGAAAGACACAAAGAATTATAAATCATAGGAATCCAATGTAATTTACACTGGGGTAAAATATGCTGGCTTGCTGGATCCAGAAGATGATAAATTCTTCTTGAGATAAATGTCTTCTTGAGAGACCAAATGCTTTGGCTGCCTCTAAACAAAAACCTGCTCCGGAACCAGAAGATATTAACAATTATCAGGAAGTTGCTAACGGACAAGGTGTTTGAAAGGCTGGTAGTTGTCCAGGCATTCTTTGGATGAGCCTGAGTTTCCAGATCCATTTCAACGGGGGGGGGGGGTTCAAGCAATCCCAGAAGGTGGTTCTGGAAGACTCCTTCTCAGATCCTTGGCATTATGCCATGGGGTCTGTAGGGTTCCATTTGGTCCGCCATGCTATTCAACATTTGCATGAAATCACTGAGAAAGGCCATCCAGAGACCTGGGGTGAAGTGTTATGAATAAGTTGATGACACTTAACTCTATTACTCTTTTTCACCAAATTGAAGGTAAAGCAGCAGGAGTGCTAAATCAATGCCATCAATGCCAGGCTAAAGTAATGTTGAAGGACACAGTGGCAATCCTGCGCTAGATAGCATTGAACTCCCCCAGAAGAAGCAGGTTCATAGCCTGGGAAGTGGTCCTTAATCTGTCACTGTTACCAGCACATAAGTTGCTTCTGTGGTTAAAGGCCACGGAAGGCTGACTAATTGTTGGAACGAGAGAAACAGAATGGAATATCCAGTCCTTTTTTTCCTTTAAAAAAATGCTTAGGGGTACTCTCATTTTCCTACTCATATTGAAATACTACCTCTCGAAGCCAAACTTAGATTCACAAAATGTTTAGGGATATGCATACCCCCAGAAAAAAGCACTGGGGATATCTTAGAAACAGGCAGGGTTCCATCCAGTCAGCTGGAACAGGAACAGGAACACTTTATGCAGCAACATTTTCTTGTAAGTCCCACCTGTAATGATACAAATAGTCACTGGAATAACACAGTGAAGGAACCTAGACAGAATTCTGTGATTTATGCCACAGCAATCAGCTAGAGCTATACAAGAGAGGAAAAAGAGGGATTTTGCAGTATTTCCAGAAAGCCACATTTATGCAGAAAACAGTTGAGGAATGCCTCTAATATATCTCAGGCAGATATGATTAAATAAAGAGCATTGCATCGCAGACTACAAAAACTATGGCAGCTTATCTCTGCATTACTCAAAACAAATGGTTTAAGGGGCAGGCCAGGTGTCAGGGAAACCTGAAACCGATATAAATCTGATATAAAATCTTATACAACAGTGGGGAAGAATGGTGGCATATTTTCAAGCTAATTTGCAACAGTGTGCATCTAATAGTTTTCTTGATTTAGGTGGCAGCCATAAATATTAAGTCAAAACAGAAAACATACTTACACACACACACACACACACACACACACAGGACAGACATTGAGACCAGAGGCTTCTTTCTCAACCATGAAGGAGTTCCTGGAAAATGAATGTGTATAAGAATGCCACCCTCTCCTTTGCTTATTTATGTTCATTTAGTCCACATATTAAGTCTAAAAAGAGATAGATTATACTTGTGGTTCCTGGATACAATCTCAGGGCTGCCACCTAAATCATAACGTCCTGCTTCTGGAGGCATCTGACTGCCTGTGGTTAGCAGGACTGGCGTAAAACCTTTTGGTGCCTGAAGCGAAGAACAAGAAGTGCCTCCTCTAATTCTACTTACAGAAGCATACTCCAGGACCAACAGTTGAATCTTACTTCAGTACCAAACCTTGAAGCAGCAAGCCAGATTAGGGTGGCCAGAAGATACCATGTGGTGCCCAAGGGCAATGGCTGGTGGCTCAGTAGGAATAGGTGAGATTGCTACCGCTGGCCCTAAGCATCCGCTACCTGAGGCTGTTGCTTCACACAGCCTAATGGTAGGCTTGGCTCGGATTATTAGAGGGAAATGTGCTGGACTGATTCACTGGCAGAGAGCCAGTGTGGTGTAGTGGTTAAGAGCGGTAGTCTCGTAATCTGGGGAACAGGGTTCGCGTCTCCGCTCCTCCACATGCAGCTGCTGGGTGACCTTGGGCCAGTCACACTTCTCTGAAGTCTCTCAGCCCCACTCACCTCACAGAGTGTTTGTTGTGGGGGAGGAAGGGAAAGGAGAATGTTAGCCGCTTTGAGACTCCTTCAGGAAGTGATAAAGCGGGATATCAAATCCAAACCTAGGAAAATTCCTGTGCTGTTATCTCAGATTTGACCAAAGTTCTATTGTGGAAAACATAGGTGCAGGTGACACAATGGATTCTGATTAGATAAAGCTTTGCTGATGTGGCTCTCAATAGGGTATGTGAGGCCCAAGTCTGAAGACTTAACCAAGCAGCAGGAAGAATCCTTACCCTAGAACACGGATGAGGAATCTGTGATGCTACAGATGTTGTTGGACTCCAACAACTCCCGGCCACTTGAATACCAGAGGTTTCCTATCCATGCCTTAGAGTAAGAACCAAACCTCACCCATATCCAGAAAAGTGCACTAAAATGTAGTCTTTTTTTTAAAAAAAAATGCTGTGTGAGGGTTCAAACCCCACCAATGTGAACTGAATGACAAACAAGGTATTGTGTTCTTTTGAAACATCAACATGGAGGCTTGCTAATGGACTTCTCAGTAGGCTATTCTAGATTCGCACAACCTTATTGAAAAGGCCCTGCTGTTATCAGTAGAATTTGCCAGAAACATGCACAACATGGTCCCATTGAGTTCAATGCTGCTTATTCCTAGAGGGAAAGGGTTGCAGCTCAAGCTTGTTGCTTCACTGATTTCAGTGGGAACGTGGTACCACTAACATAGGGCTTGTACACTGTTCCGCTTGTTCTGTGCCCCAAAAGCACATATCTGAGAGGTTTCCACTTGTCTTGTGGGTCTAAGCAGTTTTTTATTGGCCTTGCCGCTTTCCCCAGGAAAACCAGCTGCTTATCGCTGAATTGGAACAAACATCAATTTGCAAAAATCTAGAGATGTTTGTTCCAATTCAGTGGTAAACGACGAGTTTTACTGAGGGGAAGTGGTAGGACAAGCGAAAGTGTGTACAATCTCTTAGTCTAGATGCAACTCAATACTTTGGTAGATATTATGCTTTACTTTTATTGTATTTTAGTGGGTAGTCTTATCTGACGGATTTTAATTATGTTTCGGGGGCCGATATCTGCCTCTCATGATGTGACAGGTCTTTAAAAAAAGTTCCTTTATTTATATTGTGCTTTTATGTGGAAGATTTTCCCTATTTAGACTGCTCGCAACACAAAGATATGAAGAAAGACTCTAAAAATGTTTCTTCAAATGCCACATAGGTTTTAAGCAACTGATTCTCAAAGTAGCCCTGTTCATACTTTGCATGAATGATTCATGCAATCATTAATGAATTAGGTCTGCCTTGAATATGGTAGATTTGCACTTTCATTATTCTGTCAGGTAGCAAAATAATTTAGTTTAACTAAATTTGTGCCTTTAACCAATATTGTGCGCCCTCCTTGCTTTAGCAGTTCTTCCAGGTGCATTATTTGAACTCACAATCACAAGTTTGAAACCTGAAAAGTCATCAAGGTGTTATTTTTATATACATTTACACAATGTGTGGTGATGTCCCAATGTTTTTTAAAAAAACATTAATATTTTTAATATTTGGCATTTTATTACGTTTTTATATGTGTTGGAAGCCACCCAGAGTGGCTGGGGCAACCCAGCCAGATGGGTGGGGTATAAATAAAATAAATCATCATCATTACCATCGTTGTCATCATCATCCTAAATACCGTCCCCCAAACCCAAACAAACAGAAACAAAGTTTTAGCTCATTGGAAAGATGTTTGGAAAGGTATTGGTAGAAATAATGAAACTAAACTTAATGTACAGGATACTTTATTGCTTATGAGGATCAGGCAATGCTGATCCAAGTTGATTCTGGGTTTATCATCTAGTTCAAACTTCTCAGCTTGGACTCCTGCCTCCCAAAGAAACCTATGGCTCAGCTCTGACACAAGCTCCTGAGATCGATCACACCTTTTAAACTCTATTAAATCCTTAATGGATTGAAAAAATGCACCCCCAAAATTGAGATTCTCAGCATTCTCAGCATGAGTCCTTAGGGTGAAGGGTGAGTAATAAAATAGGAGTGGGGGAGAGAGAGACGCTGGCGCGACATCTCAAACAGAAAGGTTCAAAACCAAGAGAAAGTCAAAGCTGCATCATTGAGCATATGCTGGGGAGGCAGAACTGTGGCCTTGCATCAGCAGACCCAATACAAGTTTTGCTTTAGCTCTTCCCTCAAAAAATAACTGAAATTTGCACCAAGCTCAATTTTCTGCCACATTCTAAACCTCTGCCCAACATTCCAAATTTTGTGAAAACCTGGACCTCAGAAGCTCAAAAGAAAACCTAAGCCAAATAAAAGCACAGGACAACATACTGTTGCATTATTTACTCTATGTCCAGAATGTAGGTGTCATTGGCACATAATAGTAATTGAGAACAGATGGCTATAGAGTAGCCATGGTGATAATCATATGGCCAGAATAGTTACCAGCCATCAACACCAGGCCTATATTTTATTCAGAAGATGAAATATTTGCATTGATTCTACATTCTGTCAGTCTTTGAATGCTGCAGCAAAATCCTGCCATCATGCTTTTCACTGTGCAAAGAATTTCCTTTGACTTGAATGAATTTTCTCTGCACAAATGCTGCTGCAATTGAGCAGATTCTGTGTCTTTGCATACAGTTGGTTCAGCTCTTGAGTATATTCCTCTGTTTATTAAGTGACCTTTCTCATCTGAGAAATGTTTCTATCCTGCAGTGAAACTTTAGTCCCTGGAAGATGATAAAGATTATTCATAATTCAGGAGCAAAGCCAGGCATTCAATGATAGTTATTTGTTGACTGCTTTTCTAAGAAATCTCACATCTTATAAGTGTGGCTCACTTGGTCTCAAAGGGCTGAAGCAATGCAGGTGAGTCTATTGCCACAGATGAGATCTTCCATAGTGATGCAGGTTTGGGAAGAATCTGCCACAATAATTGGGTGAACAAGTCTTTATAAAAACCTGTGCCACAGAGGCTAAGCATCTTTCCAAGAACTTCATAATCAGCATGAATTGACAAACCCATGCAATTTATTGTCCAAGATGTGCAGATGTTCACCTATGAATGTCAGTTGCTATACCTTTGTGCTTTATTCATGGGCTTCAGAGGGGTGTCTGGTTGGCCACTTTAGGAAACAAGATACTGGCCTTCTGGTATCTGCAGAATGCCCCTTATCTCAATAATTCTTCTTATGTAAGTAAGTGGATATGCACAACGTGGGTGGCACTGTGGGTTAAACCACAGAGCCTAGGGCTTGCCAATCAGAAGGTCGGTAGTTCGAATCCCCGCGAGGGGGTGAGCTCCCGTTGCTCGGTCCCTGCTCCTGCCAACCTAGCAGTACGAAAGCACAAAGTGCAAGTAGATAAATAGGTACTGCTCCAGCGGGAAGGTAAACAGCATTTCCGTGCGCTGCTCTGGTTCGCCAGAAGCGGCTTAGTCATGCTGGCCACATGACCCGGAAGCTGTACGCTGGCTCTCTCGGCCTATAGAGCGAGATGAGCGCCCCAACCCCAGAGTCGTACTGGACCTAATAGTCAGGGGTCCCTTTACCTTCAAGTAAGTGGATGGTGGTTACCTAAAGCTTCATCTGCTAACCTATTTATAGATTATGCCCCAATCCTTTCTCAAGTACTGTAATCTTATGAACCACATTGTGTCCGTGATATCTGGGTTTGATTATTGTTTTTGAGTGGGCATCTGTTTAAATTAACACTAGGAATGGCAGAGAAATTCGGTTCTGTTAGGATTTAATACGAACCTACCTACTTTGAACCTTCCAAAGTAATATGTGAACAGAAAATAGCTTTCCTTCAATATTTACTCTTCTCCAAATTTTGTGATAATGTTTTCTAAAATGTGTATATTAGGGGAATGTGTGCATCAAAATGCATATATCAGTGAAATAACATAAAGTGCTTTATATTAGGATAAATTGGTTGCAAAAAGGTGACTATCAGGCAAATTGCATATAAAATGTGTATATTATGAGAAATTTGCATTAAAATGCTTTTACATTTTTATTAGGATTTTTATTTTTATTTTTACTATGCGTAATGGTGGATATTTTTTAACACTGTGGGTAAAAGAGCAGGCAATTGCTAGAGGAATGTCAGCAATAAGTAGAAAGGCCCAGGAAGAGAAGGGAAGGGAAGCCAGGGATCCTAGGCAAGATGGTGATGAATAGGTGGTCTAGGATGCAAGGCATTATATGTCTATTTCCCCATTTATTTGCTCTTTTCAGCCTGGCCCACACAAACATATAAACAGCCGGCTAAATTAGATCAAGGAAACATGTTGCCAGTGTTCATCTATAAGATCAGGAAGTAATTAATACATTTGGTGATTCAACTAAGATTACTTTGAATGTGAACACAGTTGACAAAGACGTAACCAGTATTAGAATCATTCCTATACGTTACTCAACATAATGCAAGGGACTGAAATAACCCTTGCCAGGCGGTGACTGCTAAACTTTCATTTGATTCTTTGAAAGCAAAACAGCTTTTCTAAAATAGCACAGCACATTTCCTGCATGCTGTGGAAGAACCATCCTTTTTAGTCAGGTTATGCTAAATCTGGCGACAAATAGTGTCTCAAAGCAGTATTTGATTAGAGGATTTAAAAGGACAGGGAGAGAGAGAGAGAGAGAGAGAGAGAGAGAAGGTTGATTGACTTTTAAATGCATGACACTGAGTGTTATAGAAAACTCATTGTATAGAACCTAATTTGCAGTGTAACTTGTGGATAATTGAAAAGTAATTTACTGCTTCTTGTTAAAAGTTACAAATTTAAATATCACTTGTGGAAATTTGCTGTTTCAAAATAATTGCCATGCCAATAGTGTACTGAATATATGAGCTGTTTTGTCAACTGTGTATAGACTACTCTTTGTGGTGAATGTAGGGGGGCCTGCTGAGGATGTACTAGCTGTACAATTCCACCTTTCTAGAATTCCTTCTCCCATTGCTGCTTTCGCAACACTCATATCATAATTGGCAACTGTTGATTAAACCCAGTTTGTCTTTGAAATCTGAGTCTCAATTGCTGTTTGCGTGACTGCAAGGTGTCCAAGGGTAAGGTGAGTAAGCAGTTTATAAAATTATGCATTGCATGGAGGAAATGGATGAATAAAAGTTTTCCTCCCTCTCTTATAATACTAGAATTCATGGGCACCCAATGAAGCTGAAGATGTTGGACCACAGCCATGTCTGAGTATTCCGATAAAATGATCACAAATTACTTGAAGGCCTTTTCATAAGTTCCAGCCAAGCACATGCACCAAATGTTGGCAGGACAGAAAGAAAAAGACTCTAGAGCAGCTCAACATCTAGTCATGCTTGAACAGGACAACAGTTCTGTAGAAGGCATTTTTTTCAAGTAATGAAGGGGCATATTACAATATTGTTCTATTATTATCCCAAAGGGGGGAGGTTTCTACACCAACCAGAAGGACAGGGTTTTTTTGTTGCTTAAATGTTACAGTGCAAATGGGCCTCTCGTTGGAATGTCCAGCTTGGGCGGGTAGAGATATAGAACAAGGTTGAATAGATTTATTGTGACCCCAGAAGGAGGGAGATTGCAGGAAGGAGGGAGGGGAGACCAAGACCTTACATGGTAATAGGAACTTACTATAAGTTTCGATTTCCCAGAAATCAGGTGGTTTATAAGAAATCAGGTGGTTCACAAGAAATCAGGTGATATTGTATTCTGCAAGTCTATATAAAGGGGGCGCGCCCTGACTGGGTGTGCAGGTTGTGAACTTATCGCCCTGTACCTTTGTTCTGCATATATGCATTTCAAATAAAATCCTGTTAATAACCTGCAAGGACGTTTAGCCGCTTTGTGTGAATCTGTGCTCCAGGGACTCAATAGCAGACGTGGTTGGTCCTTCAGTATCATGGTCCCAAGTTATTTAGGACATTCATTAAAGGTCAAAGCATCCACCACTACCTCTTCCTTAACCTGTCCTGAAACTTAACTGAAGACAAGTAATCAGACCCTCCCAACAGAATGCCTTTTCCTATATTGCATACTGGTAATACAAGTTCCAGAATCCCCGGTATTCTGTCAGTTTCCTGCTGGGATTTCTGGAACTTGTAGTCCTCAGCCGCATTGGGTAAGGACAGATTGCACTGGAATTTAGAAGTGCCCAGTGCTACTGCTTTCCCCTTTTTCAAATTTGTGGGCCTTGGGTTAGGGCAAGGTACTGGCAGCTCATGGGATCAAGGCAAGCATAGCCCTGTAATTCACACCAGGCTTTGTGAAAGTCTGGGTTCAGTTCAATTTTGTCCTCTTTCTTGCAGCATCACTGCTACCAGGGTTTTAGACTTGTAGGACAAGGAATCTGCAAGCCAGGTCTTGTTGTCTAGTAGCCAAGTGTAAAGGTCAGTACTTTACAGTGAATATGGCAGGAGTAAATTAGGCAAAAGGTTGGAAGAGTGAGGATGATGTTTCATCAACAACTATGATGGTGTGGGAAAATAAATAGGCATAAGAGTTAGACATAATGAAGAGTCTCCACCAGAATAATAATATCCACATCAGTAATCATAGCTGGCAGATTACTGTGGCAACCCTAAAAAAGTTTTTATTAACTATTATCCCCATGGAATTATTCTCCCCAGTGTATTGCTGCTTTATGAAATCTATTTTGTCTAGCTTTTTCTTTGCTCCTAATAGAAATTCAGCAGCAGCAATAATAATTATAACAAAAACCCGGAAGGTACATAGTAGAACCATAAATATTTACAGAAATCTTGATAATGTGTAACTGAATTTACCTGGCTAGCATTACTCATCTGAAAAATAAAGGCTTTGGAAAACGACGATAATATTTTCTTTTCTAAACTATTCTGTAGTTCACAATTCTATTTTTCCTGGGCATTCCTTGTATTTTATAAGCAAGGGTCCAAAGAACCATTAAACTATTTTCATGAGCCCAATGGATATTTTTGCTGCATTTCTGAAACATGGTGTTGCTGTCAGGAGATTGTCCTACTCTCGAGTAGGACCCTGGCAGAGCCACGCGCCCGACTGGCATGTTCTCTCCCTCCTGGTCGATCGTTCGGGAGCTTCAAAAGCCTTCTTCTGCCCGAACATCACAGCAACCAAAGCCAAAAGACATCGGCACACTTAGGGATCTGCAGTCTTCGCAGCTTGCGTAACAGAACTCAGCAACTCAGCATTTTGGCTAATCTACTTTATTTACATATAAACACACATGGAGCACTGCAACATGGCTCCCTCTCTAGCATCAGACAGCAAAGAGAAAAAGAACAAAGGACAATAGTACCACTTCACAGAACTCAGTAACACAAACATCCTGTCTCCGTCACTTCCCACACTGTGGAGTCAAAACATACACCGTCATGTGATAGACAACAATCTTATGACTGCAATCACGGAGCAGGAATCTTAACAGTTGCATGTTCCCTGGTGCTGAAGCAGACTTTGTAACTGAGGATTCAAAAGCAGTTTATAGTGTAGCATGAGCCCAAACTGTAGAAGAAAAGTCAAAAATTCCACTGGGCTATCACAACTGGTGTGTATGAAGGCTTAGCAGATATTTGGACATCTGCCTTCATGCTCTATGTGACTTCATAGTGATCAGTTTCACCTGGAAAACCACTGGCCATGAATTTGACACATAAGATTAATCCAGTAAGAAAAATCCCCATTTCTAACATTGCTAATTTTTGCTCTTGGATAAAATGCCTTTTTATTTCACTAGAACAGCCATTCCATTTCTAAATGTTTGCTTTGGTAAATTACTGAACTGTTTACATTTTGCAGTAAACAGACATAAACAATTTGGTATGCTAAATGTTTCTGGGGCATCTCACTTTTTGTAGTGTCTAATGCACTATTATAGGCCTTAATGACTCTAATGCTTCAAAGTGCACTAGATGAGTAAAAGGTAAAGGTAAAGGTACCCCTGCCCATACGGGCCAGTCTTGACAGACTCTAGGGTTGTGCGCTCATCTCACTCTAGAGGCCGGGAGCCAGCGCTGTCCGCAGACATTTCCAGGTCACGTGGCCAGCGTGACGAAGCTGCTCTGGCGAACCGGCACCAGAGCAGCACACAGAATGCTGTTTACCTTCCTGCTAGAAGCGGTACCTATTTATCTACTTGCACTTAATTGTGCTTTCGAACTTCTAGGTGGGCAGGAGCTGGGACCGAACGACGGGAGCTCACCCCGCCGCGGGGATTCGAACCACCGACCATGCGATCGGCAAGTCCTAGGCGCTGAGGTTTTACCCACAGCGCCGCCCGCGTCCCTTTAACTTTAGATGAGTAGTGTCAGCTAAAAACAACTTTCAAAAGACTCTTATAAGTGATCTCCAAAATAATTTACCTGTTTCACAATTCCTCTGTGTTTTTTAACATTTACCTCAAGGATCGCTATACCTCCAGATTATTAATATATTTTAGCCTGTAAAAAGTTCTATACTTTTTGACATTGAGTCAATAGGAAGCTTTCCTTAAACCTTATAAATAATCATTACAGTTATTTCCATCTTTCATATGATATGTGAATTCTCAGGCCCTTTCCCCATTTTAAAGAAACATTTATGGCAAAATCACATGATGTTACTGTTTACCTCAGAGAATGTCAACCATTTTGAGCAAGTGCTATGGGCACCATCCCCTCTTATCACCTCTCCTCTCCCTTAGATCACCTTCCTAAGAGATAGATGCCTTTTCAAGAGATCTGGGTAAAAGTCAGATCCAGTAGAATTAATCTGAGCCTTGAAAAAGCATACAAAGCTGAAAGAGGAAGTAGGAAAGAGAATTACTCTTCTGACATCTTCCTTCAGCTCTATGGGCTTTTCAAGGGAAAATCAATAACCAGCTCATGACTAAAGGGACCGGGAGATGTGTAGGTGGTTCAGAGGCTTCATTGATGCTGCAGAAAGATGTCAAGGGCACCATAGTGCTTACAGGCACCAAGTATTTGCACCCAGGAGAATTAGAGTAGCTACCCACTTCTCCAAGGCGTTGACTTGCCCCTCACATTGAGGGGGCCTTGCGTTGTGTGACATGATTTGCATGTCATGCTCCCTCTATGTGTCCCACCCCTGCCCAGTGTGCAAGTGCTGTCCAACGGCAGCGGGCAGCGGGAGGATAGCAGTCCCCTCCATATTGAGGGGTGCTCAGCCCCCTACCCACAAATACTGAGGGGGCTGAAGCCCCTTCCGACCCCTATAGTTGGTGCCTCTGTCCCACTTACTTTCAAAAACAGATGAAAACTAATGCCAGCCCTCCTGGTGTCCAGAACATGGTCTGAGGACACATGATCTGGCCACATTTCTGAAGGTAAGCAAGTCTGGGTCTGCTCAGTGATGAATAGGAAACCACCTTGGAATGCCATGTAAGCTTCCTTGAGTTGCATGATGGGGGGGAAATGTGTGATATAAATGTACTAAATATTAATTATGGTGTGATTTCAGTACGGAACTGCTGCTGGACACATGTGAACTAAGCAATTGTGACACATGGAGCAGAGTCTCCTGCAATTCCAACAGTAAACAAGCAGTAAAGTTCTAATTTTCTAGGCTCAATATGGTTATAACACTGCAAATGACATAAATTCACGACATACCTTTTCCACTGAGTTAGAGCCTAGTCACTTCTATAGTAATGTACATTTTTCACTCTTGTTTCATGTCACACTTCTCTGAAAACATGTCCCCTTTTATTCTGGAAATGATACGAACCTTCTTTTTTATCTTCCAGAGAAACCTTCACTTTTGTATCCGTTATATCTTTGAAAGAGGATAGAAACAGAACTACATCGCCTTTCTCATTCTTAATAGGGACAATGTCCAATAGGCACCAAAATGAAGACCCTGTAGGGGGAAAAAAGAATATATTTAATTCAAACAGCAATCTTTTTTCTTCTTTGGTAGAAAGATATATTTAAAGAATGAAAATTACAAGTAGTGCAATTTTAAAAAATACCAAACCAAAACACCCATAACTTATTTAAAGGGTCAATAGTCAGGAAATCACAGATGTTCAGCTCCTGTAAATCTCTTTGCATCATCAGCTGAAGCTCAGTAATTCTGCTTCCTCTGAAACCAAAGCATTAATTTAAACGCAATATGCATCTACTGGGATCATTAATAGTCTAATGAAGCTTTTTATTTTTCTTACGTGTTATTTCCCTTTTAACTTGGCCTGTGTTTCTTATTTTAAAGAAATGCCCTCCCCCCCACCAGTATGTTAACTTTGGCTTCTTAACCTCCTTTATTCACTATCAAATGTCATTACTTTAGATTATGCCATCTCTCCCTCCTTGCCCTCCCCCTGGCATTGGTTACATTCCTGGCGTCTAATGTATGACTCCACTGTTTCAGAGACATTAAAACTAATCACACTCTGCCTTAAAATAGAAACTAAAGCATAGCTCCTCAAATCTCAGCTGTTAAATACAAGCAAGTTGAAACTCATTAAATGCTTGATTTCTACACAGGAGAATATCTGATACCCCTCTGCCTACGGAAATTACTGTGATAAATGTCTTCTGTGCAGTGTGTTAATTGCACTATGGCAGCATGGCAGGATTGTTTAAACACACTAGTTCAAAATGCATACAATTACATGTGTTTAAAGTCACTAATTTTTTCCTGAATGAGTATGATGTATTTAATGCGCTGGCTGTGATTTTTATAGTCATACTACATGCTACTACTTAACATGATTAATAGTAGCAAGTTGCAATTCGCACAAATATTTTATGCAGCAGGAGAAAATGACAACAGTCCCCAGTTATTTCCAGCAATATGCCTCGTGTGTTGAGGTAAATGGAATTCACGTACCAAGGAAATCGGGTCTGAATACACAACTACTGGACATACATTTTGGAAAGTGTCTACCAAGGCAACAATAATACATCATAATAAAATGCAGTCAGCGCTCCTTGGGATTTTTCAGGGTAAAATCCCCCCTGCTTAACCTCAGGTGAGCAATTTGTGTGTTCCTGTGGTATTATGTTCCTGATAGTCTATGGTAGGGCTTTTCTTTTCAGCGGGAACTCAGTTCTGGCACCTCTCAGGTGTTCATAGTGAGTTCCGGCACCTCTTTTTCTAGAAAAAATAGCACTGGACTATGAGGATTCTGACCCAAAGAAGGAGCAACCAGCTGGTTCAGGAACACCAGTGGTGCAACCTTTGGAGGTGCTGAACTGGGACTCTGACACTGAGCTAGAGCTCCCAGGATCCAGAGACACACAATTTAGCAACAAGCACTGATCCAGGCTTGCCAATCAGAAGGTCAGCGGTTCAAATCCCCGCGACGGGGTGAGCTCCCGTTGCTCGGTCCCAGCTCCTGCCCACCTAGCAGTTTGAAAGCACGTCAAAGTGCAAGTAGATAAATAGGCGCCGCTCTGGCGGGAAGGTAAACGGCGTTTCCGTGCGCTGCTCTGGTTTGCCAGGAGCAGCTTAGTCCTGCTGGCCACATGACCTGGAAGCTGTACGCCGGCTCCCTCAGCCAGTAAAGCGAGATGAGCGCCGCAACCCGAGAGTCATCCGTGACTGGACCTAATGGTCTGAGGTCCCTCTACCTTTACACCTGGGGTTTCACATACCCCAGTGCCCGTTTTCCAGTGCGGGTGGCATGGAAGGCACGTTTCCATGCCCATTGTTCAATCTGGGCACTGTGAGAAGTGAAGTTACAGGGAACCAGGCACAAGGCCTTTTTAGTAGTTGCACCCGCCCTGTGGAATGCCCTCCTGGCAGTGCCAGATTAGGTACTGGCCTATGAGCCCTACGCCTTTTAGGGGCCCCATGACAACGGATCAAATAATATTGTTTTGGTTTATTTAAATTTTTGGTTGGTGAAATAAAAAACTTATTAAGAGATAATTTGCAAGCCCCCCTCTGCACCCCAATTTTGACTTCTTAGGGGCATCCACAGCGTTTAATCCAGCACTGCCTCTTGGCAGATGTCAAAGTTAAACAACTATATACCGTATTTTTCGCTCCATAAGATGCACTTTTTTCCTCCTAAAAAGTAAGGGGAAATGTGAGTGCGTCTTATGGAGCGAATAGCGCTGCGCAGAGAGGTAGAGCTGCGCAGCGCCCCTTCAGCGAAGCAGGAGGAGGAACGGAGCCCCTTCTGTTCAGCAACGCGCCTGTCCTGCGAAGCCGGAGGAGGAACAGAAGGGTCTCCTTCTGTTCCTTCTCCAGCTTCGCTGAAGGGGCGACGCACCTGCCCTGGCTTCTGCCTTAGCCGCGCGCAGCTTCTTTGGGCAGGGGGAGCCTTCATCGCGCTGCCCTGAAAAGGCTTGGCACGGTTATCCCAGAAGCCAGAACAGCCACACGGTATCCCAGAAGCCAGATCCCTCTTGCTGTTCTGGCTTCTGGGATTCAGAATAATTTTTTCTTGTTTTCATCCTCCCAAAACTAGGTGCGCCTTATGGTCTGGTGCGTCTTATGGAGCGAAAAATACGGTGATTTCTTGTAGGCACCTGAAGGCAGCTCTGTTTCGGAAAGCTTTTAATGTTTGATGCTGTGTTTGTGTTGGAAGCCAACCAGAGTGGCTGGGGCAACCCAGTCAGATGGGGAGTAAAAGAATTATTAATTATTATTATTATTATTATTATTATTATTATTATTATTATTATTTATTTATTTATTTATTATTATTACAGGTGGGAGCAGACTAAGAGACGACAGAGTGCTAGACTTTAGGCTAGAGGATTGCTCCTAGCAACAGGCTACTCCATTGCCCATACACAAGAAGGTCTCATAGACTAGGTATGGGCAGATCCATCAGTTTATGTTTCTCTCTGTTTCTCATTTTTTCAGACTTCAGTTCTTCACATTTCCCTATCAGTTTTCATTTAGAACATAATAAAATATGGAACAAACAGCAGACAAATTAGGATTCAATACCTTGGCAACGCAAACTGTTTGACCATATAATAATGATAATTAACAGAAGCAGCATTTATTTACAACTCTGAGAAGAAAACATATGGTTCTAGTTTATCTTCAAAATTATTATTCCAAAAAAAAAACAATAAAAAGAGACTCTTTCAACCAATCTCCTAATTTTTCTCCTCGAGTTACTTCTTGAGAAATGAGTAAATTTTAACCAGCAATGAACGAATGGATTTATTATAATCACTGACTTGTTTTACATAAATGAAACACGTAATAGTTAACACTGTTTAAATAAAACAGTCAGTTGTAGCTAAAGCAAATAAACCACCAACATTAAATTAAACTAGGACTGTAGCTAAATAAGATGCATGTTAAACTGAGAAATTCAATGTCTCCAAATTATTATTTTTCCTGTCTGGATTGTCTGTGTGGATTTCTAGCGTTCTGGAATACTCCGTTCTTGCAGCAGCAATTAATTCTAAATCATCAGTGTCAGTGTCTCTCCTTTTAAATATGCCAAAAGAGTTATCTTCAAATGAAGCAGAATGTCACATCCTGCCATTTCTTTAATTTTATTTAGAGCTCCTCTCTAACCATAGCAGCTGGGGAGGCTGCCTTGCTCGCACCTTGGGAATATGGTGGGTTGCTGGCGCCAACTGAGAGGGGAAGGTATGAGGCAGTGAGAGGTCAGGGTGGGGCAGGTGCTGCATGGAAACCAACACAATGCTTTTAATGTCACATCTGCACTACTCCATGCCAAGATCTCTTTAGAAATGTATGCTGTATTTTTCCATCTATAAGACGCCCCCATGTATAAGACACCCCCTATTTTTGAGGACTCCAATTTAAGAAAATGGGGGGAGATACTATCCGTGTATAAGACGAGCCCAGATTCTGAACATTATTTTAGAGTAAAAAAAAACCAGTCTTATACATGGAAAAGTATGGTATTTATAAAAAGTAAGGTTCATGAAAAGTTTTAAATTTAATGAAATGCTCACAGATGTTTTGATGGATGAAAGGGCATTAGGATCTTGTTGTATTATCTTTTTTGAAACCAACCTTAATTTGGCAACATTTCCTATATTCTTGTTTTATCTGTGCTGCAATATCAATTGGGAAAGCATGTGTCCTCAAGCCGAGTGCCAGATCACGATTCAAGGCACTGATTTTTTAATTATTATTTAATATTGTTCATAGCATGATGAACTTGCAGCAATAAAATAATACAGAACATATATCCTTAATATAAGCCAGCATCAATGATGTAAGAGAGAGAAGATACCAGATTCACTGACAAGCTGGAATCAGATTAAACCTCTGAGGTACTAGCTGAAGAACATCAATAACTTTTAGTACTTGTTGAATGGCGGAAGTCAGAGATCTTCACATTGTCATTGCTTTCACATCTTTACTGGTTTCATTTTTTAAGATTCTAACACATAGGAAAATAACTATGTTAAATAAATGCAATTATTTGTACACTACTGGTGTGTGAGAAATCCAGTGACTATGGCATTTCAAAAGGGGGGGAGTTATTGTTTTTTAGAAAGCTTTTCACAATAAATAACTTCCTTTGCCTCAGATAGTACACACAAAAGGCACTGCCTCTGTCAATAATCACTGTCTGACTAAGATCTCCTTCACAGATTTATATTTATGCATTCTGTTTATTGCCCTTAGCTACTTTCTGAGAAGAAAGAGATCTCACCCCCCTCTTTGCAGTAAGATCCTAATGTTATAAAAAAACCAACCCGCTTGAACATCCTCAGGGCTGTGAACTTAGTTAGGGTAAAACGAGACAAGAGCTGGTGGATTTAATATTATACAAAGTCACAATATTTCTTTTGTATCAAAATTCAACCAGCATGGAATCCTTTTCAAACCAGGTGAGCACAAGCCCTTAAAGCCAAACTTATGGAGGCCACATGGCAGCCGTGGGCAAAGGCAGCAGCAAAGTGGGTACAGCAACAAATTTCCTTGCACATCCCTCTCTATCCTCCAGCCAGGCAAATAGGAAGCATGACGTCAGGCTTCAGGGAATCGGATCCCTCCCCCAGAGGCAGTAAATAAGCAGATCAAATGAAAAGAGTGTTCTTACCAGTTAGTTCCTTTAATAATCACAGCGAGAGAGAAAAGGAATGCATACCTCTCTAGAAATGGTGTTGCTCCCAGTACAGGTTTACCCCCTCCATCTCCATTAATCTACATCATTCCTACATTCTAGCATTCTCAATGCCTGTCTAGTCTTAGGCGAAGGTGGGTCAGGAATGCTGTCCAAGGACACTGAATCTGCCAACTGTCTCTCTCCTGGTGTTTCCTCTTCTAGCTGTTCCTCACCCAGTATTTCCCAGCTTTCCCCCTCTGGACTATGCCCCTCTGCAAACCACTGTTCTAAATCAGTACTGTCCTCCTGCCCTAGGGATGGTTCAGGAGAAGGGGGGCGGCCCCCACCATTCCTACTCAGTCCAGCCTCTGACAGAGTTTGAGGATGTATTTGTAGCCAGGCAAAAACACTCAAGAATGCCATTCTTGGTCTGAGGAGAGGTATCCCCAAGAGCCAGGCAGAGATACCTGGAGACTGCAAATAACCCTTGAATTCAGCAACAGATTTCATCCTCAGCTAAATCTCCCACCCTCTCCTTCTGCATCAGATCATAGTGAACATAGAGTAGGAAGTGAGAGATCCCACCTCCTCTTCACTGCCTGCAACACGTGGAAAAATCAGGAAGAGTTTTCCCTTCAAGACAGGGATCAGGAAGAGGATGGTTAATCTCGGTTGGTGCCATAGCACAAATAAGATCACACCAGGATGTGGCAGGTTAGGTTTCCTCAACATGACATTCAATACATTGAATTTCTGCCTGCTAACAATCTGGGGATGAAGCTCCTAAAGGTGAATTGCAACAACAGTGACATTTTACACAGAAGAAGCTGAAAGCTGGCTGCGGTAGTCATCTTTGCCACATTAAGTTCATAATGGGATTTTACAGCATGGTGAGGAATTACATGCTTAGAGAGTATTATTCTTCCAGATTTAGCAGATGAAACTGCACAGTCATATCATCCAGCCAGAAATTGTTCAATAAAAGGAATGTGAGTAACTCTCAACTTGTAAGTTATCAGGTTGTATTTGCTGCTTTTAATACTGCATGTAACCACAGAAGCCCAATTCTCTCTCTCTCTCTCTCTCTCTCTCTCTCTCTCTCTCTCTCTCTCTCTCTCTCTCACACACACACACACACACACACACACACTCTCACACACACACAATGCAGAAGGCTAAAGTAAGCAAGGGGAGGAAGGCTGTAACTTTTGATCCCAATGTTGCCATGACTCCAACCCAAACATGCTTACACTTTGCTAACTCTCTCCCTCTGATTTACGCACATTTGGCAATCATCTGAAATGGCTGGGCTGCTGGCTGTACTGCCATAAGCTCTTCCATGGGCTTTAATAGGGCTTAATAAATGGAAATTAGTGATGTATGGAAGTGAGAGCTGGACCATATAGAAGGCTGATCGCCGAAGAATTGATGCTTTTGAATTATGGTGCTGGAGGACACTCTTGAGAGTCCCATGGACTGCAAGAAGATCAAACCTATCCATTCTTAAGGAAATCAGCCCTGAGTGCTCACTGGAAGGACAGATCCTGAAGCTGAGACTCCAATACTTTGGCCACCTCATGAGAAGAGAAGACTCCCTGGAAAAGACCCTGATGTTGGGAAAGATGGAGGGCACAAAGAGAAGGGGACGACAGAGGACGAGATGGTTGGACAGTGTTCTCGAAGCTACCAGCATGAGTTTGACCAAACTGTGGGAGGCAGTGGAAGACAGGAGTGCTCTGGTCCATGGGGTCACGAAGAGTCGGACATGACTAAACGACAACAAATGGAAATATCTTTGTTGCTTTTGGAAGGGCTGATACATATACAGCAACTAATAATGAAAAATACATAGTGTACTGTGTGGCTTATGTTGTACCCTGTCCCAGTACACACCTGACTACAGGCAACCCCCTATTTGCCTGGGAGTTGCGTTCTGGGTCATCATGCGTGGCAATGAAGCACACAGAAGTCTTCTCTACCCCATTATGCCTCCACCTCATTCTGCCTCCTTTTGTGGCCATGATGCACACATCATGGCCTACATACAATGGATATATGTGTGAAGGAAGCAACCCACCACCTGCTACAACTCTGGGTTAGCTGCTCAGTTGGTACAGCATGAGGCTCTTAATCTCAGGGTTGTGAGTTTGAGCCCCATGGTGAGCAAAAGGTGCCTGCCTGCATTGCAGGGGGTAATAATAATAATAATAATAATAATAATAATAATAATTCAGGTGTCTTCTAAACGTCAGATAGTTGTTAATTTCTTTGACATCTGATGGTAGGGCTTTCTACAGGGTGGGTGCCACTATTGAGAAGGCCCTCTGCCTGGTTCCCTGTAACTTCGCTTCTTGCAGTGAAGGAACCACTGGAAGGCCCTCAGCACTGGACCTCAGTGTCCAGGTTGAACAATGAGAGTGGAGAAGCTCCTTCAGGGTTGGATTAGATGAACCTCGTGGTCCTTTCCAACTCTACAATTCTAACTGCACCCTTCCCAAAGGTAACTTTTTTTGTTTGCGGGGGGGATGACTAAATTAGGATTTTTATGTATAAATACTGAATATTTGAAAGCTCCTTGAGTTATCTATCTATCATCTATCTATCGTCTATCATCTATCTATCTATCTATCTATCTATCATCTATCTATCTATCTATCTATCATCTATCTATCTATCTCTATCTATCTATCTATCTATCTATCTATCTATCTATCTATGTATCATCAATCATCTATCATCTATCATCTATCATCTATCATCTATCTATCTATCATCTATCTATCTATCTATCTATCTATCTATCTATCTATCATCTATCTATCTATCTATCTATCTATCTATCTATCATCTATCTATCTATCTATCCCACCTGTCCCTCCAAGAATATCAAGGTGGTGTACATTACTCCCCCCCATCTAGTCCAGAACACTAACTACTACACTACACTGGCTTTTAATATAAACATTAAGAATTCAATTTTATTTGGGGGGGCTGTTAGGAGGGGCAAGCATCATTCCTACTCATTTCTATCCTTTCTATAGGATACAAATAACTTTCTCTCTCTCTCGCATCCTCTCTCTGCTTGTTTTTATGTCTCCCTCTTTATCTCTGAAATGTAAAATTGTTCAGGAGCAATTATGTAAGAGAGGAATAAAATCCAAGATACAAGAGAACGAAGGGGTTATTGACTCAGGGCAACTAACTATGTAAAACTGTTCATAAGAAAATACCATTATATAATAAGTTATCATCCTGCTTGCTTCATAGATTATCTGTAAATCTTTCTGCCAGAGATCTTAAGAGCAAAAGAATTAAAAGCTAGACTAGTCCAGAGGTCCTTCTAACATGGCATCAATCCTGAAGAGGGCTAAAATTGCTGAGAAGACTTTGCTGGCACACACTGCAAAAATTTGCTCACTTAAAGCCCAAGTAAGTAAATCATAAGAACATAAGGACCCAAATACATTGATAAGACCAGTGCTTTCTTCTGGGCGGACACAGGGAACGCATACCCCTAAACATTTTGTGAATCTAAGTTTGGCCTCGTTGAGGGGCAGTATTTCAATATGAGTAGGGGGGGGGAAGCACTGGATAAGACTTGACTTCCTAGCTGAAGCCATTTTGACTGTTCTTTCATCAACACAGCATGCTTTTTAAATAAAAAGAAAAAAACCATGTTTTGACAGTGTCCAGTGATATTACAGCCAAGAAACCCTCATTGAGAATGAATGAATTGGCAAACATTATAACTCAACAGATAGGACTGGCAGCCTGGTGACCGCCTGGGCTAATGCCATACCTATCGCAATCCTCTGTGGATTTATGCATTTCCCACCTAATTATTACTATCATTCATATTGTATAGTACTTTTACACCATGTCCCAAGATAAAATTACAGTGGGGAACAAATGTAGCCTACCCCTTGCCTCTGGTTTCCTATTAAGCCCTTTATTAGCGGTGTGATATGCAACAAAGAAACAGTCGTTTTTAGCAGTGCACTCCATTTATTGAATGTTTTCCCTACAGAGGCTCACCCAGCACACTGCTGGTTTCTTGGAACTAGGCTGAAACACTTTTGTTCATGCAATCTCCTGATTGTTTTAAAAAGTAAGGGTTTTCTACAATGTTTTAGTGTTGCATTTTATATTTAACTCACTGTGTTGTATGTACATCACCCTGGAATTATAAACAGAGTGGTACAAACATGTTTTAAAGAGCATTGTAAAAATGGTAGTGTGTGTGTGTGTGTGTGTGTGTGTGTGTGTACCCAATATGAGAGAAAAATCTGGTACATGTATTAAAGAAATATCTATAAACTCACATGCAAATACATTTCCCCCACCACTATCCTCCAACAGCCCTGCAGAGGACTGTCCCGTGTAAAGAAGAAGATACAGCCATCCTAAGCTTAGGACCTAAAGCCTATCAAATTCTTTTTGCCGCCTGAATCACAAAATCCCATAAGCACCTCATCACCCGGCAGCAAAATGATGGTGAAAACAACAATAACCATCAACGACAATAAATTAAATAATGAAAGAAATTAAAGAACAGACAATTTCCTGCCCATTCATGATGCACAAAATCAGCTACCAAAGGGAGCCATCTCACTATGGTCTGCAAAACACCCACACCCAACATTCCTGACTGCAACAAAATCCACCCTTTTTAGCATATGACACTCCATTGACCACTCTCTCTATGATCCCTGTACACAATGAAAATCCACACTGAACTTTAAAAGCTAAGAGTTTACAGAAGATGGTGAGGTGGAACCGCCTGCCTGACTCCAGCATAGACCCAAACCCTCCTGAGCTAGTGGAACTGGTTGTGTCGTTCTCTTGATTCTGACCTACTTGTGTATTACCTGAGTTTTCAGAAGTTGGCAGGTACCTTATTTTGAGCTCCTTTTGATTTAGAATAAAGATATAGATCACATCCACACCAGGCACTTGTACAGCATTAACAGCCATGCCTTCTCCCCCCCAAACCCTAGGAAGTGTCGTTTGTTAAGGGTGCTGGGAATTGCAGCACTGTGAAGGGATGCCTTCACTCAGCCTTCACAAGGGATGCCTTCAATCAGTTCCCAGGATTGTTTGGCAGTAGCCATGACTATTAAAGTGGTATAAGAGTGCTTTAAATGAGTGGTGTGGATGTGAGCAGGGATGAAAGCAATACAAGCTGCAGATGAGCACCTGGTCAGAATGTGAACAAAAAATAAATAAACTTGCAACTTACTGATGGTATAAGGCAACTGGCAGAGAAATAACTGAGTTTTCAAACTGAGCTTTTGAGTTTTTGTCTTGCCAGATAAAAGAGCACTTTTAGAATATCTGTTCAATATCTAATAGAAACAAAATATATCAAGAAAATGTAGCCATTATAGTAAATACTTACTATATTTCCTAATAGCATTTTACCTAGCTCAGTTCTGTGCTGATTATTCAGTGTTTAAAACGCTCTGTATTATGAATTCGGATATGTGCCTGAAATCACTGCTTGGTCTCTAGGCAAGCCTGTACTGAAAGTGTGTCAGGGCTGTCAGTTAGAGAAGTCAAACTTCCTCCTGGTTCTAGGTTTAAAATTACAGAACAGTTTCACAATATTTCACTTTTTTCCTATTATGTCCCAAGGCTTTTTTGCTTCTAAAATAGCTCATGTAATGTATTAAAATAATAACACCACTGCATATGAAAACTTACATCCATTACTGTTATACTGTACCTCCCCAAGTTTCATTACAAGAGACACAACAAAGGTAAATAATAGTTCTCTCCCCCAGTTCATTTGCTTCTTTGCCAGGTAAGAGCAATACTGGAAAGCTATCCTATCACCTTGATTTTAATGACACTTCTGCCCCAAGCATGCTACCTGCAAGAAATGCATATTAAAAGGAGATCAGTATGTCTGTATCATTAGGAAAATCTGACTCCAAACACTCTGACTGTACCATGAAACAACCTGGGAAGCAGATTCCAAAGGTCGTACCCCTTTCCCGCTTCTAATCTCTATTTCTCCATGTCATTAACAAACAACTTTGGTTCTTTTCGTTTTGCATCATCAACAGCAAATTTATAGCTGAAAGGAAGAAGAGGCTGTGTTTGTTCAGCGAAATTAGTTCTTCCATGTTGAACCATTTCTTGTTTTCAACCTGTGTACAAATGCTATCCTTCCATCTAAAAATGGAACGCAGAAAGACCCACTTGATACTTTGCAACAATCAGGAAGTATACAACTGAGTAACAGAGTTCCTGTTAACCTGCTGAAACTGGTGGGTGAATGTATAAAGGCTAAGCACTAGGTCTTTCTGGGGTTTTTTCCCCCATTTCAAAAACTCTGGACACACAGTGAATTCTCCCCTTTTTGAACTGGAAAACTTGAGAAATGCTTAAGTAAACACGTTACTGCATTGCTTCCTCCGTTCACCAAGCTCTCCTGTGGCTGTATAGCCTAGTTCGCTGGCCAGCCCCCACCGAAATGAACAGAGAGTTGTGTTATAGTAGTGATTGTCTACCCTTCCATATTGTAATGCTTAGTCATTGACATGCATAATGGCTCTGAAACTACTGGTGCAAGAGGATTGCTCATATTCAGGCGGTATTTGTAAATTATTTATCTCTACATATTATCTTTCTTGCATCAGTTTTCCAGGAATATGGTTTAGAGACGCAGTGGCACGTCTTCCTTCAAATGCGAATGCTGTCAAAGGGCATGATTCTGCTGAATTTTCATGAAGCATCCCTGCAATGCTACATTATAAAGGTATACTCCATTAATGTCCTGGTAACTTCACTAAACTTCATGCCTTTCCCTTTATGGTGTGGGTGTGGGTGTGTGAAGAGAGAGAGAGAGAGAGAGATGATTCTCTAGTATCATAAACACAGTGTTGTTTCTCTCTTTGGTGTGTATGAATTTGGAGTCAGATTTCCTCCTGTGCAAACAAAAGGCCTCCAGAACGCCTCTATCCATTCACACAGGGAACTGGAACCAATGGAGGCTTCCTGTTGGAGAAAGGAGATAAGGAAGTGATTTTTACCAGTTCCTGATTCCTCCATGTCCCTCAGGGCCACCTTCTGTTTTGAAGGGTCCCACAAACTGCCAGAGTAGGGCACACAGGCATGCAGAAAGGAGGAATCAGTGAAAATTGTCAACCCATCCCCTTTTCCCAGCACCAGCAGAATTAAAAGAATTCCATCAGTATAAAACTTGGGGAAACGTTTCCAGAACATACTTTTTTTTCTCTTCTCCAAATAAGAGCTGTGTTCTGAGCTGAAATATATTTCTACAGCAAAGAAGTTGATTCCTCTTTTCCCTGCTTATTGCTGCTACCCTCTTTTTATCTCCTTTTCACGTGGAAACCAGGAACAAGAACAGAGTCTCTTCCTCCTTTTTGTTATCCATCAGCCTCACATGTCTAGCTTGCTTCCTCAAGGGACAATGACACATTTCCTCATCGAAATATCCCAAATAATGTGTTCAATTAACATTTGCTATGTGTCATTAGTATAGACATGTGAAACCACCTTCAGGAATTTTTATAGCCTTATTGAAACTCCTTTTGCTTCTGTTGAAATTCCTCAAAAAATCCCCACTATTTCAAACAAGAACTTCCAAATTGACTTTTGAAATTTCAGAGACAACTACAATTTTAAAAATAAAGCATTCCTGTTGCTAGATGTGGTGTTGCCTGCAGTTCATTAGCTCTGAAGACTTGCTTGTTGTGGGCTCTGTAATCAGATCTTTTAAGAGCAAGAAGTAATTCCCCCCCCCCGCGGTTCTTCACCTTGCTTTAAAGTGCAGGCAGGTTGAAGACTTATCGCACAAAGTTCAGAGCTATCCAACACCTATTTATTTCGGTGTAGGCATGTAGCACACCTCAGTATATTTTGCCACGGGTGTCAAAGGTCAGTTCAAACATGCGTTTTCATAACTCTGTGTCTGAAATGATAATTATCATTTTTGAAAAGAACCTCACAGATCAAGCACCATCAAGCATCATCCCACCTCCAGTACAATATTTTTCAGTGAGAGTTCTCCCAAGCTCAGCTGACAATTTCAAATGGTACACAATCAAGTTGTGAAATACAGATTGAATCAGCTGCGTTGTGAATTTGTCTCATGTTCAAGCTACATGTTACCATAATCATGGGTTAGTATTTGAATACAATCCCAAATTATGGACAATGTGGAAAATAATCTACTTTAAACTGAATTTAACACAAACTCATAATAAGTTTCACAACTTCAGAGTGTACTTTCATGCATATGCATATATGTGGCCTTCTGAACATTCATATGCAAAATAAATAGTGGTTGTTACATGACCACTGAATAATGGCTACATTCACAGCATGTCTGATGAATGAAATAATACTCACCGTTCTTTTTGTAAAACATGATTTCTCCTTTGAATTCTATCTTTTCTTCCAGTGACTTTTCAATTTGAAGAATCATCTGCTCATTTGTTTCAGCACCATATAAAAATTTACAGCTGCAGCTCTTCTGCATGACTTCCGTTCGTGCAAATCCAGAAAGCTCACAGAAGCCATCGGAACAGTAAACTATGGGGAATCCTTTAGCCACCTGAGCGTTTGCAAGGATAAAGTTACTATCTGTAGGGGAGGAAAAAAACACACGGAAGCAAAACATTTAGAAAATGGATCGCATTGTTCCCAGTACAGTGTAAAATTCAGACTGATTCATGTGATAAAAAGTGATTGTGGTGGAAAACAGCCATATAAATCAGATCATATGTTTTACTTCTAAGAGACAACTGGACCACAAAATATAAAGATATTGACTTTTTTGCATTGTGATGTTTCTATTTATTTGTTATATCAGTCATAAAAAGAGATTCATCCACAGCTGATTTTTTTGTTTTGTTTTAACATTCCTTCCCCCCCACCCCCATCCAGAAGCACCAAATGTTAATTTAATTACATTTAACTTCTTTTAATTTCAGTTTTTATTAGAAGGTATCTTTCCACAAATAAGTATGTATCACTGGAGGTCCATAAGTAGGTTCTATCGATGTTACATACACAATGAACTATGTCAGGTTGATTGACAAGTAGTGATTTTCCTGTCAAGATATTGACTTTTTTCTTCTCATTAACGCTACAAGTTGGACTTTAGTTAAATTAGTGGTTGTGAGTTTCAGTCATAAACAGTGACATCTGAAAGAAACAGGGCCCTGTCAATCAGATACGCTATTGTTAAATTCCAGCAAACAAATAGACTGTCTTATAAGCAGTGAAGGGAGACGTATGGTTTCTGAATTATGTTGCAGTGGATAATTTAGTTAGATAATTGTAAGCTGCTGTTTATCTTTCTTTAGGCCTATGAAACTTCCCATGTCCTATATGCTGTATCTTTTAAGATTTTCAGTACATGCAATCCTCTTCCCGCTTTTGTCCTCTTGTAAAGCTTCACAATGTAATTGACATTTTCCTGCTACCCTCTCTCACCTGGAGAAGTTTAAGAGATAGCTTGCGTACCTTCTTTAGGGGTGCTCCTTGCCACAACTTTGCATCTCCTAAAATGAGCACTGTTGTGTGTTGACCCCTGATCACTAATATAGAATTGCTCTCTTGCAAACTAAAGTGGAAATTACGGAACAGCAAAAATATAAAAAAAGGACTTTTTTCAGGTATGTGTGCATAAGAGAAGTGAAGTCACAAGGCCATGGGGTAGATGGGAAAGATGGTATTAATATGCATGACTGATTTATTTTTAATAAGGCTCCCATCATTTTAATAAAGCACTGAAGTTTACTTTAATAGACTTACTATATTTCAATTCCTGTGAGCTCACTTGCTTGACCTTATCCAATTAAAGCAGTTTCTGGAATTATTCATAACACTTCCTAATAGATTTTATTTGTTCACCTCACATCCGCAATCCAGCTAGGTTCAAGCAATTGTTTGACTCCTCAAACTCCCACTTTTGTTTTACTAAATGGAAAATGAATATCATTACCAGTGTTATGTCTTTGTGTGCTGATTCTGCTGTCAAAACAAAATCAGATTCCCCTACTAGTAAAAGAATTAAAATCATATGCTTGCCATGCAAATTGATGATGTTGCCTCTGTATAAAAGCTAATGATCATGTATCTAAAAAGCATCTGCAGCCTTCAAATTAATTTATTCCTGGGTTTCTTATTGTTTAAAATACAATTACCTACTGCAGAGTCATTCATCCTCTCAGCTAATTCAATGTGAATTACATGAAGCAGAAAAGGAACACCGAATAGATAAAAGGGGATTCTGGGCCACGCTAATTAGCTGCAAAAAGATTTTAATGCCTTCTAGAGCCATGGAAGACCTGTCTAAGGGATACAAAGAGAAAAGTCTGTATGTATGGGCAAAATTGTGGCTGCTGATTCAAATGTCTTAGTAAATAAGCTGGGGCCAACCATCCCCTTACCAGGCATGGGCCTGTGAGAGTTGCTGTTGAACTCCAACTCCCATCAATCCCAGTGAGCATGGATGGGCAAGAATGATGGAATTTGTAACCCAACATCATCTGGAGGGCCAAGATTACCCCTTTTCCTAAAGACCATGAGGTGCCAAGTGACCAACTTAATTCAGAAATGTTATTTACTTATAGATTGCCTCTTTACAATATGTTCGGGCACTGGAAGGACTTTATAATCCCCTTAAAGGTTTAAAAAGTGGCATAAATGAGAATGAACTGGAGAAACAAACACATCCAACCTCTTTTGCATGTTTTAAGGTAGAGGTGATTGATCTCCAGTTCCCATCAGTCCCAGCTGGCATGGCCAATGGATAAGGATGGTGAGTTATGGTCCAACAATGCCAGAGGACCACTGCTTCCCCCCACAGCTGTTTTAAGGCCTTCCCTAGGCTGTTGCCTCTGCTTCCCTATCATAGATTCCAGAGCTATGCTTCCTTGGTTTCAATTTCATTCGTAATACATACTTAATGCATCTAGCACACTGTAGGCTCTAAATAAATGATAGCGTTCATGGTAATTAAGCACTACTACCTACAGGACTTGTGAAAATGTAAATATAAGGCTTGCTTTATTAAAATATCTGGCCTTACTTGGCACGATGCTTAATTTCTTTTCTTCTAAGAAGATTGCACTGTCTAAAATTAAACTTATACATCTTTGTGGGAAATATACCTAAGGGCCTAACTGCTCGTTCAATAAAAGTTATATGGGATAAAGGTGAACCCAGTTTAGGAGAGGGATTTGGAATGGGAAAGAAAGGATGGAGGCAACCGTGATAAACATTGCTTTGAATCATTGGTGCGTCTTTTAAAACAATAAAAAAGAATTGTATATTTTTATAGGAGTATATTTTTATATGCAAATAAAATTCCTGTACTAGCTATGTAAAATTTTGTTACAATTTTCCAGCCAATGAAACCAGATATTGCAGGAATAACATTAGACAGACACCAAAAAAAACTGTAAATAAAAGTTTAAGGGGAGAATCTTGCTCTAACCCACATATAAGTCCATACTGGTTGAATCAACAAATCGGCTTATTTTAGGAGGGGTTACGGGGGGGGGGCTTATAACATGATTTCTAAACTGCCTTTCAGGACATAAAAGACCTCACAAAGCAGTTTACAATTCTTAATGCAAACGTAATAACATGCAAGTTCATCCTTTTAAAAACACATATACCTCTTAAAATGCACAGTACAAATTAATCCAAGCACAGTTCTAAAACTACTAATGATGGAGCAAAGGAAACTGAACAGGAGTATGTGTCCCATCAGCCACTGCCTCCAGCAAACCCAATTGCAGACTTTGGAGAAGTCCCTGCTCCAGCAGGAAGGCTGAAAAGCCAGCACTGTGCGAGAAGAAATTGAGGGCAGGCTGCAATTTGTCCCCCCAGAAGTGGGCCCAAGTGGTGCTCATTGGCCAGCTAAGCCCATCCCTGGGGAACACCTGCCCAATACCTGTTGCCATTGGCCAATGGCAAGCAGGCAGACCACACAACCCTACCATTAACTGGATCACTGACGTGGCCCATGGTCCAGCCGCAACACCACCCACCATAGAAGGTGAGCGGACTTAGGTTTAGTAAGCCACTATGATAATATTATGGAAGGGCAGGATGAAAATCTTCCTAATAAATATTTGTAAAATTAAATAAGAAGACTACCTGTCATACTTTCACTAAGAAACCGAATGAATCCAATGCAGTGCCGTGCCACGTGCTATGGCTATTAATAAGTGTGTGCACATATGACATACCGTATTTTTCCGTGTATAAGACAATGCTTTTTGCTAAAAAAAGCTGGATGTCGTCTTATACACAGATAATGAATGCAGGGGGGGTGCGATTAATGGCAGCAGCAAACAGGAGATTGGCAGCGGCGATTGGGTGGGTGATAGGTGGCTGCGGCAAGGCCTGCTGGTGATTGGCTGTGGCAATTGGGCAGGCAATTGGGGGATGTGGCAAGGCGGGCAGGCGATTGGCGGCTGCGGCAAGTGGGTGGGTGGGCTGTTGGTGGCAGCAAGCAGGCGATTGGTGGCTGCTGCAAGGTGTGCGATTGGCAGTGGCGGGCAGGTAGGCGAGTAATTGGCAGAAGTGACTTCCCCCATACACCCCAAAAACTAAACAACTTAATTTCTTAATTTTGGGTTTAAAAAAATAGGAGTCATCTTATACATGGGGGCGTCTTATACACGGAAAAATACGGTACTTGGAAAGGCACTTTGGAAGACATTAAGGGTACTAATTACTGTCACTCATACAAGTCTGCCTCCAAAATCAGCAATGAAGGATTTTCTTATGTGCCAGCTTTTGAGATCAGTTATTCTAAAAAGCATATGTGGGTGAGAGGCTTTTCTCCAACATTTCTCCAATGAAAATAGGAACATCCTATTCCATACCCTCCAACATTTCTCCAGTAATTACTAGCATTCAGAAGGACCCTTTGTTTTCACTAGCCTTTTCCTGAGCTTCTTTTTCTGAAATTGTTTTCCTCAGATAATTTTTTGGCTAGATGACAGGCGGCCTAAAAGGTTTTTAAAATAGACAAATGCTTTAGTACACTGGATCTCCTGCACAACTGAGGTTCTATGATGAACATAAGTTAGAAGCTGCAAGACTATAAAATTTGAAATAAATCTTTTTAAACTACAGTCGTATCTCTGGTTAAGAACTTAATTCATTCTGGAGGTCTGTTCTTAACCTAAAACTGTTCTTAACCTGAGGTACCACTTTAGCTAATGGGGCTTCCTGCTGCTGTCGCGCCACCTTCGCATGATTTCTGTTCTCATCCTGAGGTAAAGTTCTTAACCTGAGGTGCTACCAATCTTTAATATAAACCAGCCTTCACCAACCTAGTGCCTTCCGGATGTTTTGGACTACAAATCCCATAATCCCCATCCAGCACTGTTATAGATGAGGTATATGACAAAGGAAGTGAAGTTTCAAAAATGCACTCAATAGCATTGCTAACTAGGAACATCATAATTTTTGTGCAAATCTGTTTCTTCCTGAACTATTTATGGAATAAGTTAATCATGATATTTACTAGCAGGTGAAGCTTGATTTTAGTTAGAAAACTACAGTATCTCACACTATTAAACAAATAATACTCAGAACCCATTGAGACACTTGAACTTTACATCCAGGAATTAATTTACATCCATTTATTTCAATGGGTCTTCTCTGAGCATCACTTAATACTTAAATCATCCTAGAATAAAAACATTTGTTTTTCTCTTTCTTCTTTAGACGCCAGTTTGTTTTCGTGAATGGCAACACTTCTATTAGAGCTGCTAATTTGATTACATAATTTTGTTCCACAGTTGCTAACAGTTGGGCGGTTGTGAAACTCTTTTTCAGCTGTTAATTATTGATGCAAAGTGTAGAGCAGTACACATATATAATATAATTTTCCTTATAAACTAAGATGCAATTCACTCATACAGCTGTTCAACATTTTCCTCATAACTATAGTGTGTGGCATTTGTTTTACCACTGCTGTCAGAAATTTGCTATGGTTCCTCAAAGTTGTTAATTGTGGGCAACATTTCTTCTACAGCTATATGCAGTTATTCAACATTTCTTTTGCAGTTATTCTTCTTTCTTACAGCTGTTGTTTTCGGGCAAAATATAATGTTTATTCCATAGGTGCTAATTGGTAACAATCAACACTTTTAAATCACAGACAAATGACAATGTTTTCTTATTGCTGTTAGATATGAGCAAGTGGAATACAGTATTTCTCTCAAAGCTGCAGATTGTGAGTAAAGTGGAAGATTTAGTGGACAAGTGAGATATTTCTTCCACAGCTGTAGCCCGTGAACAAAGTGGTGTATGTACAATTCTATCATTCTTATGTATTTCACATCTAATAAGTGTTCGGGGGAGGGAATCAGTATTTCTGCAAGCAGAAATATCAGAGACAGAATTAGGAAACATTGGATTAGAATGAAATCAATGGACTTGCATAATCTAACTCAATTGATTTCAACAGGTCTACTGAGTAACATTTAGTTGGGTATTATCTAAGAGGTGGCTATTATTATTATTATTATCATAATTATTAACTATTGACTTCAGTTTGATTTGGTTAATATTACAAGGGTAGCAACTAATATTTTACATTAGTTAAATGACATTTAGGAGAAACGAATCTTGCAGAGGTCTATATCTCTAATGCCTCCCCCAGGTATCACGGAATAACCCCACCACTTGGCCTTCCACCATACATGTCATCTCTTTCATCAGTACCACACCGACTTGCATTTATTCGTGCAAGGTTCAATGTCTTTCCATCGAACCTGCTGAGCCACAGATTTTCCAAGGGTTTGGTGTCTCCGCTATGCGTGTGTGACGGGAAAACTGTTGAATCTCTTCCACATATAATGTTCAACTGTCCCCTACATAGCATAGCCAGGTCTAAATTCCTGGGTCCTGCTTTACTGCGCTTGGTTGGCAGGCCTGTTGAGTTACACGCTGCACTGCTTTTGCAGGATACAGATCCTTCTGTAACTCTGCAGGTGGCGAGATTCCTGAATGCGGTTATCTCACACACAAAAACCACCAAAAAACAACAAAAACATCTAAACTAATCGGATTGTTATGATGAGAGCGCATGTCGGATCTCGTCTTCAGTTTTTCTTTTTCTGTGAACCGTCCCTTGGAGCTCTCCTGGCCCCAAGCTGTCATTTGGCTTTGCTCAATTACCCACCCTTGCATCGTGGTGTTCACCCTCTGTTGTCGGATATATCGGTCTTTATGTCTCTGTGTTTTTATGTTTGTACATATTTTATGGGCTAATAGCCGTAAATAAATAAATAAATAAAAATAATGCCACCAGTCTGGGCAGTTCTCTCCAGTTTAATCCGATGCAATAATAGAATTCACAGAAGAATTAATTATAGACGGGAATGCAGTACAAGTTGTTTCCACCCATTTTTGTGATTTCCTCCTTCCAGTGCTGCCCCCTTTCCCATATTCCAGGCCTCTGTTGAGAGCCCTTGAGTAATCATAAGAGGCTGCCCAATGATGCAGAAGAATGGGGAATCTTTGGCCTTCCAGGTACTGCTGAACTGCAACTCCCATCATCCCTGGTCATTGCCTGAGCTGCACAGAATATAACAGGCAGGAAACCACAGCTGGAAAAGAGGCAAAGCCAAGTGGTTCTTCAAGCTTTTATCAAAATGAAAGAAAGACAATGGGAGCCTTGGGAGCCACAATTCCCTTCATGAGTTATATACTGTCTAATAATGAAAGCTAAGCCTTAATGTACAAACAAGCCCATAACAATTTGACATCCTTGGGCTCCCATCAACAGCAAAATAACATTTCTTGCTGCCTACATTGTTCGGCAATAACCTGGCATTTGGTGGAAGTGGAGAAGAGAAATCGCTCGCTCTCTGCTGTGTGTTTTTTTTCCAGGGGAACAAGCAAGGCTGTGTGGGCGTCCTATCGGGAGGAGATCAACTGACCACAGCAGGAGCAAGAGAGAAAGCATTCTTCAGGATGAGGTAGGGAAGCACTGCCTTTAATCAAAGTAATTATCCAGCGAATCAATAATGGGTCAACACCGCAATAAAGGAACAGGCTGAGACTTGCTCAAAGGAAACAGAAAGCCTTTCTTCACAATTCATGTTAATCTAGTTAAGTCTTTCCACTCAAGACACCTAAACAAGGCTGTCACTCGTGCACACATCACAAGAAGAGGCTTGATTAATCCTCTTCTGCCTCTTTTCTTACATTATAAAACTTTCATTGGGCCCAATTATCTTTTTATGTGGTAGAATCACCAATTTTTGTAACATCAGCTTCGTCAAGTGTTCTGTTAAGAGCTGGCATTAAATATTGTTCTTCCGAGAAGAGAATCTTATTCAAGTTAGTGCTGTGGCTGCTTGACAAATCAAGAAGTCCTTGGTTTGAATCTTGCCTCTCCTAAGGTGGCCTTAGGCAAGCCATTATCAATCACTCTTCGTTGCTATCTGCAATATTGAGATGATGACAGTGTTTAATTCAGCCTTCCCACATTGGGTGCCCTCTAGCTGCTTGGACTACAGTTCTCATTATTTCTTATCACTAGCCATGCTGACCGGGGCTGATACAAGCTTTAGTTTATTTTTTATATAATATATTTATTTTTACATTTACAGTCGTACCTTGAAAGTTGAATGGAATCCGTTCCGGAAGTCCGTTCGACTTCCAAAACGTTCAGAAACCAAAGCGCAGCCAGATGTCTGGCTTCCGAAAATCATTTGAAAACCAGAACACTCACTTCTGGGTTTTGATCATTCGGGAGCCAATTTGTTCGGGAGCCAAGGTGTTTGAGATCCAAGGTACGACTGTATATCCCATCTTTTCTCCAAGATTGCCTCTTCGCAACTAGCAATGAGATCTGGGTAACCACTTCTTAAATGGGCTTGTTCTACAACAGATCACCACATTTTATATATATCTATATATCTATATCTATATCTATATCTATATCTATATATATAAATTAATCACCACACCTCAGATTTTGATTAAAATTGCTGCACATCTCACATATCTCACATGTCAAAGTCACAGGTGTGAATAAAAAATCCTATACCTTATAATTTTTGACTTTTGGAGATGAAAATTATGGAAATGTTAAATATATGCATCATAGAATGATGAAATAAACAATAGAAGAGACTGCAGTCAGTATAATATTTTATTTTAGACACCTATGAGAACACATACTATAAGGAGCACATTTTTCAAAATACTCTTTTTTCTAGTTTTTCAAGCAGCATATTCATGTACAGTTTCGTCATGTGAGAGCTTCCTTGCAATGTCATTTTCTAGAGACAATATGCATTAAGAATTTAAGCGTTCTTTAGCCATGGTAGACCAAAATTTGTTCTTTATAAAGGACGCTTTGAAAAATCCCATTCTGTTCTCAGCACATGATAGACACCATAAGTGCAGTAGTAATATATCGGGGAACACTTAAGTGCAGTAGTAATATATCGGGGAACACTTCAGTTAGGTGTTGCTCACAAAAAAGCTGAAGAATTTATACACATTGCATTTTAGGTGGTGTGTTTTCTTCTATGTTCTGGGATTTCCTAAGGTGCAAATATTCTTTGAACTGATAACTTACTGTGACATTCCACCTTTGCAACATCTGTGCTACTGACTCAAACTTTGGGATTGTTGAAATACATACACACAGAGAGAGAGCACCGATTTGAGTTGTGTGACTCAAATTGGGTGTAGAAGACCCCAAAATGTGGACTAAAGTCACTTCTGGGACCCTTTCAGGATTAGGGGCCTTAAAACTTAACCTTTATTAGTTTCATATTAGATTAACCCCTGCTCATCTGCACCAACCACTCAATTGTAGTTTGATGCAAACTGGAGAAAGGCGGCGAAGATTACTTGTTCTTCTTAGGAACAAGAAGACAGAGTTCTCAACCACGTGCCCTCTGTGCCTGACCCCAAAACAGCCCTTGGTTATATCCAGATGGTAGTCTTGAAGGTTATCCAGTTCTCAAAGACAAATACCCTGTCTTGCAGTGATTTGTCCTTGCCTGTCCCCCAACATATTCATACTGTGGTTTTTTAGCGGATTTGGACCAGCACAGGCTGTGCAGTCCTCACAGTACCACACTGTTACACTAGCATTAAAAGAAGATATTTCTTTTTATAAATATGTGCTCTGTAGTGGGCTTAATTCCCTTTTGACCAAATGCCACCCCCAAAGCACAGAATCTGCTATCTGAATTATCTGTACACATTCTTAGCGCAGATGTTGGGTTGGAGAGCAGCACACTCAAGAACCAGCATGTTGATTATGCGTATAATAACTATTATTGTAAGGATGCTTTATTTATTTAACATGCTGAACTCAGCACTCAACAAAAATAGTTACAACTCCTGTCCTCAGGCTTGCAAACATTAGGGAAAGATTATTATTTGCTAAAATGCCAATGTAGTATTGTTGATTGGCATGCTTTAAAAAGCATGGATTCAAACTGAATGAAATATTTTGGATGGTTGGTAATTTTTCTGCTTCTACCCTTTACACTAAAGGATTCAGACATTATTTAATAAAAATGTGATAATAGTTTTTATTTTGCATGTCTTCACATTTCTAGAAAGTGTTTCCCATCCACAAGATTTATTCTAATAATAAACAATGGTAGCAAAGTTAAGGAAATTTGTTTTGCACAGTATTTTAATAGTAGTGAACTGCCCTCTAGAGTCTTCTTCAATAATAAAAACAACAACAACAAGCTGCTGTAGCTAAGATGTACCCTCTCTCCTGAAGGTATATACATGTGTGCCCAGAAATAACTCCCACTGTATTCAATGGGATTTACTATCATCTATCTATATAAATTAAGGGACACGGGTGGCGCTGTGGGTTAAACCACAGAGCCTAGGACTTGCCGATCAGAAGGTCAGCGGTTTGAATCCCCGCGACGGGGTGAGCTCCCGTTGCTGAGTCCCAGCTCCTGCCAACCTAGCAGTTTGAAAGCGCGTCAGAGTGCAAGTAGATAAATAGGTACCACTCCAGCGGGAAGGTAAACGGCATTTCCATGCGCTGCTCTGGTTCGCCAGAAGCGGCTTAGTCATGCTGGCCACATGACCTGGAAGCTGTACGCTGGCTCCCTCGGCCAATAAAGCGAGATGAGCGCCGCAAGCCCAGAGTTGGCCACAACTGGACCTAATGGTCAGGGGTCCCTTTACCCTTTACCTTTATCTATATAAATTAGAATCATAGAATTGTACAAAGTTCATCAATCCACTGCAATGCAGGAATCTTTTGCCCAACGTGGCGCTAGGACCCATGACCCTGAAATTAAGAGTCTAATTATTACTATTCATTAAATTTGCTAGTCACTTTATCTTGCCCAGGGCAACCCAAAGTGACTCAATTATCATGAGTTAAACTTATTAGCTGCTTGTTACCCAAAAGGTTTCCAAGCCACTTACATTTAAAAACATAAACATAAATACATTATACCACCTGGATAACTCAGTTGGTTAGAGTGTGGTGCTGATAATGCCAAAGTTGCAGGCTCAATCCCTGTGTGGGACAGCTGCATATTCCTGCATAGCAAGGGGTTGGAATAGATGACCTGCAGGGTCCCTTCCAACTCTACAATTCTACGATTCTATATGGGGGAGGGGAAAGAAAAGATCATCTAAAATTTTAGTGCTTTTTCATATGCTGTACCAAAAACAGCCTCACACAGCAGCCATAGGAAGCTTCAGAAGCACACCAACCACAGCACAGAATTAGCTCAGGCCTGTAGGGAAAGGCAAGTATACAACCAGCACCTAAAAGATATCAGCAAGGATGCCAGACTGACTTTACTGTGCAAGTGGACCTCATAATGTGTACAGTGAATGAAGGTAAGTCCGAAGTCTTAGACCTTGCTTCATATATTACATATTAAAAGATGTACAGCAAATACAGTTGCAATTGAAATTATTGAACCCCCATTGCAAATCAGGCTTATGAGCAAAATTTACAGACTTTCAGCTGTTTGCAATGAGCAAATCAAACAAAAGCAATTGAAATAGCTCAACACAATGGATACTTCAAGCGGTTCCCCCAAACTCAGCTGAAATTGCAACTCTGGTGCATTGGAGCTCCTGCCAGTCTTCAGCCTTTACACTGAACAGCTGAGGCAAATCTGCTCCTCCTCCACAGGGAAGGATTGTTGATAGAGTGTGAAACAGCCCTTTGAATGTTCTTAAACAACCAGAGGAGGCGGGTGTCAAAGTTTAAACTATACATGTTGTTGTTGTTGTTTAACCGTTTAGTCGTTTAGACTCTTCATGACCCCATGGACCAGAGCACACCAGGCACTTCTGTCTTCCACTGCCTCCCACAGTTTGGTCAAACTCATGCTGGTAACCATCTCGTCCTCTGTCGTCCCCTTCTCCTTGTGCCCTCCATCTTTCCCCACATCAGGGTCTTTTCCAGGGAGTCTTCTCTTCTCATGAGGTGGCCAAAGTATTGGAGCCTCAGCTTCAGGATCTGTCCTTCCAGTGAGCACTCAGGGCTGATTTCCTTAAGAATGGAGAGGTTTGATCTTCTTGCAGTCCATGGGACTCTCAAGAGTCTCCTCCCACACCATAATTCAAAAGCATCAATTCTTTGGCGATCAGCCTTCTTTATGGTCCAGCTTTTACTTCCATACATCACTACTGGGAAAACCATAGCTTTTACTATACGGACCTTTGTTGGCAAGGTGATGTCTCTACTTTTTAAGATGCTGTCTAGGTTTGTCAAAACTATACATAGGTCCTGCCTTATAAAGGTTTGCTATGCAAAAAAAAACCACACTTTTCCAAAGAATCGGGACCCAAATCTCAAGATACGCACTGCAGATTCAGATGTCTGAACAGAAAACATTTTTTACTTCCTAGTTTACCTTTTGCTGATTGGCTGAGGAACAGAGGGAGAGAGGGAGGTGGAGCAATCAGACAAACCAGAGAGCATTTCTTAATGGGATTTTCCTGGGCTTCTCCCTGCATTTTGGGTTCAAAATCCCATGGTGGGGAATACATTAGAAAATCTTCCTGTAGGAATAAATGGAAATCATTGACTCGTTATGAGAAAGCTCACCTAACAAATGATTTCCAGGCAATGCATTGTGTTTTTTAGAGTGGTGGCTGCGTGTCTATGGAAGGGATGCAGCATTCAATAATGGACTTTTCCACACAGAGCATCTACTTGTCAGCCATAAAACAGATGCGCAGGAGGAAAGAGTATTCTCCAAATTTGTTTATCAAAGCATTTCTCAGGACGCAGAATTTGCTGGTGGTTCAGCAGTATTGCCAACACTTCATTGGCTCTTGCCTTTGCCCACAGCAATTATGTCAGCCTCAATTTTCTTAAAGCATTGGGCTTGTTGTCTTTGAAGTGATTCTAAATATTCCCGAGGCCTTATTCTCTTCCTGTTGGTGCTGGATGATAAAAGCCTTCAATGCCAAAGGAAGAAGAAAAATCTATGATAACATAAGCATAAAATTCAAGATCAAGATCCCCCGCCCATTTCATGCATTATGCATTAGACACTTGAAGAAAATAAAATATATGGGCCACAAATGTAAACAATTCTGTGTGCGTTACCTGCATTTAATATAATGGCCTTCACAAGACCAAGTGGAAACAGCATCATTTCAAAGGAAGAGTCATAGCTCAGCATCAGAGCAGGTGATTTGCCAAAAGGCTCGAGATTAATTTCTAGGATTAATTTTCTAGGGAAAAGAGTCTTGTCTGAAACCTATGACAGCCACTGCCGGTCAATGTAGACAATACTGCTGGATGGACCAATAGTCTGACTAGGTATTCGGAAACTTTCTGTGATCCTAAGTGTACAGTCCAGGAACATCTGATGCTGAAATTTAGCAGATATGGTCCTAATCAGAGCCTGACTTAATAAGTTAGTTAGTTCAGGCTCCTGATTTACTAACTTATTTATCTCATATGAAAAACAACACACAGTTTCTTCCTTTTTCATTCAGGCAACTCCCCATTTACACAGAGGTTACATTCTGACACCCCACAAGCAGAAGTGAAAATTGCATAAGGGGGGAAGCAGCCCTAAATGCCCCTCCCTGCCACTCTCCCTCCCCAATCCAGATAAAAAATACTGCACGAAAGATATCCACAACTGGAAGTGAAGCTCTAGGGCTAGCAGGAGACTAGAGGATGCACAGGAAAGTGGCTGCTGCTGCTGCGCTATCTCACACACCAGCTGTTAGGTGGGGAGACTGAGCAGCCTAAACAAAATCCTGCTGTACCTCCAGTCTCGACCCTCACTGAAGTCCTCTTCGGGCTCTAGGAAGGGTCTCCTTGTGAGGTGCAAGGACTCTCCAGCTCTCCCCCTCCATTTCTGGGTATGAAGTAAATTATTTAATTGCTTCCTATGCTGCGTATATATGCAGTCGCACGCAAGTCAGTTGTGAGCAAGGGGGTGGGGTGGGGTGTATCAATTCTGTCATTTGTATTGATGTAAACCTCTGGAACGCATTTTGTATGGCTAAGCATTTAGCTCCATCATCAGTATATCACATTTTATTTTATGCCTATGGCTAGTGGCTAATGCAAATAAACTCTGTGTGTGTGTGTGTGTGTGTGTGTGTTTGTGTGTTTGTGTGTTTGTGTGTTTGTGTGTGTGTGTGTGTGTGTGTGTGTGTGTGTGTGTGTATGAGCCTGTATTTTGTTCTATGGGATTGATAATTCAATCATGAAGCAAAGATTACCAGTAAAACTCTTTAGGCAGCAATAATTTACAAAGTTCACTTTAAACGTAGTGAAATGATTCATTAAGAACTAGTGCAGAGAAGACTGGGATCACAATTAATCCATTCCCCCCCACCCCAATATTCATGATACCAGTCATTACTGTGGTTGCAGCGTTCCCTTTAATTGGCTGAAAGCGAAATGGAGTTTCCACACAGCACTACATTATCCAGCAATTCCCTTCCCCATGGCTGAGATCTTTATGCGATCATAACTCACAAATAATGTCCATTAAGCAAAGGTACCGCCCAATGTTAATTATGACTGGGAATTGTTCTTGAGACATGCCCACTGAAGACTTCATTACATCATACTCAGTTGATGGGGTGTTGCAGGGCGATCCAACCTCCTAATTTGCTCTTCTGGAGAAAATGTGGAGGTATCCTTCCATCTGTCTCTGCCACTGCCAAAAAGTTACTTCGTTATTTTATTTTGTTATTTTAAGTTTGATTAAATATATTGATTAAATATATTTTCTCCTTTTCATTTTTAAAAAAATAGAAAACAGAATTACAGTTGCTGCTGGTTTAAATACTTCAATATTAAACAATGCATTGTTCTACTGATAGTATTGCTCAGAAATTTAGGGGGGGGAGCAGTTTCTAAAAATATATTCTTTTTTTGCTGGTCGTGCTCCTTTTGTTGCTTCCTGTGAATGAAGGTTTCAGAATTAGTGATGAATGGTCTTGTAAATGTCCCTTGAATACCCCACCCCCTTATTCTGGAGGTAACAAAAGCTTTACAGTGGTACCTCGGGTTAAGTACTTAATTCGTTCTGGAGGTCCGTTCTTAACCTGAAACTGTTCTTAACCTGAAGCACCACTTTAGCTAATGGGGCCTCCCGCTGCCGCCGCGCCGCCAAAGCACAATTTCTGTTCTTATCCTGAAGCAAAGTTTTTAACCTGAAGCACTATTTCTGGGTTAGCGGAGTCTGTAACCTGAGGCGTATGTAACCTGAGGTACCACTGTACTTGGCTATTTCCTATCTCTATCTCTTTGCATTTTTTACAGTAAATTTTGATCTAAAACTGAACAGAAAAAAGTAATGCTAAGGAACTAATAGCGAGAGTGCTATCCCCAAGAGGAACAGGAATGAACAGTGGGGCAATTAAGAAACAATCACTAATCAGTCTACCACTATCAACACAAAGCAATAGAAAGGTCAAGGCCTGGCAATGGTAGACTTTTAATTAAAGGCACAGGAACCGTTAAAAGTTTCAGTACTACTTTTCTGTACTCACTATGCTACTGCAATTCTTTTTAATTGGGGGTGGGGAAGTGGAATGGGGGAGCCACAACTCAGGTAACTGAAAAGCGAAACAGAATATAGGATGACAATACGGAGAACGCTGAACTGCAATTAACATAGTAGGACCCAGAAGCATTCTGTTAGTTAGTTAGCAGAGATGGGAGTAGCAGCAGTTGTTTCACCTGGCAGTTTTGTGCTGTGTTGAGCACTTTGCGGAACACCTCTCCCATCTCTGCCACCGCCTGTCCTGGGAAACTTATGGCAGCAAACTAAACTGTATAGTTTAACATAGTTAAACTAGTTCTGGTACAGTTTTTCATACATGCTACAATTAAATATTGCATTATGAAGTCTGCGAAAACTCCCGTTCTAAAAAAATTATTTCTTCGGGTCTTTGCAATTCAGAGTTCCTGTTAGAAATACTGCAAAGAATTGTGACTGCGGTTTTATTTGCACAATAACATGTAGCTTAATGCTTTTTCTTTTCTCTGGTCTTGTTGATAAGCTATTTATGTGCTGCATTCCTGAGGTATTATTCTGTGGTCTAGACACACACATTGAATAATAGCAAGGTCTAAAACTACTATTTTCTCTAAAATAAACTTATGGGTTAGTTATTTTCCAGGCAATGCTACATATCTTGTAAACTTGGGGTGTAAATAATGCCCTTCTTGGAAACAGTCTTTGTTTTGTTTTGCTTCGCTTTGCTCTGCTCTTTTTTTGTTTTGTTTTGTTTCAGAACAGCATTAGGTAGGCACAAGGCCTCTTTCCAGCAATAATGAGAGATCCTTATGCTTTTAGATTTTAGATAAACCTGAGCTTTCATAGTCATTTTCTCATTTTTTAAAAAAACTATTGTATAACAGCTAAAAGGAATTTTAAAGAGTGTCCCATTAGATTTCTGTTTCCCAGTCTTATAAGAATTCTAAGGTCCCAAATATAGAATAAACGTTCATAGATGTACAAGACAAACACATACATAAGTATATGAACGACGTTTCTGAAATAGTACAGGAGAGCAATCCTGAAGTCATTTTGACTCTCCCAAACCATTTTGACCAGGAGTTGGCAAAGTTTTTGTGGCTTGGGCCGGTTCACGGTCCCACAGACGCCGCGGTGGGCCGGAGGGTGTGCATGCGCATGCATGCATGTGCAAATGTTATTTCCGGTGCTCCTTCCAGCACGGAGGAGGCGTGCGCAGCTTCCCATTGACTGCAGGAGCTTTCTGCAGCCAATGGGAAGCCGGCCAGCGTCACGAAAGGCAGTCCATGCTCTGTTCCATGCCGGTTTAGCGTGGTACACGTGGTACACGGGAGCTGATTCAGGAACTAAAAGTTTTTACCATCACAAAAGAATGGCTAGGCTGCTCAGGTAAAGCAATCAGTGACCATTAACAGATATCCTGGCAGACAGGATTTCTTCTTTGATGTATGTATGATGTTTTTGGGAGTGATCTTGAGCTACAGAGTGGGCAATTTCAAAAGTCTATATAAGGGCTTGCACACCATTGTTCTGGGTTCTCCTCCCTCCTGCGTGTGGTGAGTGGGGACCCTGTTGCCGCTTTGCTTCTCAATATACTCTGGCTGGCCTCTGTTATTTTCTCCTACTGATAGGGAACCCACTTAAGGAATTTATATGGTCTCTTGGATACCCCATAAGGGAAAAGGAGCAGGGTTTGTTTCTATAACACCAGAAATAACAATTTTGCAATTAAATTTTTTATCAAAGCCACTTCATATGGTTGTTCTTTTCAAACTGTATATTTAATTGTAACTTTTAAAACTGTTTAAAACTATATTTAAATTGTTTTAACCTGCCCTGGGACCTTAGGGTGAAGGGCAGGTAAGTAATAATGATAATTAATACATGAGTCAAAATATTTTCAAACTTCTTAGCTCCCCTGCAAATATGATCTTAAAGTACCCTAACTGATTAGTTAACATTTGAGACATGCTCAGAAGATCAAAGGCACTGCAGAGACATGGTGCTATGAATCATTGTTAATGTTGAACCTTCCTTCGTTAGGATACTGTTAGAATTCCCTACTACCTTAATTAGTTATGAAAGGTTCGAGAGTTCGTTTGTCAAGCTAAAGACAAAGACAGAATACAAATTTTTGCACATTATTATACTTGTCATCATAATTCAGATAATTTCTACCGCAGGTTCAGCTGCAAATATTTTCTTATTACTTATTTATTTCATAAAATTTATATACCACTTAACTGTAAAAAAAAGAAGAAGTGTCAAAGCAGTTTACAAATATACCATGTGAATCAGTCTATTATCTGGAGCCTTACTCTGCCATAGGAGGAGACCCAAAGCAGGACTTTTTCTGTGACAGCACTCCGATTAAGGCACTCTTTCCTAAAGGAGGGTTTTCTGTCCCTGTCCTTCATTGTTTCCAGGCAAGCAGCCAAGACATTTTTATTCTGCTGAACTTCTGCAGGTTTTAAAGTGAGGCTTTAATCCTCTGCTTCTGATGAAATAATTGTTTTAAGATGTTCTTTCTCTCAAGCACTATTAAGGTATTTGTTGCCTTGGTGCCCCCATTTAAAGGCTGGAAGGTGGTGTATAAAGATTTTACAAATAAATACACCATGTTCACATTATACAAAAATAAGAAAATCTACTTTAAGAGAGAAGATGTATATGTAGCTAGTTTCAGTCTAGCTCCTGGTATTCCAGTAGAGGTGGAATCCTGGTATTCTACTCCTTCCTTCAAAGGATGGAGAAAAGGAGAGAAGATGGAATAGCCTGGAAAGCTGCCCACCATCTAATTCCCAAATGTTCTAACTGAGGGTGGTCTATTCCTCCTTCAGCTGCCACCATAGGGCTATTCATGAACCATCTTGCCCTGATGGGAGTCCCATCATGTGCTAGCTTCTAAAAGTTTCTCCCCACCTTGTAGCCTGTGCCTACTGTTACTCAAGCATTCCAAGAAACAACAACAATAATTCACACATCAATGGTTAAAACCAATGCAATTTTGGAAGGTTAGGTCTGCCATCTTGATTCAAAACGGCATCCTATTGTATCCAAAGATAGATGAAAACCTACTTCTTGATCTCAGGAACCATAATGCAAATTTGGCATAACAAGCAAACAACTTTTCAAACTATATTGTAGATGATATTGTTATAAACCAGGTCTTATCGTTTTGTCATTTTTATGTAAACTGCTTTGTGAGGTTTGCCTGAAAAGTTATACACACAAACACAGAAGCCTTTCTTTTCCCAATTTTCGATGTCCAGATCAGTGCACAGAATTTATTGCACTGTGAACATATAAGAAGGTGCCTTACACCAAATCAGTCTATTAATCCATGTAGCCCACTAGCAGTGGTTTTCTGAGGCCATGTCTTTCTTTGCTTGGCTGCCTGTGATCTTTTAAACAAGAGAATTAACCTAGAGCATGGGTAGGCAAACTAAGGCCCGGGGGCTGGATCCGACCAAATCACCTTCTAAATCTGGCCCGCGGACAGTCTGGGAATCAGCGTGTTTTTACATGAGCAGAATGTGTGCTTTTATTTAAAATGCATCTCTGGGTTATTTGTGGGGCATAGGAATTCATTTCCCCCCAAAAAAATATAGTCCGCCCCCCCCAAGGTCTGAGGGACAGTGGACCAGTCCCCTGCTGAAAAAGTTTGCTGACCCCTGACCTAGAGTCTAGACCCTTCTGCATGCAACGCACTCAACCTTCTTAGTTGAAAAAGACTGAGAGGCCTAAGATAACATGGCTATTGCCTTTTCTGAAGGTTGTTGTTGACATTATGTAATGTTCAGTGACAGAACATCATGGTTATAATCACCAGTTTGGGATACATAACAAGCACTTCAGATTTAGTGAATCAGTACTTTCCCCCCAGTGATTATAGATTTGATCATGTTGATGACAATAATTATAATTAACATTGGGCATGATCCTACTGAGTTTTCAATCTCATTTATTACAACAGGAGATCTTCAAGCACATGGGTATTTGCAATGCGTAACTTAAACTGGACCTCACTGTTGTTTCTGAGTGGTGGTTCTTCTTCCAAAATTGGTTTTTCCTCTGCAGGTTCATGTGGGATTTTTCCTTGGCACTTTCTGGAAACAGTTTTGATAGAGCTGTTGCCAGATTTCAGAAGATCTGATAAGGTGTGAAGGAGTGGTTGCCCAACAGTAAATGTAAAATGTTATTTTCTTCCATGAGGGCTATCCTTCTTTAAACTGGCCTACTTTAGCACACTGTAGATATTCCTTAAATTTATTTTCTACAATTGGCAATGGGATCAGGGCAGCAAGAATGGAGGCAACTCTAGTATCTCTCTGCATGGTGGTTTAATAAGCTCAGAACAAGGATTCACATCCCTAATCCTCACCTCTATATAATGGCTCATTATGCTGCTCCTCTAATATTTAAGAAATTGTGTTACATGAAAATTTTCACTTTTTACATTGATAGGTTTTATCTCTTCTCACCTATAATACCCATGATCTGGCTTCCTGTTTCCATGATACTGCTTCTCATCCATTCTGTTTTTTAATCTGCTTCTCTTAGAAAATCTCTCTTTTTCTCTTATCTCCCTCCCTCTCATTCTCTCCTTGCCTGGTGTAAAAGAGTCATGGGCCATTTTTAGTCCAGGAGTGGAAAACCTGTTGCCCTCCAGATGTTGCTGAATTCCAACTCCCATCTGCCCCAATCAGCATGGCCAATGGCTAGGGTTGATAAAAGCTATAATTCAACAATATCTGGAAAACCATATCCCTGTTTAACTCTATTCTACTCAGAATTGTTTGTCATGTATTAGGATACATATTTCTTTGGCTGCTTCAGAAATATGAACCGGACCAATTACAGTGGTACCTCAGGTTACATACGCTTCAGGTTACAGACACCGCTAACCCAGAAATAGTGCTTCAGGTTAAGAACTTTGCTTCAGGTTGAGAACAGAAATTGTGTTCCAGCAGCGCGGCTGCTAAAGTGGTGCTTCAGGTTAAGAACAGTTTCAGGTTAAGTACAGACCTCCGGAACGAATTAAGTACTTAACTTGAGGTACCACTGTATATAGCAAAACCAAAACACATAACTAACATTTTAGTTCTGAAACCAAAACAGTGTTATTCCATGCAAAGGTGTAATAATATTTATGTTTCCTCATATTGCAAACACACTTACAAACAAAAGAATATAAATTCTCTAAATAAATAAAAGTTATGTCCTTTTTTTACTGTTCACTGCAAAGTCAGCTTTAGCACCTGAAACGACATACAAAAACAATCCTTATTAGCTTACACTGCTATTTTTCATAGGGTTTTTGTATTTAGTAATTTCCAGCTTGCCCATCCACACACATTCCTTTGCATTGTGGGCAGCACAATGCTTTTTAGTAAACATGCTGTGTGGAGCTAAATAGGTTTGTACTCAGATTTCTTTGAGAAGACAAGCCTAAATTCCCAGCTGTGCTATACTGCCTCTGAGGCATGTTTCCATTAGCAGTTGCAGATGGGAAAAAAATTCTCTGGGGATTGAAAATTCACTCCTACTTTTTGAATTAAGCAGTCTGGGAGAAAGCTATTGGTTGAGCTTAGCTGAAAGCAGAAATGAAATTGCCAGCTCAGCATTCAGAAGTAACATTATTGGGCTGAACAAGATTGCCTCCGGGCATTACCCACTTAAAATGCAAAAACAACCCACAACATTGCAAAGCATATTTGGAAAAAGGTGCCTTATTTGTCAGGTAGAAAGAAGTATATTGTGAAAAAGCAAAAAAAGAGAGAAAGGATTCATTAAGTCATCTCTGATACCTTTTGCACCATAGCCTTTCTTAAAAATATGTTGGCAATTTTATCCAGCAAAAATTCTGTTAACAGAGCATGAAAAATATATCTTGGGTTTGGTTGTTTCATTAATATCACACCTCCAGAGAGGTGACCCTAAATTAAAATCCTTCAAAATTCACACAATGTACAGTGGTACCTCAGGTTAAGTACTTAATTCGTTCCAGAGGTCCGTTCTTAACCTGAAACTGTTCTTAACCTGAAGCACCACTTTAGCTAATAGGGCCTCCCACTGCTGCCACGCCACCGGAGCACGATTTCTGTTCTCATCCTGAAGCAAAGTTCTTAACCCAAGGTACTATTTCTGGGTTAGCGGAGTCTGTAACCTGAAGCGTATGTAACCTGAAGCGTATGTAACCCAAGGTACCACTGTACTGCAAATGCCTTTAGGCTCCCCTTGGCTTATCTGGCCCCAGCTAAAAGTACAGTTGGAGTAAGCAGAGGGACTCAGAAATGAAAGTAAAAAAAGACCCATTGAACACACACAAATCTGTCAGCACCCACAAAAGAATGGCTCCCAGTTTGTTAGAAAGGAAGGGAAGCTAAAAGGAAGGAAGGAAATTGACCACAAAAAACCCAACAACCTTAGGTGCACCTCACCATTAAAATATATACAGTGAAAACTTCAAGCAGCATAATAAGACCTTTCTGAAACAAAAAGCATCTAATGAAAGCTGGCAAGAAGACAAGATTCATGCACTATATACAGTGTCAGCGAATGAGCTAGAAAATGATAAAGTCATAACTATCTAGGAGCTTTTGATGGGAAAAAGTTGGTTTTCTGGAGATAATCAGAAACCTCAAGCATTGCAAACCTCAGTGTAGGTAGGAATACAGCTTTTGTATTAATGTCTTACGCACAACCTTCCTAGAACTCTGGTAGTCATCACATTCTTGAAGGCTGTTCAGAATATATGTGAAAGAAGAATGAAGGAACATCATCACATCTGACACTGAATCCTGAACTGTCATTACACCCTGGATGTTGCTTTCTCTTAAAAGCTTTCTCTTCCCATCTCTTGCTTTTCACCTGCTGTTTAATAGTCCAGCTTAGTCAGTGGCGACAATTTCACCTTTCATAATGCCATTCCAGTAATAGCCATGATTTCAACCAATGAAGCTAGCCTGTAGACCTCACAAAGGGTAAATGAGTAGTTCATATCTATAATTTTTTTGAAGAATTGTTTGGAAACTAAACACAGATGATGACGGCAGATATATATTTTCCCTTCCTTTGTTGTTGTTACATTCTCCCTTCATGTCTAACATGTCTCCTTTCAATAAGAAGAAGAAAAAGGAAAACACAATAGTTGTCAAACCCCAAGAGGGGTTTTCTGTCTCATTAAGGATGGCTAATCCTGTCAAGAAGAAATGGTCTCCGAACAAAGAAAGAAAGAACCTTTGGACTGAAGGACTAAGAATATAAAGGCAGCGGTTAGTATGATTGCCTTAATTCATCCAGCCTAATGCCACAGCCTTTCAAGTAAGTCCTCTGCAGTACTAACGGAGATGAAATAATGACAGGCAGCATAGCTTTAAAATCATAGCCTAAAACCCTTTAATGATTTCTCATTCTTTCCCCATATCTTTAATACAGTACCAAAGTGCTAGCCAAGTCCTAGGCTTATATCTAAATTCCAAACCATACTGAGAAATTCAATAAGATGCTATCAAACTAGACTTTTTTTGAAACGTATCAGCTCTCTTCCAACTCCTGGTACTTCATGGGTCATACATTTATGTGAGAGATGACAAACATAATGTGAGGGTTTGGGGGACGGGGGAGAGGAGACAATGGTTAGGCTGTATGTCTGAGTGCCTTCTAATTCCTGGATCCAGCAAGGGTTAAAATCTAATGTAGGATTCTACTGTAGGAATAGCCACACCAGCTTCTTGGTAAGGGTCCTAAGTATGAGTCATTAGAATAAGAAAGGAAGCTGCTCTGTGCCAGAAAGAAAATGGGTGGGCTTCCTTCCTCATCTGGCTGGCACTTAGAAAGACAAAAGCCAGAGTTGAGTGTATGTAGTGCTATTTTTCTAGAAAAAGAGGTGCTGGAGTGCACCACAAACACCTCCCTCATTCTGTTAGAATGGCAATGGCACCCTGAGAGATGCTGGAATCCATCTGAGAGGTGCCAGAACTGAGTTCCTGTGAGTTCCCCCTGAAAAAAACCCTGAGTGTACGTGAGCTGGGCTAGAAGCAGGCAGAAACCCAAGAGTGAGAGACATGCCTGATCTCTGTTTGAATCTAAGGTGGTGGCTATGGGGAGAAACAAGACCCTTGTTGGGTGTTAATGCTGTGAACCCCTCCATCATAGGCTCAGGTTGTATATATGTATAAATAAACCACATATCATAAAGACACCAAAGTCTCCACTGTGCCTCATTTCCAAAAGGAAGCACGAACACTGGTTAAGAACTTGGAACCCCTGGAATATCGCACCACTCGGAAATTGGGGTGCCATGCAACAGTATGAGTGGAGACTTGATAGGTATTGCATCCACATGTCTACCCTGTTCACTTATAAAGAGGGAAAAGATGTGAAAAGGAGTATGTAGGGCAAAGACATGTACTCCACAATTTCTGCCTCCTTACTTGAAAGCAGTTCTCTCCCAGACTGACTCAAATATGGGGTAAATATACCTAGGTAGCTGCTAGAGGTATTTTGGCCCTCACCATGGTCCCTGCATCCTGATGTACTGTTTCAAGTTTAATCCATTTTCACTCTTCCCCAACCATGAATTTCCACATTATATATGAGCTTTCACACAACATAAAAAGCCACTTCCAGAAATACAGTGGAATATACTGCCAGTTAAGTGCTTATTCCATTCTGCATGCTTCCATAAATTCCATTGTCAATAAGCCCCTTTCTGATATAGCTGCTATTCATTAATTCATATAGTAGGTAAAGCTGCATGAGCATCACATGTAGTTTGGCTCTCAGATTCACAGGAAAAGAGGGTAACCCTCACATTACCACCTGCAGGCAAGTCTAACATTAGAAGAATAAGACTTTCAATAAAATCTTGACAGAAACCTTTTACAGTAATAATCACACATTTCAGGTTACTTTTCATTAATCAATGTGTATTTGGACATTGACTCTTATGATTCTGATACATTGATAGATTAGGTACATAGATAGCACCCCACCTAGTTGTTTTATAAAGCTTAATTACAGTTGTCTCTAAGCAATACAATATAATGCATTATATACCTTATGGAATATTCTCTGCAGGGACGCTAGGTATATTGTCAGTTGCAAGCAAATGCAATTGTTTATTTTTCATTTTGTATTGCTTTATTTTTATACTGATTTTTAAGTTACTTTGTTGTTTTGTTTTTTTAAATTATTCAACCTGCAAGTTGCATGGAAGGGTCGCATATAAATATATTTTAATAAATAAAAAAGGAATAGCTAGAAAGATAGCTATATTTGCAGCTGGATATTCAAAGGCAAAATGGTGGTGTTTATCTGCTTTCATTTAGAAAACTGCTTCACAATGATTCAACAGTACAAAAGAGTGATATGTTTGCTTTTTAAAACACACACATGCATGTTGTCAGTTCTGCTCTATCCCTAAGGAGCACTTAAAATAGTTATTTGATACATCCCTTACAAGATCTAAAACAGCATAAACAGGAGGAGGAGAACGTGTAATCAGAACAACCAATCTAAATCCCATTAGAGTGACAATGAGAGAACTATCTGGCACTGTTCCAACATAATTTAGAATAGTGGCAGATGAGAAAGAGTAATCAGAATTAAATATGACAGCCCCTCAATGGCTTCATGTCTCTTCTTCTTGTGGACGTGTCTCTTACAAAGATATTGGCCAGTTACAAAGGCCTCCTGATTCCTCACAGCCAAGCACGGTACATCTGATGAAAACAAGACACGGTACTACAGGGTACACTTATATAGCAGATTTCTTACTTATGTACCCATAACCATGGTTAGCTACAGGAAATGCAACAGGTGGTTTTTTTTAAGGGTGTGTGTGTGTGTGTGTGTGTGTGTGTGTTAAGGTTTAATGAGCGTCTCTCCCATGAAATTACAAAAGTACACTGAGCAACTTATATCAATAGGCTTAGACAGGGCTGCACAATCGGGTCATGCAGAGGATTCTGATGAATCCCCAACTGAATCAGGAAACTTCAGAGGGGATCTGGGAGTGTTTGAGGCAAAGAGGGCTGTGCCTGATATGCCTGAGTCAAAGCAGCACCTGAAAGCACTTTGTGACACCTCTGTGTTTCAGATATAAAAAACCACTTCAGACAAGCATCAGCTAAAACTGAAAAGCATATGTGGTAAGCATAAGCTTACCACATAAAGAAAATACCAGGGTGGGGAAAGGGGAAAGAAGGGAAAGTTCTTCTGTGACTGACAGGTCTAACTTGCAATCAGAGAGAATTATTTAACTAGGGCTCCCCAATCCCAGTGCTTTAAGAGTTGAAGTAAATAAGTAACTTCACTTTCATGTGCTTCTTGTTCTATGCTAGATTTGTCTCTGTGAACCAGTAATGTTTTAAAGGTGCTACCATTTCAGGCTTTTCTTTAGCCCATGTGTTCCTTTTTACCAGTACCAGTTTATGTCGTTACAGTCCAGTCCCTTATTTACCAACCTTAACATCCTTACTGTTCCTTTTGATATAATCCTGCTGTCTGTCAGTGATCTTTCTTCCCCTAAGAATAGCTCTGGTCCGAGGAGTTCACTTTCAGTTCCATCTGCAGTCTGTTTTATTTAATCTGTCTCAAGTGATTTGATTTATTAGTCATAGACTGCCTCGTCATTATTACTGAATTCTTTGTGTGTATTATTAAATTCTCTCTGTGTGTGACAGGGAAAAACAGCCACACACACATTACTGCTTGTTGTACTGTAGTAGAAGTTAATTTAGTGTATTCATGTAGTTTTTAATTCTTTTCTACTTATCAGCCATGATCTGCATTACTGTTATTATTTCTGTTATTAAATCTTAGTCTCTTTGTGTGAGAGTGTGTCTCACCCACCCACCCATCTGTTTTACTGGACTGCAATGCTATTTTACGTAAACTCACTGTTCTGCTGGATCTCTCAGCGGCATTTGATACCATCGGCCATAACATCCTTCTGGACCGTCTTGAGGGGCTGGGAGCTGAGGGCACTGTCATACAGTGGTTCCGCTCCTTCCTTCTGGGCCGTGTTCAGAAAGTGGTGTGGGGGGTGAGTGTTCAGACCCCTGGGCTCTCACTTGTGGGGTGCCTCAGGGTTCTGTCCTCTCCCCCATGCTTTTCAACATCTACATGCAGCCGCTGGGAGAGATCATCAGGGGGTTTGGGCTGGGTGTTCATCAGTATGCGGATGATACCCAGCTCTACCTCTCTTTCAAATCAGAACCAGTGAAGGCGGTGACGGTCCTGTGTGAGTGTCTGGAGGCGGTTGGAGGATGGATGGCGGCTAACAGATTGAGATTGAATCCTGACAAGACAGAAGTACTGTTTCTGGGGGACAGGAGGCGGGCAGGTGTGGAGGATTCCCTGGTCCTGAATGGGGTAACTGTGCCCCTGAAGGACCAGGTGCGCAGCCTGGGAGTCATTTTGGACTCACAGCTGTCCATGGAGGCACAGGTTAAATCCGTGTCCAGGGCAGCTGTGTACCAGCTCCATCTGGTACACAGGCTGAGACCCTATCTGCCTGCGGACTGCCTCGCCAGAGTGGTGCATGCTCTGGTTATTTCCCACTTGGACTACTGCAATGCGCTCTACGTGGGGCTACCTTTGAAGGTGACCCGGAAACTACAACTAATCCAGAATGCAGCAGCCAGACTGGTGACTGGGAGCGGCCGCCGAGACCATATAACACCGGTCTTGAAAGACCTACATTGGCTCCCAGTACGTTTCCGAGCACAATTCAAAGTGTTGGTGCTGACCTTTAAAGCCCTAAACGGCCTCGGTCCAGTATACCTGAAGGAGCGTCTCCACCCCCATCATTCTGCCCGGACCCTGAGGTCCAGCGCCAAGGGCCTTTTGGCGGTTCCCTGATTGCGAGAAGCAAAGCTACAGGGAACCAGGCAGAGGGTCTTCTCAGTAGTGGTGCCCACCCTGTGGAACGCCCTACCATCAGATGTCAAGGAGATAAACAACTACCTGACATTTAGAAGAAACCTGAAGGCAGCCCTGTTCAGGGAAGTTTTTAATGTGTGACATTTTAATGTATTTTTAATCTTTGTTGGAAGCCGCCCAGAGTGGCTGGGGAAACCCAGCCAGATGGGCAGGGTAGAAATAATAAATTGTTGTTGTTGCTATTTGCCACTGGCAGCTCCTCTGACTGAAACTGGAGGGGACATCAGTTTATTAGATATAGAGACTGAGAGGTAGATTGCAGAGAGCTGGACACTTTAATTGAGTAGAGGGATCTCTCGAACAGCCCTCCTCACAGTTCCCTGAAAGAGGGAGCAGCATTCTGGTGCAGAGGAGAAGCATACCCTGCAAAGGAAAAACTACCTCTGATACCAGCCCCTCTTCCACATATCCTGCGGGTCAACCAGAATAAAGGCAGAGATTCTTGGTCCTCACAGAAGCAGCAGAGCGTGGTTTGGGATCCCGTTGGAGTGGCAGCAGATCCAGCTATGACACCTGCCTGTATTGCAGTAAGCAGGTGAGTAGGGGGGAGATTTCATGGCACTACACCACCAGCCACTTTAGAATGCACCTGCACAGGCAGAGCTGTCCCTGAGGAGGGTCAGAGGGGCCCTAAACACAATCCTGTCCACCCACTTCAGATTGGGCTCTCGAGCCCAGGTGATCCAAAGTCCTCTCCTCTGGAAGAGACCAACTTAAGTCCCTTCCAAGGTGAGTTGGGTGAGGCAAGCTCAGGGAAGAAAAGCAGTAAAGCAGGCTTCCCCAACCTCAGCCCTCCAGATGTTTTTGGCCTACAACTCCCATGATCCCTAGCTAGCAGGACCAGTGGTCAGGGATGATGGGAATTGTAGTCTCAAAACATCTGGAGGGCTGAGGTTGGGGAAGCCTATAGTAAGGGTAAGAGGGGTGCAGGGCAGAGTGAGAGTGTGAAGTCCTCCTCTCACACACCTCTCATGTCAACTCCAAAAGCTGAAACAGCTTAGGCTGGGGACACTGGGCTGAGGGATGAATGGGCCCACAAGATGTTAAGTTTCCAATGCAGATCACCAACCACATCAGTGAGATGTTGGAGTTGAATGACTTGTTGTTCACCCTGGCTGAATCCATGTAGTTCCAGTGGATCGTGGATCTTGTGGTCCTTTACACTGCCCTCACACACCACCCTGAGAAGGATGGTGGTGCCCTCTCTGTACTAGACAGCTAAGGAAGGAAGGAATTTTTCTGGATGACAGGGCTGCACTTCACCTCTGACACAGCTGAGCTGCAGTAACCTAAAGTGAATCCTGGGCTACCCTTACAAACTGGAGCTGTAGTCATGTAAAGTGAACCTAGGAGCTACCTTTCAAACAGGTATCGCTGCAATATAAAGTGAACAGATTCTACCCTTTGGGCTGAAGCTGCTGTAACATAATATGAATCTTGCAAACTGGGAGTGATGTAACGCAGAGTGAACCCACCCTATTTCCCCTGCAAGTCTCGACTTTTACAGTGGTACCTTGGGTTAAGTACTTAATTTGTTCTGGAAGTCCGTTCTTAACCTGAAACTGTTCTTAACCTGAAGCACCACTTTAGCTAATGGGGCCTCCCGCTGCTGCCGCACCACTGGAGCACGATTTCTGTTCTCATCTTGAAGCAAAGTTCTTAACCCGAGGTAATATTTCTGGGTTAGCGGAGTCTGTAACCTGAAGCGTATGTAACCTGAAGCGTATGTAACCCAAGGTACCACTGTATTTTCACTTTGCTGCATGTACAACATTATTATGCCACCTATTTAAAATAATTCTTTTTTAACAAAAAAAATCTTGCCACTGAACAAACTTTGCATCTAAAATACCACAATGAATTTTGAATGCTTTTCTAATGGTACTGCAGTGTATTAAGCTGATCTAAATGCAGCACACCTGTTTGATCAGGTCATACCTACATGTCTACTCAGAAATAAGTGCCACTGGGTACAATGGAGATGATTGCCAAGTAGGTGAGTACATGACTGTTGCTCAGACGCAAGTACACAAATTTGGGTTGTGACAGCAGAGCAGGTCCCATTCTATCCCTTTTGCCTTGTGTACCTAGAAACTATTTGCATAGGGTCATCCACACACCTTCCCTAATAATTAAAGTACTGGGTATATGAATCATATCTGAATAATATAACAACGTTGGAATGATAATAAATTCCTAATTAACAAGCTGAAAGTGTATTTGATGTTGTGAGTTATTAAAGGTGTCTAGTGGAAGCTTCACCACTGACTTCAATAAGAACAGCAATAAGACCTGTGGTTTTAAATTAGAATTTGCCTAATTAGGTTGATTAGTATAAAAAGTCCGCATGTAGCTTTCATAAAGCAATTTTCTGTGGCTCTGATTAGTTACAACTCAAGAAGCAGCCATGGAAGTAGGGTAATTGTGTAGAGAAGAGATGGGTCTTGAATGCAGAAAAGGATCAAAGCAACAGGGAAGACAAAAATATAAAAACAAAAATCCACTTAGTGAAAATTCACATCCTATCTTTCCATGCAACAGGATGCAAGTGTAATTAATTCCCATAGCCCTTAAAAAGTACTTTGTATCATGTACGGACTGTTTTAAAAGTGGCAATATTTCTTGGAGGTCTGTAATGGGAGTCTTGTTTGTATGCTCAGGAGCTAGCTAATTAAGGGGAATGAGGCAAATGGGTTACAGATCAGATTGGTTGCTAGTGTCTGCGGTTTCATTTCTACAGCGATTCTACAGCTTTAAGAATTATTTTAATGGATTAGACCCAAAAGCTATATTGGCTGGAAGAGGGGAGTAGAAATAAAAAAAAACTAAGATAAAATCAACATCAAAAGAACACTAATTTTAAAAAAATATCCACTCTCCCCTAACCATAAATTAACACAATATATTAAAAGCTTCCATTTGTTTATAATGTAGTATTGCAGGAGTAGCCAATATGGTACTCTCTGGACATTGGTGGACTCCAATTCCCATCAGCCCTAGCCAAAATGGCCAATGATCAGGGATGACGGACATTGCAGTCCCACAACCTAAAGGCAGAATTAGGTTTGATGAAGGTTAATAAACTGAAGCTTAATCCAGACAGAGGTGTTACTGCTCAGGAGGAAGAGGGATTCAGCTGCTTTTGGGTGGGGTAGCACTTCCACTGTAAAAGTTTGGAGGTCCTCCTGGATCCAGTGTTGCAGTAGCACCTGTGGCCAGGATTGCCTTTGCCCAGTACATGCCAGTGCACTAGCTGTGCTCATTCCTGAGAAGATCAGACCTAGCCACAGTTACACATGTTTTAGTTACATCCAGATTGGGTTACCTGCATGGAACTACTTTGGGGAATTTTTTGGAAACTTCATTTGGTCAAGAATGCAGCTGCAAGAATTTTGGTGGGCACCATGTTACAATGCAGCATTCTAAATGTTGGTGAGATTATATTCAGAGCCTGAAATGGCTTGGATTGAGGACACCTGCGGGACTACCTTCTACTGTGGCCAGTACCTAAAATCTGTTGGAGAGATATGCTGCTGGAGTGTCCCAGAATGTGCAGTACTTGCCCCATGAGATCAGTTAGTTCCCTCCCATCCTGTTTTCTGTTGGCTGGTTAAAACCATCCTGTTCTGGCAAGCCATTGCCTTGCTAGGCATATGTTTTCCCCCCATAGCATACCCTCATTTTAGAAAGCTTTTATATGCTGTTTTTATGCACTTGTTTTACTTTTGTGGGCAATTTTGTTGCCCTGAGCAGTACTAATGCATTGCAATGATACAATCTTTTTATATTCAAGTTTGATTAATTTATACAATGTATTCACAGCCTGAAATCCATACACAGATGACTCTCCATAATGTAGGCCATTTAAGACATAGGGCTCAACTTTTCCCACCATTTGTACCATTACATAATTAAAAAAAGTTGAATACCTTAATATAAAGCTCTGTGTATCATCTTGGCTGTGAGTCCTGGAAGACCTGCTTCCTGTCTTGCAGGCCTTTTTCCACCTGGCCTGGAAGGACAGAGCCCTGACTGACTCCAGCTACAAAAGCTGAGTCTGCTGAACAGACTTTTGGGCTGGGGTATTGTTTAGGGATTTTTGTTGAGGGCAGGCAGGTTGTCGCTGTTATTGATATTATTATTATTATTATTATTATTATTACTATTATTATTATTATTATTTTGTATCTTTGTGCAATTTTGTATTTTGTGCAATTTATGTGGACTGTTTCAATTTGTGTACTTTTTGATGGGTTTTTATTGTTTACGACTACTTTTGTTATGTTTGTAATTGTGTATTATTTTTCGTGTTGTAAGCCTCCTTGAGCATGATTTTAACTGGTGAAAGGCGGCATACCGATAAAATTATGTGTGCATGTGTATCATTATCACAGACACCTGCCTACTGTAATCTTTACCAGAGCACAGACAACTATGGACAACAGCTATTACAGCACTTTTTCTATTAGTGATAATGAGCACAGTAAAATTAAGCAGTTATTAAACTGCTATTAAATGTAAGTCATGAAACACTTCTGAAACTAACGAATTATTAATTAATTGAACTGCAGAGCATTATCAAGGAATACCAATTAGTGCCTATTAAACATATAATACATAAGCATTTTAAATAAGCCAGGAATTCAAAAGAATCAAATAGCATGCTGTCATGAGTACAAGCTGGTGCAAAAAATAAAATAAAATGTAATTGACTGGTACACTTAAACCCTAAAGAAAGCAAGTTTGAACCACCACCAGCTGTGCACTAGCTGATGTGTGGGGAGTTCAAGCCTGCTTGTGCAGTACCTTTCCCCAATCACATTATTATCAAGTGAGTGGTCCTACCCGGTTGAGCTCCCAGCTGCAGCCAACCTAGCACTTTGAAAGCATATCAGTGCCAGTAGATATATAGGTACTGCTGTGGTGGGAAGGTTAAAAAAAAAAAAAAGGTAAAGGATCCCTGGATGGTTAAGTCAAGTCCAAGGCGACTATGGGGTTGCAGCCCTCATCTCACTTTCAGGCCAAGGGAGCCGGCGTTTGTCCACAGACAGCTTTCTGGGTCATGTGGCCAGCATGACTAAACTGCTTCTGGTGCAACGGGACACAGTGATGGAAGCCAGAGCACACGGAAACGCTGCTTACCTTCCCGCCAGAGCAGTACCTATTTATCTACTTGCACTGGCATCCTTTCAAACTGCTAGGTTGGCAGGAGCTGGGACAGAGCAACACCAGCTTACCCTGTCATGGGGATTCGAACCACCAACCTTTTGAGCAGCAAGCCCAAGAGGCTCAGTGGTTTAGACCACAGCCTGGTGGGAAGTAAATGACATTTCTGTGTGCTCTGGATCCCGTCACCATGTCCCATTGCAATAAAAGTGGTTCAGTCATGCTAGCAACATGACCTGGAAACACTGTCTGCAAACAAATGCTGGCTCCCTCGGCCTGAAAGCAAGATGAGCTCCGCACCCAATAATCAAATTTGACTAGACTTAACCATCCAGAGGTCCTTTACCTTACCTTATAGTTGGCCCTTCAGGGTGGGAGAGATATTTTTTCCCCCATCCCTGCCTTAAAGGATTGTTGCCTTGCATTGTATGATGCTGCAATTTACTGAAACGTATTATATGTGGGGCTGCCTTGGAAAATGGTTCAGAAACTGCAGCCAAATTGTTGACCGGGACAGGATGGTCCGAACAGATAACACCAATTCTGGCATGACTGAACTGCTATCAGTTAGTTTCAGGCTCAGTTTAAAATGCTATAAAGGCACATGCACCTCAGGACCAACATTCCTCAAGGAATCAGCCATCTCTTTTTGTTAAACAATCTGTACGCTATGATTGTATTCCGAGGCCCTTCTCTGTGCGCTCCTTCCATGGGAGGTCCAGAAGGTGATAACATAAAAGCAGGCCTTTTTAGCGGTGCCTCCCTGCTTGTGGAATGTTCTTTCCAGCAAGGCTCACTTTGCACAATCTTTATTTTTAGGAACCAGGCAAAAGCTTTCCTTTTCACCCAGCCCCTAATTTGAAGGGTTTTAGGTACTTGTGACCCCTTTTAGTGGGGCAGGATCTGTGATGCCTGTCTTGTTTGTATAGTTTGTTTGTTTCTATTGGTTGTTGTAATTAGTTTTATTGTTTAGCATTGTGTTAACAGGTGACCCAAAGTGACTGAAGAGTGATTAATAAATATAATGACAATGATACAGTAACAACAACAGCATTAATAATAATGAAAATGAAAGTGGCTGCCCTGGAAAAGAGTCTTAAGAAGCAGAGGAACCTGTTTAAGCAATACCCTCTGACCTGGAAAGTCTCAAAGTAGAAGATGGTGACTCTTCAAGAGATTATTCCTTCCTGTCTTTTGCCTCCCCTGGGCTTGAAGTCTGGGGAGCATGACAAAGTCTATCCATAAACAGACGGGGTTTTTTTTAACTTCTGCTCAAAGTTATATTGGTTCTTCAGTAAATTACAGCATGGAGAACTCTACCCTTATACATTTCTAAGGGTACATTACACTCATTTTGTTCATTCTGCTTGAAAATATCTATGCACCTTTAATAGTGATTCAAAGAATAAAGAGTCTATTGACTACTGTTGATTGCTGAATGCAACTAACTGGTAATTTGGCTAGATCCCATCACTGCACAATGCAAAGAAAATGATATTTAATCCTGAGCTGGAACACTGAAGAAATTAAATAGGCAAAATACAGAATAAAACTGTCTTTAACTGCACCCAATTGAAAGGGGAATAGTTTAAAAATACAAAATAATAAAGGCTGCCATTTTCTCTAACAAATTAAATTGGTGAAGAGGAAATTATGTATTTAAACGCCTGAAAATGGTACTAGGAGCAATATGTCATGATACATCCATGCATTGGGAAGCTAGCCAATTTCAGTAAGTTCTGTTTCCAAGCAGAGAAAGATGCATAGCAATTCAATGAATATATTATGTAAAGCACACCTTTATTTCCATTAAAACACATACGGTTCTTCTGATTTATCCCCAATATATCTTGAAATTATTCAGAGCCCTGTGACATCTTTAAAATTTTCATTTTAAAGTTTTTGTAGATCAGAATCCACTTTGTCAGATGAAGAAGTTTTATCTACAGCTGGCAGATATGGATTGATAGATACAGGCTTGGATGCTAAAAATGGGCCTGGAAGTTCCCAGAAGGAAAATTTCCTCTTGCCGCTTCTTTTCTGCAGCCACCTGCTCTTTGGGAAAAGCCTTTTTGAAGCATCTGGGGGCCCTATTGAACTATGTTAGCTCAGTCAGTAGAGCATGAGACTCTTAATCTCAGGTTCGTGATTTCGAGCCCAGAGTTGGGGAAAAGATTCCTGTATTGCAGGGGTTGGGCTAGATGACCCTCATGGTCCCTTCTGATTCTATGTGAGATGGAGCATTGCAGGGGGAAGGGGTGTTGCTGAGGCAAGTCAGAAGCATCCAAAATCAGTTGGGAAGGGAACTTTCCTTACATGAACTCCCCCCCCCCTTCACTTACCATAACATCTGCATATGAATTCCAACTGAGAATTTTTGTGCTGGAGTCTCCCTTTGTCTCTTTTTATGTTTGATCTGCTTTCATCATTCATGCCTTATAATTTCACAAGTAAACCTTTAGAGAGGACTATAACTTTATATATATACTGTGGTTTTCTGTGTATAACACACCCCCATCTATAAGATGACCCCTATTTTTGGGGACCACAACATAAAAAAATGGGGAGGGGGAGAGAATTGCCAAATTGCACATATTGCCATGACCACCAATCGTCAGCACGCTCACCGCCAAAAGCCCAACTGCACACTCAACGCAACCACAGCCGATTGCACACACACCTTGCCACTGCCGTAAATAACCCGCCCAATTGCCGCAGCCACAGCCAATCGGCAGCAGGCCTTGCTGCAGCAACCAATTACACACCCAATCACCACTGCCAATCTCCTGCTGGCTGCTGCCACCAACTGCCCACCCCACCCTCTGCTATCTGTGTATAAGACGACCCACAATTTTTGCCTATTTTTTCTAAGGGAAAATACCGTCTTATACGCGGAAAAATTTGGTATATCCAAGTGCCCATAGCTTAAGCACATTTCCTGTGTGTGCAACAATTATCTCACATAGAAGACTACAGTATCAAAGGAATAATTAAAATTATACTATGCAGGTAGTGCCTTAGGGTGATCTCTTTTCACACCTCCCTGTCATTCACCTCATCTGCCGATGACACAAGCTTCTAAATATTGCAAAAGTAAGAATCAAAAACTTTAAAAGTTTTGTTGTGGTTGTCAACAGTTTAAAAAGGCTACCTTGTGAGACATTCCATGCTGTCTTTTACGTCAAAACCCATGTGTTATTTATGAATTGGTTGTATAATGATAGATTATTTATGCTCTGTAATTTATTGCACTACTTGCCCTAAAAGCCTTTGGAGAAAGAAAAATAGCACGGACAGGCATACTTACTAGGCAGTCATATTATTAAAAATAGATGGTGTGTATGTTTTACAGTATTATAGGTTTTAAATAGCAGCAGCAGCAACATTTAATCCCCAGTAGGAATGAAGGGTTGCTGTTTGGAAGCAGAGTGTCTGAGGGTGTAATAACGTCCTGGGAATAATGCTTACTTGGAACCAAGTCCCTCTGAAATCAATGGGGCTGACTTTCATGTAACATGTAAGAGAGTAAGGAGTATTTTTCTTTCAGCACCATTTTTTATTTAATGGGCCTCAACAAGAGTTGCTTAGGCTGCAATCCTGTGCTACTTTACCTGGGAATTAGCCCCAGGGGTTCCTGTACCTGGGCTTAAACAACTTGGATGAATGGTGGAAAAGTCAGTAGGTGCCAACTCCAACCTTCTTCTCTGAGTCTTAAATTATGTGACATTTCCCCCACAACACTGCATTTTGGTTCTGCAAACCAATTTTTAAGAACAACCATTGGCTATTAAAACATATGAGTTTTAGTCAATTATTTGATTACTCTATTACTGATTAAATTTGCATATGGCTAAAACCAATATTTGTGAAATAAGAAGCTTACTTTTTCTATGTTTTAGATGGTCTACATGGTTTTTATGGTGGGCACCATCTTAGAAAAGCTATTTCAAACAGATCTTTTAGATTATAAGATGTTTTATTTGATAGCTCTAACTGATCATTCAGTTAAATGGTGCCTTGCTGCATGTTGATGCTTTAAAGGCATCATCTTTAAAGGCACAGGGGCTCTGCCTAAAATCACCACACACAAAAACTCGGGACAGATGCTTGTAACCTTAAATACAAAGTGGAATCACGAGATACCCCAACATATAGCTCTTAATAAGCCCACATTTGCTGGGAAGTGTTGTACTCTGGCAGACAGAAGTTGCTCCAATAAAAAGCATCACCATCCCTTCTCTGTGTCATTGTTAAAGGCAGGCAGCCTGGTCTGGAGAGATAATGGATTCATCATGAAATACTGTATTGCAGACCGCTGTGTGAGGCTGTCTTTGTGTTTGCAGGATTGCTCTGAGCAATCAGCCACTCAAATGTTGAACAAATGGCTTCACTTTAGAGTGAGCCCTGGCAGAGCAATAAAGCCTGAGCTGGGAAGAGCTTTACAGAAAAAGGAGCAGGTTGAAATGTAGCAAGGCAGATAGATTTAAGATCTGAGGATAGAGACAGACCTAGTTAACAGGTGGATTTTATATTTTCAAATGTGGGGCATCAGCCATTGTAGGTTCCTTCTTCCCAGCAATTCTAGGTGCAACCTGAAACCTGCATGGCATCTAACAGACCCTCATTTGAATGTCTGCAGCCTTCTCCCCCATTCCCTCTTGAGACTGTGATGAGATCCAGACTCCATCACTTCACCACCATCAGCTAACGTTTTTCCTACTCTACCATGTAACCCAGAAGTACTGTAGCTAATGTGGTGCCCTCCAGATGTTGTGGATCACACAGGCCTGACCATACATAAATCCGGCACTGACTCCAAGGATGTGCTATTGGTATCCAGCAGCACACTGCCTGTGAACCTGGAAGGGGTTTTCTCCACTGACATCTCCTAGACAATAAGTACGGTACTTTTTTGCTTTAACATGAAAGTGGTCAGGCACAATGAATGGAGAGAAAGTACAGTGGTACCTCGGGTTACATACACTTCAGGTTACAAACGCTTCAGGTTACAGACTCCGCTAACCCAGAAATAGTACCTCGGGTTAAAAACTTTGCTTCAGGATGAGAACAGAAATCGTGCTCTGGCGGTGCGGCAGCAGCGGGAGGCCCCATTAGCTAAAATGGTGCTTTAGGTTAAGAACAGTTTCAGGTTAAGAACGGACCTCTAGAACGAATTAAGTACTTAACCTGAGGTACCACTGTAGAGGTGCTGGGTAGTATTCAAATATGTTTTTTGTAGGAACATTACTAATTTAGGCCTGTTAAGTTCAGTGGGTCTACTCTGAAAAAAACTTTGTAGAATGCAACTGATCGTTATGAAAATTGTTATCTTCATATTTGAGCTCAACTTGTTTGATACCTTTTGGGTTTGTGTTTGAATAAAATGGTTTTAATGTATGTTCATATTTTTTTTAAAAAAATAGTAGAATAAAAAAGGAGGCAGCAGAATAATTGCTTGCATATATGGTCTGCCCACACTTTAAAAAAATGTATTTGCCAAGTAAATTAAACTATCTAGTAACTGAGGTAAGAAATAAATGTTAGAGAGAGAGAGAGAGATCATTAGAATTCTGTGTGAAAAATGAACACATGGGTTTGTTTGTCTTCTAATTGGTCTTTGCAAAACATATTATGAAAAGTGACTGGAGGTTGATTGAAAAATTAGATTAACTTTTGGACACTTCTTCTATAATACTCTTGAGTCAGCCATCTGGCCACCCTTTCCCCCTGAGGGATGAGGATCTACAAAACTATAGTAGTAGGCTTCCTGCCTCAGCTACAGAGAACAACATATTCTGTTGAAGTTTTACTGTGAGCCATTAGGGACAACCTGAGTGGCATTTATTATGGAATTTATTGAAGTTGGAGTGGAAGTTGGCAGACCCTCGTTGAATCTGGACTTCAACCCCACCCCCAAAAAATATTAATTACATTGCACAACATGATTTTACTGGATTTCCCCCTCCCAAAAAAGGCACCTATAACAAAGCCTTCTTGATAAGGGATGGTAAAAAGGTAAAGGGGCCCCTGACGATTAGGTCCAGTCGTGGCCGACTCTGGGGTTGCGGTGCTCATCTCGCTTTATTGGCCGAGGGAGCCGGCGTACAGCTTCTAGGTCATGTGTCCAGCATGACTAAGCCGCTTCTGGTGAACCAGAGCAGTGCACGGAAATGCCATTTACCTTTCCGCCGGAGCGGTACCTATTTATCTACTTGCACTTTGATGTGCTTTCGAACTGGCAGGAGCAGGGACCGAGCAATGGGAGCACACCCCGTCATGGGGATTCGAACTGCCGACCTTCTGATTGGCAAGTCCTAGGCTCTGTGGTTTAACCCACAGTGCCACCCATGTCCCTGATAAGGGATGGTAATGGAACACAATAAGCAAATGTGGACTCATGAGCAATAACTATAGGGGGTTTAGATGCCACACCTATTCATTCAAAGAACATGAGTAGGGTGTGTGGGATTGCACATGCTTGGCCCATTGCCAATACATCCAACAGCCACACACACACACACACACACTGCTACCTAGTCCCTTGTTTCCCTCTACAGCATATGCAGTAACCGCTTTCTTGACCGTTGGACCCACTATTGGTCTTGTCCACTCAATGTGCCGGAGCCTGTCTTCTCATGCAAGGGAGGTCTCCAAACACTACCTCCAAGCATCTGGAAACAGCTGTCTGTAGACAGTCTGTGATAAATCTGTAATGCAGTACACTTCCGATAAACTAGCTTTCTACAAATTAGAAACTGACCCAGACATCCTGAGAGTGGGCTGGATTAGTCACATTCCAGGAAATCAGCAGAACACCCAGGCCATATAACACCTCTTGTCTGCTGAATCCCATTACACCTTATCCCCCTAAAATAGACGGTTAAGTGCTAGCTAAGTGAAACACTGCCTCCCAATAAATGGAAATATCCTTTCATGTCCTGCTTCCTTTAAAAGTAACACCCAGCCCTTGTAGTACCAGCTTTGAAGCTAATTTTCCAAATTCTCCCTTGGCTGTGCTCAAATGTACAAGGGATACCCAGGCCCCAAACTGCAAAGTACTCACAACTACGCATACAGAATAAGGTCTTAAAGGGTAATTTACATTGTCGCTGTGGCTACATTTAGATAATGGTAGCAGTGATGTCAGACTCGGTTTGCTAAACTGTTATTAAAATGTATCATTTACAGTAAATGCAGGAGTAAAGAGACCTACACAGTTGTTTGGGGCACATTCAAATAACAGGTGGGAAATAGCAGGGAGAGAAAAATAAATTAACCAGTATTTTCCAGCTAGCAAGTTGTGAATCTCTTGGTTCTGAAGTGTGTTGCCATTGAGGTTTATATGCAGTAAAGTTACTGCAAGTTAAAATGGGCAGAAATAAAGTGAACATCTTTAAGGGAAGCAGTTTCTGTGGTTTTGAATCTAGCGGGGATGTATTTCCTGCACAATCCACATACATTTTCAATATGATACAAAACTTGTTTGTGCAATGGATAAAAATTGTTGGAATCAACCCCCGTGGAGGAAGGAGAATGGGATAAAAGGGATTTCAAAAATACAACAAAACTCAAGTTAACACCCAGAGCTGTTCCATCAACTTCCACTGGACTTCCCTAGGGCATGTGCTAAATATTTAATTGCTGTGGCCATACAAGGCCTTGAATTTTAATTACAACTAATTACATTTGTTAATCACTTTGTACAAAAAGTGATGACATAACAACAACAACAACAACAACAACAATTCTTACTCATTATTTATACCCTGCCCATCCAGCTGGGTTTCCCCAGCCACTCTGGGCAGCTCCCAACAGATTAAAAACAGATAAAATACAAACAGATGAAAACAATGAAAAACAAAAAAAAACAATTTTCAGTACAAAACACCTAAAAATGCTTATAGGGTAACAAAATAAAAGGGACAAATCCCACAACACTCTATTAAATGATGAGAAGCACTGTAGAGGCCAACTTAGTTACCAAAGGCCTTAGTGAACAAAAATGTCTTTGCTTGGCATCTAATTTAGAGCTTGAAGTCCACTTTCAGAAAGGTATGAGCTCACTCTGAAGCACTGAGATACTTAACACCTAGAAAGTCTTGTTTGGTGTATATTTCTGAAGCCTGAGTATCAGCAAGCGACCAATCTCTAAAGCAATCTATTCTCTTATTGTGGCTTCTTTGTTAATTGTGCCATTTACAAACTGTTGCTGGAAGCCGCAGATTAGCCATGGTAAATGAACTGTAAAAAACTGAACCACCACGCAAACTAGTACAATAATTTGGAAATTAAAAGATAATCATTTTGCTGTGATCAGCAATAATGTGTTAAGCTTTAATGACTGGAAATCTAGCAATTGTAGTACTAAAGACTGCCCTTGCATGAATTCTTATCCTTAACTGAATTTCTAGGAAAAAAATATTGTCATTTGGGTAATTGTTATGATTATGTCTATTTTAATTACATGCAAGCAGAAATAACTTGGGGGAAACTCTGTATTCTCTTGTCAGGAAATCAAAATGGGCTGAGTACCATAATTTCCCAACGGTGACAGTAGCAATGTGCCAGAAGAATAGCAAAAGTTTATATTTTTCCCCCAATAAGTTGTTGGCTGTGATTTCCATTGTGTGACTAAGGCTTGCAGGAAACGTTTTGTGCTTTTTTAAAAAAAACAACCACCAACCAACTCTGAAAAGAATTACCCAAGGCATATCATGAGAAGAGACAAGTTTGCCGTGCTATTAAAACAACAACAAACTATATTTACAAGAACCCCCCTAATTAGCCTCTAATTCTTGGTTTCAATGGCGAGTGATTAACTGAAACTGTTATTGCTATGTACCCTTATGGAGCATAGCAAATTATTCTCTAGTGATTCAGATTTCTAGAGTCAGTTTCAGCTCTTTGGAGAGATATGTTAAAAGTTTCCCCTTTTCTTTACCTTCTTTCAGCAACAAATTATTAGAACAGGACAGCATTGTGATAATGCACCCCAGATAAGAAGGAAAATGCTGGACTTCTTTCATTCTTTAAAAATGGATCTCTGGGTGATAAAAACATAAGCAACAGATTCCCCCCCCCCATCCTACATTCCATTATTAAACGAGAAGGTAGGACAAATTTGGCAGAAGCAGGGGAAAGTGAAATTTATTGATGATGAACTGAAGTAAGAACAAGCAAGTCTTTGACCAAAAGATGGTCTTCAAGATACAGCTGGAAATGTATGGTATAGGAATGCAACTATTTTTGTAGCTAGCAAACTAGTAGCATCCATTTGTGGAAGCTGTTACTTGTCAAGCGATTCCATTTCCCCTTTCCTACATAGCTCATTTTAAGACCATTTCCCATCACTTTAGCACTTGTTTCCATTTCAGATGCTTTACAGTTAGTGTTAATGCCACGAACACACTAGATGCTTTCTGCAGTAATCACAATGGCAATTAACTAAAATAGATGATACGTGCCTGTACAGTTTTGCATTTTCAAATGAAGGATGATATTCAAATGGAACAATTTTAAGAGATGTCTTCTTCTTGCCTCTTCGGTGCAGGCGGTATCCAAAATTATTTTGATCTCTCACAATACTTAGAGCCAAAACAGATTTCTGACAACTGCTAAACAAAAACAGGTAAAGGTAAAGGGACCCCTGACCATTAGGTCCAGTCGTGGACGACTCTGGGGTTGCGGAGCTCATCTCACTTTATTGGCCAAGGGAGCCAGTGTACAGCTTCCGGGTCATGTGGCCAGGATGACTAAGCAGCTTCTGGCGAACCAGAGCAGCACATGGAAACGCCGTTTACCTTCCTGCCGGAGAGGTACCTATTTATCTACTTGCACTTTGACATGCTTTTGAACTGCTAGGTTGGCAGGAGCAGGGACCGAGCAACGGGAGCTCACCCTGTTGCGGGGATTTGAACCGCCGACCTTCTGATCGGCAAGCCCTAGGCTCTGTGGTTTAACCCACAGCACCACCCGCATCCCAAAACAAATATACTCTGACTCAAAATATAAAAACCAGAGAACAAGTGCAGTGTAGTGGCTAGACCAGGGGTAATCAACCTTTTTATACCTACCGCTCACTAATGCATCTTTCTTGATAGTAAAATTTTCTTACCACCCACCAGTGCTCGATGGAAGGAGGATTCAGCTTGTGCCGTAGAACCTCCAACTGCCCACCTAGAATCCTGAAACGCCCACTAGTGGACGGTAGGGACCAGGTTGACATATTGGACATTCCTGCCCTAGAATTATAGTATTGTAGGGTTGGAAGGGACCCTGAGGATCATCTAGTCCAACCCTCTGCATTGCAGGAATATGCAGCTGTCCCATCCTTTTTAGATTTGCTCTCAGCGCTCGTTTGCCCTCCTACACACACACACACACACACACAGTTGCGTCAGGTGCTAGTCCTACTCAGAGTAGACTCACTGAAATGAATTAAAAATCCAAACTTTAATTTCAAAGGGTCTGCCCTAAGTAGGATTTAGTTGGGTGTAGCCTGTTGTTATGACCAAAGTATCTTGCCCAAAAATATCTGCACAAACCAGTTTACCTGAGTGCATTATTCTCAGAGTGGGGGGGGGCTCATTTATTTATAATTGCTTAATCATATGGGACTAAATTGCATTATGTTGTAAGGACCTTTTATTAAATATTAGAATTGTAAAGCTGGAAGGGACCCAAGGGTCATCTAGTCCAACCCACTGTAATGCCTGGAGCCTGGCATTAGGCTGCAAGAATGTACTGTAAACTATCACATTTTCAAAATGTCTGATAGCCAAGTTCCACTACTTTTCACAAGCTGAGAGTAGTGGCTCCCTCAGATTGTACCCATTAGGGAATTCAGACTTGAAAAGAAAGTACAAGCACAGTTTGTGTTGTGGATATCTACTTCCATAGTTTACTTGACATGGTTCAGACTGACCAATGTATTGTTTTCAGTGACAGTCTGAAGCTGTGAAATGTGCTAGGGGCAAGCATTTTTCTGGTTGTGAATTCTACTGATGTTAACAACGTTATCTGATCAATAGTACGCAAAATCTCTTAACTGGTATTTGAAGCATACAGTATGTGTTAATTTTTTGAGAGCTGGCTTGATGTAGTGGATTTCAAATATCAATTATTTTAAAATACGTTTGCACATTGTTTTAAGGTCTCCCTTATTAAAGCAAAGGATTAAAGTGTTAGGAGAACCTTAGAATGTGAGGAAAAACTATACCATACAATGTACTGTATCAAACTATTTTACATGAATAACTCAGGTATTCTGAATTTAAAAAGAAATCAACATTGTTAAAAACAAGGTGTTACATAATAAAATAATTTGTCTTAAATCTGCCAAAATCAATGTGGTGGTGTCGTATACCGTATATGTGCATTGTTAATAAATGAGCAACTAAAAAAGTTTGTTTATGTTTCCTGTTTTTTTCCCCCAAGCAGAAATAATGTGTAAGCGTGGTGTCAGCACCCTAAAAAAAGGAAAGGGGCTGGAGGGATCTTTACACCACAGCGCCAGAAATGCTTAAGACGGCCCTGAATTCAGTTATCTAATAGGGACATTCCAACAATAATATTCCAACTGTACAGTTGTGCAGGCATAAAAATAAAACCCTTCATTGGTGTATTTGGAAAATTCTTCCCCATTTGTAGAAGGTAAATGCTGTAACCTATTTTATTCAGAATATAAAACATTTCTTTTCCATTAAATGTGGATTCCATTCTCTTTTCAAGCCCTCTGAATCTAATAAACTAAAGAAACATCTTAGCAGTATATTCAGAACATTGCAGGTTACAGATTTACAACGAAGGGATTATTTTGCCCCTACCCAATGCATTATTAACATGCTTAATTTACTACCGTGGTCTTCATTTTGTAACAGCCAGAAGGATGGAGTGAACAACAGTGGATGGGGCACTCTCTGACTATTACATAATGCACTTTAAACTAGCGTGCAGCCCAGGCCAATGTTGCAAGCAGTACACGGATCATTACTTTAAATCGGCATTGCACGAAACTGGGTATCATAGAATCATAGAGTTGGAAGAGACCACAAGGGCCATCGAGTCCAACCCCCTGCCAAGCAGGAAACACCATCAGAGCACTCCTGACATATAGTTGTCAAGCCTCTGCTTAAAGACCTCCAAAGAAGGAGACTCCACCACACTCCTTGGCAGCAAATTCCACTGTCGAACAGCTCTTACTGTCAGGAAGTTCTTCCTAATGTTTAGGTGGAATCTTCTTTCTTGTAGTTTGGATCCATTGCTCCATGTCCGCTTCTCTGGAGCAGCAGAAAACAACCTTTCTCCCTCCTCTATGTGACATCCTTTTATATATTTTAACATGGCTATCATATCACCCCTTAATCTCCTCTTCTCCAGGAGAAGTTTGAGTTTGAAAATGTTACTTTTTGAGTTTGAAAATGTTACTTTACAAGTATGTTCCTAGCCCTCACCATTGCCTAGAAAATGTCTGAATCACAACTGCAGAAAAGAGTTTATCTAATGAGATTTACTGGCCATGTAGAATCCACCACCATATTCCTCTGCAATGACACAACTCCTCCCTTTTCTGGTTACAGTAGTTCCCAACCATGTCTTTGAGCAAAGGGCCTGAAAGACCATGTAAAGGGAAACAAAGTTCCCAACCATGTCTTTGAGAAACAAAGAGGCAATTACACAAACTCCTTTCCCCTTATCCGCCCACCCAACAAAATGCTGACAGAAACATGAAGAGAGTAAGACTGGGCAGGGGAAACAATTGGCCACAATGGGTTGTATTCACTGCTAATCCTGCTCAGAGCAGATCCATTGACATTAATGGGCATGCCTCACTTAGGTTCACTAACAGTAATAGGTGTACTCTGAGTTAGACTTAACTGAATACCATCCAAACAGATGAGCAAAGGATGGAGCAGATGAGAGACAGGAACAAGGCTACAGGAACCTCAGAGAGAGGTTTAAAGGGAACACTTGATGTGGACTTAAGGCAGAATCGAACATGGAGATAAACAAAATCATGTCATCAAACAGTTTGACCTGTTGTTTGTTTGTATGTTTAAAAAACCTTTCTTCCTGCCTTTATAGTGATATCTTCAGGGTAACCCAGTTTTTGAAATTGGTTTAAAATTGCACGGTCATATTTCACTCTAAACTAAATTACACAATTATTTCATTCTTGTCTTTTGAAACTGTGACACCCCCTAAATCATTGCTAGAGAGCAACAGTCATACTTTACATTTCCAACAACCAAGGCTCTTGTTCCCCACTACTTAACTGCATCTTATCTCAGCCTCTTTGCCCTCCTTTTTCATATGCCCCATGTGAACCAACCATGTGAGTGTAACTATGCATAGTACATGTTCTTATCCAACATTTGGGGTCTGCAACATTTGCTATAGGTCCCTCAGTGTTGGTAATGTAACTATCTTAATGCTTGCATATCAATGTGCAACCTAGTACTGGAAACCAAAATCCAGGAAGTTGTGGTTTTGTCTTGTTTTGTTTTAATATTTTTCTTTGTTCAATGGAAAGAAGTAACAGAACTTGCAGCTTACTTAGTTAATGGAAATTCATATATAAACCTTCTTCCAGCAAAATCTTATCTTCTTGAAGTGTCTGCAATTTATTAGATTTCTTCTATATGTAAAGGTAAATTTATTACTCTCAGAATCTATTGGCCTGGGTGTATATGTCTTTTATTAAACATTTGTAATAATTTCATCCTGGAACTTGTAAGCTATTCTTACACATGATAATATATTGCTTTGCCCTCACTCTCCCAAAAAGTATAAAATGGGAGGGTATGGAACTTTACAAAAAGGTGCCATTGAAGACTATGTAAAATATCTGCAAGAGAAAAGACCTTTCAAAGCACACTGATTGCCTGTCCAGTTCTGGGTGCATTCAGCATTGTGATGATTATAGGATATAAAGCCTTACAAGGCCTGAATCCAATGTACCTCAGGAACCTTTTCCCATACAACCCTCTCTATTAAAGGTAAAGGGACCCTTGACCATTAGGTCCAGTCGTGACCGACTCTGGGGTTGCGGCGCTCATCTCGCTTTACTGGCCGAGGGAGCCGGCATACAGCTTCTGGGTCACGTGGCCAGCATGACTAAGCCACTTCTGGCGAACCAGAGCAGCGCACGGAAACGCCGTTTACCTTCCTGCCGGAGCAGTACCTATTTATTTACTTGCACTTTGACATGCTTTCGAACTGCTAGGTTGGCAGGAGCAGTGACCGAGCAATGGGAGCTCAGTCCGTCGTGGGGATTTGAACCACCAACCTTCTGATCCTTCTCCTAGGCTCTGTGGTTTAACCCACAGCGCCACCCGCATCCCTCTCTGTCTATTATGTGTCCATAAATTTAATTATTTCTGCACATTGAGAAGGGCCTTCTTTGCTCTGGTGCCCTAAATATAGATATTACTTCCTAGAAAAGCTTGCTCTAAACCCCCAATTGAAGCCAATATAGCTGCCTCCTGATATTGTTGGACTACAATTCCTATAGTCCCTGACCATTAGCCATGTGGGCTGGAGCTGATGAGGGTTGTGGTTCAAAACATGAGGATGCCACTGCATTGGCTGCTTCTTCTGTACCACATTATAAACAAGTGAGCCTTTTTTTTTTTACATTGTGCTTTTGTAACTTAATTTATGGTTTGGAGGGAGGTATTTTTTGGGGGGGGAGTGGTGTTCTCTTGATGTTGACTTTATCCTGCTTATATTCTATTGTACCTTGATATTTTATAGGTATTGTGAACTTTGGTCACATTGAACAGAGAAAAAGGCAGAACAAATTTTCTAAAATAAATAAATAAATATATACAGTGGTACCTTGGGTTACAGATGCTTCATGTTACAGACTCCGCTAAGCCAGAAATAGTACCTTGGGTTAAGAACTTTGTTTCAGGATGAAAACAGAAATCGTGCGGCGGCAGCAGCGGGAGGCCCCATTAGCTAAAGTGGTACCTCAGGTTAAAAACAGTTTCAGGTTAAGAATGGACCTCCAGAACGAATTAAGTTCTTAACCCGAGGTACCACTGAAATCACGTAAGTCAGTGGAGCAATCCTAAATGGGGCTAGAGAGCAGGAGTGTGGAACAGTAGCAGAAGGGCCCAATGACTGGCCTTTTGGGGGATCCAGCAGATCCAGAACCTCTGGCACGCTACGCTGCTAGGAAATGCTCCATTAGGGAACCTCCTGCTAGAAGGAGCATTTTGATCACTCCGGTGAAGCAAGGGCTGCAGGTGCAGCAGAACACCTTTCCCTGCCTATCCTCAATCAGCTGTGTTCCTCTCCACTAGGCAATTGGGGAAACAGGAACACAATCCTATCCCACACTGTCCCCAGACATCAATATACGGGATTAGGATTGCACAGAAATGCTTTCCGTCCTTATCAGCAATCCAAAACTCATATTGGAAACTGTCCTTTGGTTTCCATTTTCCTAGCCTATCTTTTTCTTGATTTGAGACCACTTCCAAATTTGGCATCTATTGTTGGAGAACTCGTGAACTCCCACAGGATAAAGGTTAATTGTATTGTTGTGTTGGGGTGCCAGAATTATGTGAGTGCAAGGCACCCGTAATTCTTAAAATTGGTAAGAGTTAGAATTAATCAAGGCTTGATTAAAGTCTGCTAAACATGGAAATTCCGGGGGTTTGTTTATGCTAACAAGCCAGACTAGCCTAGCAAGGCTAGCTGAGGGAAAGCCATTAAGGAACAAAGCAGAGTAATGGCCCATCAAGGAAACCATAAAGAGAGAGTGCCGGACTGCCGGACAAGGAGGTGAGGGAACCCTCCTCTGGCTGTGAGGGTTTCAGGGTAGATGACGTAAGCAAAGAGAAAAAAAATGTCAGTTTTGCAAGCAGTTTGGGAAGCAGAGAATGATGGGTAGAACACGATGTGGACCGACGGTGACAGGCTGAAACAAAAGAGACAGAGCTATTCCTTGAATCCAATGGAATCTTGAATCTTACGGAAGAGGGATTTGAATGCTCTGCAATCCCTTCATCTAGATTCAGGTTGTATATATGTGTAAATAAACCATCTATCATAAAGACATGACAGTCTCTGCTGTGCCTCATTGTCCCAAAAGGGAACACAGACCCAGGTTAGTGTTTCTGATACCTCTGGAATCTTGCACTACTCTGCAGAGATTGGGAAGGCATGTAACAGTATATTCAACCATATTAGCATTATGATAACACTTTTAATCACATGTGTATTGGTTTATGTTACGTTTCACTGTGCCCTTACTACCTTTCCTATGCTTTTAGTAATTACATATTTAAACATTGCAGATTTATGTAGCAAAAAACAAACAAACCACCGAAGGATTTCTTTAAAAATATACAATCGTTTTTCCCTGCAGAAATTTTATGAGAAAAGCAATCACTGGTGGTTCCCCACCCCAACTACCTATTTTGCCCCTGCATTGCTGAATACATATCTCTTTCTCCTGCTACTCTTATTTCTAATTAACTAGTAGACGGACTTTGCTTAATGGATGGTGACAATGATTTCAAGAAATTGCTGAAGTCCAAGAACTGCTTGTCAGTCAGGAAAAGCCAAGAGGCAGAATGAATGTGTCCAATGCGCAGCACCCTGGAAGTACATCACCCTGCCAATGGGCCAATGAGTACAAAAGCTGCTGTCCTTGGGGAGATGGAAGCTATACCCCAGCTGCCATGGAAATGGGGAAAGCATGGGGGTCCCTCAAAGGTTTAAAGAGGATCAAGAAGTCATTGCAGCATTCCCATCCATTATGTCACCGGTGAGGAAACTTTTTTCCTTTAGTAGTCAGATTTCGTTAAAAGTAACTTTTCAAGAGCTGCGTACTGGTGGGGGACATGGGTGGAGCCACTTGGCTAGAGCTAAAAGTGAGTAGTGACTCTCTTTCTCATTCTCTGTCTTTCTTCTACCACCCCTTCCACCCACTATTTCACTCCTGGCAACTCACATGGAATTTGGCTGAGAGCTGCATATGGCCTTGGGACTTCAGGCTGCCCCACTTCTTTGTTACTTGCATTTCAAAATGTGCTCTTGAAGATTTGCAACCCCATCGTAAGCAATCATGTTTACTCCAGTATAAGTACCATTGATTCTAGGGTGGCTTACTTCCAAGTTAGTGCATTAGGCTACGATTCTAAGCACACTTTCTTAGATAAAAACATCTATTAAAAACAAGAGCACTTTAAAGTAAAACGTGTAAGATTACAGCTTGAGTACTTTAAGGCTACTTAAATTCATATAAACTGCTGGTAATAGCCAGTAATGAAGCAAATGCAACATACTTCCAGAAGGGTAATACCCAAACCAATCCATGAGTCTTTATTTATTCAGTAATTTCACTTCAGATAGCCAACTGTGCTGATATCCCAGCTGCTTCCATTTGCTACAAGTGAGACCAATATTCGAGATCTGCTCTTTTCTGAATCACACAACAATGGGGAAGGGAGTTAATTTCAAGCAAGACATCCTAAATTGTATTTTTGTGTCTCTTGTCAACTGCAACCATCCGTTTGAAAAGGGGATGTTTCAATTCATAATGTTTGTCTAAACGCTTGAGCATTTATCACTAACATTATACAGGGACCCATTGTACTGCAGAACAAATGCTAGTGATGAAATACAACCTATTTCTCCTCTTTAATAGTGTTCAGTGATTGCCATAACAGCAGTGCCTCCAACAGGACTAGTATGCTCCTTTCCTCACCAATTCCCAATATTATCTGGAGAGATATGTATACTACTGCTCAGGTGTAGCACCTGGTGAGTGACAGAACTGCATAAGAACATTAGATGAGCACGGCTGCATAAGGCTAAAGGCCCATCTAGTCCAGCATCCTCTTCTCACACTTGTCAACCCAGATGCCTTATGGGAAGCCTGCATGCAGGAACCCCAATACAGCAGCTCTTGGCCCAGTTCTGATTCCCAGCAAGTGGTATTCAGAGGCATACTTCAACCTAGCCATTGTGACACTGAATAACAACATTGCACATGTTATTCATGTGTACCATGAATGCAGTTTGGGAAATCATGAACATGTACAAATAATTCTCAGTTAAAATCCAAATTGCACTGTGTTCCTAAGCAAAGTAGAGAGAAACGTGGTTGCCTGTCACTTCTGCAAACATCATTCCCTGCTTGTGAACTTCCCAGTCAAATTCTGGCCACTGTTTGAGAGAAGACCCTTAGAAGACTATTATGGAGACACTTCAGTTGATGAAATTTGCCTCCCTCTAAATTGCTTAAGTACAAGCATATAAAGACCCAAGCAAAGTTTTCTTTTTTACTTGAGGTGATTCAGTCTGCCAAGTTTCTCTGTCACATGTAAACTTCAATGATTAAAGATGAAATAGATAAAAAAAATTATGCTTTAATGAGAGTGCTTTATAAATCAGAACATATTTCCCAACATGATCAGGAATCCTTTCCTGTACTGTTGCCCAGAATTAGAATTAATTCTCCACAGGATTAAAGATGTATTGCTGGATAAGAGTCTTACTGATGACAACAAAATATATCCTCCCCAAAGATTTAGAATAAAAGGAGCTATGTTAGCTACAGTCAATGTTGCTATGTTAAAACATGGGCTCAACATTTATAACACCATAATATCACTTTCAAAGGGGTCTGCAGGACAAAATAGTTTATGTAAATTGCACTGTGCAATATTTAAGGACATGGTCTATTAAAAATGAGTATTTATCAGTCTCATTGATTTTAGTGACAGAGTTAAGCAAGTGCATGCCTTGATCAGTCATGTGCCATCTTTGAACATAACATTATAACATTGAAATTTGTTTGAGGAAAGATTAGCAGCTTTTCACTTGGTTCCATGTTCCAGTATGAAGCACCTGCCCTGGATATTTATTTTTAATTTATTTTTAATTTCTCAAATTGAAATTACTTGAAATTGCTAACATAGAATAGAGCTGGAAAACTGGAAAAAATATGCCAAAATGAAAGCCTAACATTTTCATCTAATCCTACTAACCTGGTCCCAGAGTGTGACACAATCTAATTCAGCATTACAATTTGTTATAAGTGATTACTGTAGCTATAGACTATAATTAACATCTTACAATTTAAGAAGATGCAACTGTATCACCCTGATGCATTGAACCAGAGTCTTGACTAGTGCAATATTCATAGGAGACGGGGTGTGGGGTGGAAGCAACAACCAAGAATTGTCAACTGGTTCACGGTAATCCTCCTAAAAGCAGCTACAGACTTCACAGAAACACTGACATTCTCCCACTGCTAATAAACTTTTGCTGAATGATCTTTATGTACTCCCTTTATTTAAATATTTAAATAGTTCTACGTCTATTAGGGCAAATAGCAACATTCTTCCAAAAAAGAAAGTCTACCAACAAGATCTTTAATAATCCTTCAGGTGGTGTGTATTTGTGTGTGTGTTGCCGCATGTGCATGTGTTCAATTATACATACACACACCCCATACACAAACACACACACCCCTACTATGTGAATACAATATATCACAAGGGAACCATTGGACAGGGATTAACTGAAGCAGCAGGAAAGCCATGTGTGTCCTGTGAAGGGAGGGAAATTGTATTCTAACTGGGTTTTCTTTTCCTTTTAAACACACACACAAACACAAGGAACAGCTGGAACGTTAAAAAAAGAAAAAACAGGCCATCAGGGACGCACGCAACCCTTCAGAGAGAAATCTAGGATTATACTTCTGGGTGAGAACGATTGGATCTGTCCAGGGTCCTGAAAAGCTAACCTTTCTCCCTTTTTTCTCCCGGCTGCCGTAATAAACTCATTCATTAATCGGACGGATATAGACTTCATTCAGTAACCTCAGACAACAGCTGCCCAGCCAATACACAACCTGGCATACCGGAATTAAGCTTTTAAATAGATCTTTTTTAAAAAAAAAAATACAATAAAAATCAAAGCTCCATTCTGAGAACGAGGTCTGCCTGTTTCTGTCCCTCCCACCTCCATCCAGGTCCCTTACTTCCGAGGAGATTTTCCGAATAGATCTTAAGCCAGATCACACAAGGGAGAAATTGGACGGGGAACGGGGCGGGGGGGGGTATCAAATCATCTTTGATCGCAAAGTCTCTTTGGATACCCAAAGTTTCTAAAGTGACAATCATAAGGATGTTTGGATGGGCAATAATGGAAAGCACCCCCCCTTTTTTCTTTTAAAAAAACGAGAGAATTCACCACCCCTTGCGAAGAAATAGTCTGCAAAGTTTGATCCAAGCCATTTCCCGAGCCCTCCTTCCCCAAAACAGCACCGGCGACGGGATGGAGAGTTTTCCCCGCAAGCCCCGAGAAGCGCCTCGCCTCTGGCTGCCCGGAGGCGCGCCTTGCCTGGGCGAGACTTACGTGTGCCGTCAAACCTAGTGGCGATGGTGTCCAGGAAGGTGTTCTGAGGTGCCAGTAATCCTTTCATAACAGGCATTTTTCCAGCGCGGTGTGAAATTCTCCATCAAAGTTTGCCTTGCGAAGGATGGGGTCGCGGGGAAGAAAGTGCAAAGCGCGCTGGTGGCGGAGGAGGCGAGGAGCAGGAGCAGGAGGAGGAGCAGCACCGCCGCGGACTTTCGGGCATAGGGAAAGGATGCTACTTTCGCCGCCGCCGCTCCTGCCCACTTTCGCCGACCCGGGGAAGGCGCCCTGCGCGCGAAGCCAAAGAGACCCCTTTGCGCGTGCGCGCTCGCCGAGTCCCCCCCACCCCTCACAGCCCTGCCGCGAGCCACCAGCTGCCGCGAGCCTTGTTGCTCCCTCCCTCGCGGGTGCAGGGCATCGCGCGGACGGCGTGGCGGGGACACCCCATTGGCTTGCAGACAAAGCGCCGGGTTTTGGCGGGAGGGAGAAATGGCGGGCTTTTCACGCTGCTACTGTGGGAGTTCGGGGGGAGCGGGGAGCAAAGGTATCGCCACATGCGATACCCAAGGGCAAAATATATTCGAAGGCAAAGACTGTGTTTTCAGCGCAAGAACGCACACCCTAGACCATGTGAAACAACAGAACAACAACAACAACAATATAATAATAATAATAATGTGTGCAAATGCATTTCAGTCACCTCATAGCATCTACAGCCCTATTCCTCACAGGGTCAGACGTGGGTCGTGTGAAGTACTAATGAGGAAAGGAGAGCCCCTTGAGGAGATGTTTTCTTCCCACGCCCACTTTTATATATTGGGAAATATATAAGCCCATCAAGGATGCTTGGTTTTGTGGTGCCTTATTCTCCTCAAAGGTCTACTTATTCAAACTTATTCAAAAAGAAGAACAGCAGTAGCTAACCCATTATGAGCTATATGACCTCAGACTAGTAGCAGCGAAGTATCTCAAAAAGTTTTGTGTTGAATATTCATGTATGCCATTTTTATTTTATCTTAGTTTAATCTTTTAAAATACATTCTCAGTTAAAGAAATGCTTAGAAGGATAAAAGGGGAAGCTAGCTTCCCTGGCACCAACTGCCAAAAAAAGAAATGGAGAAAGGCTATCTACCATATTTTTCGCTCTATAACACGCACCAGACCATAACACGCACGTAGTTTTTGGAGGAGGAAAACAAGAAAAAAAATATTCTAAACGAAATAGTGGATATATGATTTTTGTGGTTCATGCTGTGGCCACAGACATGTGATCTGACAGTGAGTTTGGAGTAGCCCAATGCAAAAATCCTGAGGATCCATGTGGATCCATGCTTTGTAACCATGGAGGAGGGAAGGAAGGGGAACCATGAATCCTCTGCTCACGACTGCAGCAGATCCCCCCCCCCGCCACCCGCAGGCATTCGCTCCATAACACGCACAGACATTTCCCCTTACTTTCTAGGAGGAAAAAAGTGAGTGTTATGGTGCAAAAAATACGGTAATTCTTCATTATCATAAATGTCTTAGGCTGCAATCATATGCAAAAACACCTGGGAGTCCCACCTGAGAGGAGTGAGACTTTCCACAATGCCAATAATTCATTCAACAGGGTCAGGTAGTTGGTATTTTAGGGCTGTTTGTATTGGCAGCATTAAAACAAAAAGCTTCAGACCTTTGTCACTGTATTCAATAATAACATTTTTCTGCAAAACACTTTCTTATACATAATACAGTCACAATATTTGCCATATTTCATGGCACAATAAAAAGGAAAGCTCTGAGTATCAACACCTACTGAATGTCACTACTAAAGTAATATTCAAAAGAAGACAATTGATGAATGAGGCCCTCCTCTTTTCTGCAGGACACATCTAATTGAAATGAGCAATGCTTGGGTTTAGGGTTTGTCCGAGAGGTTTTGATTTGTTCCACCAATTTCCTTGAGGAAAACCTACTGTTTACTTGTGAATGAGAACAAAAGTCAATCAGACTGACATTTGGAAGAAATCACAGGACAAATAGAAGTATGGATGAGCCCAACAGTCTGATAATTGCTAATCTGAAAGCCACGGCAAAATAGGCATGGCAAAATAGACCAAAGGCTCCCAAACTGGTCACACCCAGAAGATGCAGTGCACTCCCTCTCTGTAAGATTCATAGAATCTTGGAATTGACCCCAATGGTCATCTGGTTCAACTCTCTACAATGCAGGAATCTCCATTTTAGATGGCCATCCAGCCTCTGCTTAAAAACCTCCAATGAAGGAGAATCCATCACCTTCTGAGGGAGTCTGCTCCACTGTTGAACAGCTCTTACCATCAGAAAGTTCTTCCTGATGCTTAGGCAGAATCTCCTTCCCTGCAATTTGGATATGTTGGTCTGGATCCTGCCCTCCAGAGCAGGAGAAAACATGGTTGCTCCATCTTCCACGTGACAGCCCTTTAGATATTTAAAGATTGTTATCATCTCTCCTCTCGGTCTCCTCTTATTCAATCTAATTCCCAGACTGACCTTGCCTTTTTTCCAGTGAACCTTCACTGGGGTGCATTCTGTCACTTTTCTGTATTTTGAGTACAGTGGTACCTCGGGTTAAGTACTTAATTCGTTCCAGAAGTCCGTTCTTAACCTGAAACTGTTCTTAACATGAAGACCACTTTAGCTAATGGGGCCTCCTCCTCCTGCTGCACTGCCAGACCACAATTTCTGTTCTCATCCTGAAGCAAAGTTCTTAACCCGAGGTACTATTTCTGGGTTAGCGGAGGTACCACTGTACTTGGATAATAATTTATTTACAAGCCGCTTAACTATGAGGTGAAACCAAAGCTCAGTGATAGAGCACATGGTTTAGTCCCTAGTATCGCTAAAACAGATTGGGTAGCAGGTGAGGGGAAAACGTCTGCTTAAGACCCTGGAGAAATACAGCCAATCAGGTATATTGGTCTAGGTGAACAAATAGTCTGAACTTGTATAAGGCATCATCCTAATTATTCCCAAGGCTTCACACTTTACTCCCCTGTTCCAACTCATACTTCAAGCATTCTGAGGAAATGCAGTCAAATCTACAAAAGCTTATGTCACAATAAATCTATTTTGTCTTCAAGACTCCTTTTTTTGTGTCTTTGCTACAACAGACAAACATGGCTCTCCCAATGGAATTTAACTCAATGAGAAGATGCAGTGGAACCATAACCTCCTTTAGAAAGTGCTGTCTGCTGCATCTCTGCATGAAGCCAATCCAGAAACAGAAAAAGTGCCAAATGTGGCCGATCCTTTGAGGGCAGGCAATTCGTATTTTTAAGCAAAGATGCTATGGATAATCAAAATGAGGGGATCATAAAAGTGAAAAAAATAGTGCCTCTGTTTGATTGCCACTTCCACCTCCATCTTCCCTGCCCTCTCAATGGTCCCCAAACCTTCCAAGGACAGAAGAAGGGAGAGGTATCTACACTAAGGAGGGCACTGGAAGTTCATGTCCCAGCACATCTGGATGGGACATAACCCAATCCTTGGAAGAAATTGATGTATTGCAATGTTGTGATGTACAATCCCACTCCCAGTGTCCTCCTCAGTGAGGACACAATGTTCTGCCAAGAAGCCTTCCTATCACCTTCTACCTTTTCTTCTGCCCCAGGTAATATTTTTGAGGGCCTTAGGAGGCAGGTAAGGGGAAGGAGGTGCTGGCAAATGTGCTGGAGTGCTTTGAGTGCCTGGTAGTGTTTTGCATGTAGTCACTTGGGAATATGCACAAAAATGTCAATCCTTTGTGTCCGCTCACTTGGACCATTTGCAAAGGGTTATTCCCTTTGGGATGAAGAAAAGGGACGGTTGTACATCCCTATTTCTAAACACTCTGAAAGTAAGCCTTTTATTGTCTAAGAGTGAAGTGTGCTCTCCCAGTCTTCTAAGAAAGCTGTGTGTCTCAACAATGACTCTGTGAGGTAGCCTTGCTTTCTTGAAGCACAATCTACATTACTGTGAATTTTTAAGATGTTTGAACAAACTAATCAATGAGGATGATTTCTAATCCCACTGTTCAAACTTCTTGACCTTTACCGACTGCTGCAGTCATGCAACTGAAAATAATTTGCCAAGCAAATATAATTGCTAATGCTCAAGGCCTCCTTTGGTGAATTAAGAAACTGCTTCATCCTTACCTGTTTGTTAACATGAGCTCCCCTGAAGTTTAAAGAAGTTCATAATATTTAAAAAAACGATATTGGAAAGGGCAGACAGTGGCAGCCTGCTGTTCATCTCTTATGAAAGAGCTAATATAATATGAAATATTATCTGCAAAGAAGACTTATTTAGAATAGGAAATGATCACTGAAAGCACTATGAACTCTTCCCTTAAATGAATGCTGGTGTTCTACAGTTCTTCTTTTTTCATTAAAAAAAAATCAGCAGTAGTTATTTGCAATGATAAAATGGAATAATTGCATTTAAACCGTTCTGTGTATCATAATCACCTATCAGTGAAATGACAAACTGCCATTTCCATGTAATTCAAACTCTTGGACTACGTGTGTTGCGATGGCATGAAATGGCATCCAGAAGAAGGAGTTGTAACATGCAATGCATGGCAGATTCACATGAATTTGTCTGATGTGAAAAAATCGCAATGAGATCATTTTACTAGATCAGATTTCTGTGGAGGTTATGATAGAAACCGCATTTAGTAGGGGTGTGCATGGGGCAGGTTTCCCTTTGTATCTGAGTCTGTGCATTTAAAAAAAAAATCAATCTGCTTCTGAGTTGTTTCGTGCTCTTTTGGCCTCATTCTGTGTTTTGGCTTCTGAGCTGCTCTGAGGCCCCATTCACTATAATGTTAAATATAAAAATGGCTACTACATTTCCCCCTTTGAGCTCAAGTAGATGAATTTATATGCACAGGAGCTGCTCCCACTCACTGAATGAATTAAGTCTGCCAAAGTGCAGACAAAAAGGCCAGGGTTTTGTTTTGTTTTTTGTGGGGAAAATAAAAGGGGCTCACTTTCTTACATAACCATAATCGGGGTTGGTCTCTTGCTCTTCCTTACATTAAAATAATTAAGTAGTACCTGAGTGGTGTGTACTCTTGTAAGTATATTTTTAATAAATTTGCAGCTTCACACTGCCATTTGTTTTCTGGGGCTTGTGACAACAAGGGGCTGTCCAAAACGTTGCCAGCAAAATTCTGAAGAGCTCTGGTTTCTTTGTTGTTAAAGCAGAGCAATGTAGGTGGGTTTTTTTTTAATAAAAAAGCAAAACCTCAAATGAAGCTCTTAAATAATTTTTTAAGAAATTATTTCACTGCTGCAATTTGACCAAAAAATAATAATAATCCAGAGCTCTTCAGTGTTCTGCAGGAAACATTTTCCAAAGCCTCTCTTCTTGTGAAGTGCATCAAGCTAGGGAAACATAGAGATATAGAAAACCATGGAACTATAAAGTACAGAAACAACAGGGTGACAGAAAGAAACAAGACTTTGAGGGGGGCCTGAACTAACTAAAGGGTATATTGACTTTGTGCTTTAACTCAGAGGCAGAGACTTACAAATCACCCGGATTTGCCTCATTATTCAGCCCACCCATAGAGCTGATGTACAATGTTTACATCAGAAAGTCAACTAATTCTTTGTTGTAATGGCAATTATGAGGGTATTCCCTTAACCCCTTTTTCCCTCTAGTTTCTCGACTCTAGTAAGGCAAGGAACTGTATTGTGTAAAGTCATGTTGCCTGCTGACACATTATGGTCTTTTACCCATGTTCAATGAATGATGGGAAGTAGATCTGAGAATAACAAGATACATGAACAGTTGACTCCAAGTGAACTTTTCTTCCGAGCTGCTTTTTAGAATTGCTTGACAAACACATCACTTTTACGGGTAGCAACTGGGTGGTGGGGGTACAGTAGGTCATTTCTATTCTCTAACCACCTGCCCCCCAGCAGCTGATAACGAGGTGAGAGCCGGTAGAGGAGATAGCCAGCGTTCCTTCTCCCTCTCCCATAGTGGCTGGAGTCACTCTGTCCACTATATCTGGTTCCCACAATTCCCCCCCCCCCACACACACACACACTTCTCCTTCACTGTTCCATGCCCTAACTCTTGACAAGACCCTGGTGGTCATGACACAACATGCTGAAAAGTAATAAAATAATGAGCAATGGAAGTAATAATGTCAACAGGACTTTGGATGCACGCCTATACCCACATACGTCTGAGTTCATAGAATTGCACTTTAAATTTAGGCCCAGCTGATTTCAGTGGGACAGTGTTAAGCATTTGCTCAGCCTTCCAAACCATTGGGACTTAACGACGCTTTGCTTTAGCTGGTTCGCAGCCTCTCTCTGAATTTGTAACCATCAAGAACTGATATCAGTTCTGAGATTGTCAGCACTATGGTATGGCTGTGGTTTCTGATGTCTTGGGTCTTACAAGAGCTACGCATTATCAGTACAACTGTTTGCTCCTTATTTTGTAAACAAGAGCCTGTCGGGTTTGGGCCAATAAAATGTGATGCTTTATGATTTGAAATAATGTGATTGTGCTTTATGATATAGAATTCTGAAAGTTAGGATGATGAACAAAAGTACAATTGTCTTAAGGAACACACCTTTTATTATTAATTTTTAAAAAACCATCCACATTTGTAGTAATATTTCATCACAAATTCAGTTTCAATTATTTGGACAAAAATTGCACTATAGTTAGATGCAAGAGAGAGAGAGAGAGAGAACCCAAAGCACGTGGAATTACTTTCAGGGGGAAAGTATTGCTCAATGCAATAAGGGCTTCCCCTGTAATTTGAGACAGTGAAACAGAGCTAGAGAACTCAAAACAGATATAGCACACTTAAGCGCAGTTCCAGATATAGACTTAGCTGTTTACCACCCAACACATCCTTCCGTGGTACAGATTTGTCAATTTCTTCCTCCCACAGCAAGATCTGCAAGGATTTGTCAGGAACAGAGCCTGCCTGCTTGCATGTGGATATCTACAGAACATAGCAATTAAGCATGAAGACTAACCTTGACAGTAGAATTTCCCACTTAGTCTGGCTGTGGGTGTCAGCTTCAGGATGATGGCTGGCTCCAAACATAGAATCATACAATTGTGGGGTTGGAAGAGACCAAGGGCCATCTAGTCCAACCCCAGCTAGTGTCTACTGCATTTGTCTTGTGGTTGTAAAACCAACAGCATACAAATACAGCAACAGGGCTAGTTATTAATATGCAAAATCTTCCTGCTGCTTTTATGGTTCTCTGGTTCAGGCCTTCTATTCCCTAGGTGTAAACTATTGGTACTGTACTGTATACTAAATATAAGGAATACCCATTGCACTGTAATATTCCAGATCTATTTTTATATCACTTTCTTGCCATCAAAGCACCTCAATGATTTCCTGAGCTTATTTTTATTATGACAGACTATTACAGAATGAGGCAATTTGCTTTTTCAGAGGAGAGGAGAGAACTATAGATCATTAGTTGTGCTAAGGCAACAATTTCTAGTCACTTCTTTCAGTTTCAATACATAGTAGCTTTAATCAGACTGTGGGAGGCTTGTCTTCTATCAAGGCCATGTGTGCCATAGTAGTCCACAAATATCATATGCCCTCTAGTTACCAAAAATTAACACTGTTTGCACAAACATCAGCATGTTGCACTTCTAACCGCATCTTTGCACAATTTTCTGGCACGAGACTGCAAATTGTATTTGCGTTAGGATGTCTTAAATATGATCATCATTGAACTGGAATGTCCGTGCAAATGGGCTGAAGATTTAGTCACTTTTATGTCCATAGTATTCAAGAAAAAAAGCTTAGCTAAGCTGCACATCGATAGAAGGGAACTAACTTCCCAGCTGTTCTCCAAGGATAATTTACTATGTGTATTTATTTATCAAGAACATTTTGTATACCGCTTAACATTTTCGGCAAAAAAATAAATCAATCAAAATGACCGCTCCCCACATCAAATGGGGGGTGACTTTTGCTTGGTCGCATGCAGCCCCCTGGATCCCAATGCGGCTCCCATAGTACAGGCTGGCTTTGCCCTCCCCAGGCTGGATACCTGGAGGTCTCCACCTACCTCAACCAATCACCCAATCCCGCCTGGGGAGGTGTTGCCAAGGGATTGGCCAGGTAGGGGGAGGGACTGCTCTGCCCACACAACAGAAAGTGAATCTTACCTGCAAAGTGTCAGTAGGCTCCAGAGCTTCTCCCACCCTGCCCCCCCTCAGTTCAGCCTTCTTTTGCAGGTTAACCTCTTCTCCACATGTATGCGGACGCTGCTACGTCATGGTTGCTGTTGAAAGGCTGGAAAGGAATTGTCCTGCATTGGCAAGTTTTGCCTTTCCCCTAGCAAAATGTCACAACTTTGGTGGTTTCAGGCCTTGGGCGGAATCCTTTAGTCTATCTTCCCTAAATGGGGGGGGGGCGAGAAGCGGTGACCCATGCCCCCTTTGCGGCGGTGATCCCAGGGTTCCCCATTAAAGGGGTCTTGAGAGGAGGCATTGGCCATACGCCGAAAGGTTGTCATTGCTCTCCCCTGCGACGGTGGCGAAACGGCGGGCGGGCTCTCTGCTTGAACATATGTTCTCCAGAGCCAGCCCAATCCCCACACATTCTGGATAACCCTAATGTTCCCCAGATCCCCAGCTGGGGACTGGGAAGGATAAACGCCCAGTGCCTGAGCCAAGGTCTCCCTACATCTGAAACTTAATAAAGTTGTGGCCAATTTTAATCCCAGAGCACGTTGTCTTGAGTCATTATTTCCACTCGGGGGTCGCCTGGGGTTGGGGGACTCCGCCTGTCCACGCAAAAAATGTTTACTAAAATTATAAAACCAAAAAGCAGGAGATACAAATAAAAAACAAAAAAAATCATTATAAAATGTCCATTATTTAAACAGTAACTGAATAGTATAGCATTATCAAGCATCCAAATAGGTGAACAACTGTGTTTTTGTATGGGTTATTCATGCACAATAGTTAAAAATAGGATCAGATTCCTTTACTTTTCATGTCTGAATGGTGGTTTAGAGCAGGGGTGATCAGAAAGTAGATTGGGAATATACTGGTAGCTCTCTGGGTGATTTGCAGTAGATTGGTAACGGAGTCTCAATTTAACAATAGCAGCAATAAAATAGGGAGCATAGGAAATTTCTCTCGACTGAGTCTGACAACTGGCTCATCCAGCTCAGTGGAGCACAATCTTAAGCACATTTACTGAGCTCAGTGGGACTTACTCCCTAAAAAGCACTTAGCATTGCAGCCTTATGGGTTCAAACTGGATTGTCAATCAGAGTTCAATTATTCCTTCTTCTGCATGCTTTATATTATTGGGATTCAGCACTGGGAAACCGGAAGTCTGATCCTGTTGAAGAAGATGTGAGAAAAGGTTGCTTATCTGTGCTTTGTGAGTTCAAAATCCTTGAGCAGCATTTTCTTTCTTCCTTTTAAATTTTTATTTATAATTGTCACTCATACACAACAATTATTTTGCCAAGTTTTAACATTTTCAATTTTAACTCCCTTCCCCCTCTTTCTGTGGTTCCTTACATTTATTTTCATCCTTTCCTGCATACTCCAAATTATCTTGACTTATTCTTTTATTCGTCTATTCTAATATATTAGAATAGATGAATAAAAGAATAAGTCATGCACACACACACACACACACACACTGCAGGTTTTTACAATAATCCTGCCAATGTCTTAATATGTTTACAGTTTGTTTCTAAATACTCAATAAACCACTTCCATTCCTTTCTAAAAAGTTTGTTATCTTGATTTCTTATTCTCCCAGTAAGTTTCGCCATTTCTGCATACTCCATTAGTTTCTGTATCCAATCTTCTTTCGTCAGGACCTCATCCTCTTTCCACTTTGGGGCAAATAACATTTTTCCATGGGCAACATTTCCACCCATGTGTGAGATATGGGGGACAATACATTCCCCGTATCTTCATAGCGTCATAGAACCACAGAAATGTAGAGTTGGAAGGGACCTGAATCCCATCTAGTCTTAACTCCTTGCAATGAAGGAGTTAAATGCATTCATGTCTGTAAGTAAAACAGCAGTTTGAGCAGTGCAATTTTGAGCTAAAAAATAAGAGTCAAGGAACCATCCACCCGTCTTCCCTTCAGCCTCAACCTACCAAAGGCTGGTGTGTGTGTGTGCTTTAAAAAGTGGAGCAAAATATCACAGAACTCTGCCTAACATGTAATTGGAGCCCAAGACAGCCAGAATCAGATAAGCCTTTTCCATCACCCTTCTCTCCTTACTGCTCTGTGTGTCCTTTGAGAAACACCACTCATTTCTTTAGCCTGGGGATGCTAAAGCACATCACATTTCCTTCCTTCTCCAGTTCATTAAATCAGCTTTGATTTTCCCACCCTGAGAAAAGCAACAACCAGAGTTCCCCTGAATATTACATAACTACGTGCATCTCATAGGTAGAGACTGGTGAGTTAAGACACACAGATGCACCCTGAGCAGGGCAACAATGGCTTATCCTTAATTTTGAAAAATCTGCTTCTAAAGTTTGCTCTAACTCGCCAGCTACCTTCCATTCTGAGTAATGGCTTTATTAGCTTTTCGTTCTCACGAGGCCACTGAAACATAGGAGCCAGCAGAAACTCTCTGCAGTCGTTAACTTGGTCTGAACATAATATATGATTGGGATTATTCTTTGTTCTTACTCACAGTACATTACCCTTTTATTGTCGTTACCCTCCCGTCCTTTTATAAAGCTGGGAAATAAAACATTAACAAGGATTTTGACTTACAACTTGGATTAGCAAGAGATAGAGTTTCAAAACATATGAAGAAACGGAATCGGGAAATGAATATTAAGGTGCTTTATATATATATTAGTTCTAGATCTTTCATGTGGTTTGAGACTATTTTAAATAAATAAATTTAAAGCCAGCCTTTTTATTTTAAAAAGATTTTATTCTGCGGGGGTGAAACCACCTGGCATAATTCTGTCCTCTGTGGTCATGGCACCAGTACGTATAAATAATATTTGTGGGTCACTCTCTCATTCTCATTAATGGACGACAGAAGGATTTCTACATCAATGCTGGATTATCCTGCAAAATGATGGGCCAGTTAGGAGGTCTGCAGTTGGTTGGTGCTGATAATGCCCAGGTTGCAGGTTCAATCCCCATAAAGGATTATGATTTTTAAAAATATTAAGAAATTTTATTTTGAAAGTGTTGTTTCATCCTTGAAGGATCTGCCAATCCTGAAAACGTCCTTCAGGACAGAAAAAAACATGTTCATGCAGCCAGTTTGCCCCCTTCTCACAAGATAAAGCTTGATTAGAAGGAAAGCGAACATGTTATTTCCAAAGCTCAGAACTGACTGCCTAGAAATACAAGAGTAGTAGCTGTTATGCTGGGAATTCACTTCGACTCATAAAAGTTGCACAATCCATTCCTAGGCTAGCTCAGTCAGTAGGGCATGAGGCTCTTAATCTCAGGCTCATGGGTTCAAGCCCCGCGTTGGGCAAAAGATTCCTGCATTGCAGGGGGTTGGACTAGATGACCCTTATGGTCCCTTCCAACTCTCTATGATTCTATGATAACTGCTTGGGTGTTCACTTGGAAGGAATCTGTTCAACTGAGCTTCTGATTAAGGTTGCCCCCAGACTATCAAAGTGTTGGTGCTGACCTTTAAAGCCCTAAACGGCCTTGGCTCAGTATACCTGTTCTTCCCAGATACTGAGGCCCACCTCAGAGGGCCTTCTGGTGGTTCCCTCCCTGAGAGAAGTGAGGTTGCAGGGAACCAGGCAGAGGGCCTTCTCAGTAGTGGCACCCACCCTGTGGAACACCCTCCCCTCAGATGCCAAGGAAATAAACAACTATCTGACTTTTAGAAGACATCTGAAGGCAGCCCTGTTTAGGGAAGTTTTTAATGTCTGATGTTTTCTCATGTTTTTAATATTCTGTTGGGAGCCGCCCAGAGTGGCAGGGGATACCCAGCCAGATGGGCGGAGTATAAATAATAAATTAATATTATGTTGTTGTTGTTGTTATCAGTGCTTTGTGATGGGGATTCAAGTTCATATTTGGAAATGTAGGTTTGTGTAATTAATGTGCTTTTCCGTCCTAGTGCAACGAATAAATATGCCAGGTTGGAGTGCCAGACTAGGACCAAGGAGATCAGAGTTCAAATCCCAGTCAGCCATGAAGTTCAGTGGGTGGCCTTGGGTTAGTCTCTCTCTCTCTCTCAGCCTAACCTACCGCACAGGGGGGGTTGTGAGGCTTAAATGAAAAAGGGAAGAACCATGTACACCACCTTGAGCTCTTGGAAGTAAAGCTGGGCTATAAATGTAACAACAACAACTCCACTTTCAAAAAGGAATGGGCCTGTTCCACCTAGTAAAGTGAAGGGGGAATGCATTAAAAAGCAAGGAAGGTTAACAGGAATATGTATAAACATCCTGCAAGAAAATCAAGATGAATTCAGGACGAATGCCCATTGTCATATCACCACATGGACAAATCTGCAACAAACACTGGACATAATCTAACCTCCGCATAAGCTTTGTGCAAGCCAATCAGAATGAGTGCGCAATAAATACATCGTCCAGAGAAGCCCAAAGTTCACACACAACCCTAAATTCACTTATAACCCAAACCTTATGCATATTTGCTAAGGCACACACTCCGTTGCCTTAGCAAATAAGTGTGCATAGTATGGCAACCTTAGGATATCACCGCCATGCTGGCCTGCTGCTCCTCTTCCTTGCAATGGGGTTTGTTCAGGAGCCCTCGCCCTTCTAAGCACCATAAGTTCCTTATTCCAGTAAGGGCCCTCTGCTGTACAAATGTTACATGGTAACAAAATTATCGTTGAATTTCCTTGCTTTTATTGGTTTGAGTCATACTTTTAACAGTATTCAGATCTAATTTGGAGAGTGGCTAATTACTTTTCCATCGCAACGCTGCTGCTCTACCCAGATCACCTAATGAATATGTGAGCAATCTGGAACGACTCTAGTTCACAAGGAAAGTCCTTATAATACAATTTCCCCTTAACCCTTTTGATTTACGAGCTCTTCTAACCAGATACAGCCCTGCCCCACCCCCAAAGATTCAAAGATTTATATAAACCTGCACAATGAAATTATTTGGAAATAGCGGACAGCTCTCCTCACATTCTTGTGTTAAACCTTAGCTAGTATGGCAGGTCATGTTGAATGACGATGCAGAAGAGGAACACCAGGCAGATTTTAAATTGCTTTTGCTATTATTTTCCCAAAAACAAAAAACCACAACTCTTTTACAGTCTGAGTGGCTCCTCAGAAAACTACTGTTTATTGATAATGTAAATATTTTTTTCCTATGGGATCCACAGAAACCTTAATATACAAATATGGTAATATAGCTGAGATGGTGGTTTTTCATCTCGAGCCTGGCCAATGAAACTGTGCTTAGCACTGAAGAAAAATAAATAGAAATTGAATTACAAGATGGCTATCTTAGATGACTGTCAACAAGGAAAAGCAAACTGGGAGAAAGGATATGGGGGAAGGCATGGCAAAGAGCCAGATTAAGACTTGCTGAGGCCCCATAGCATTAACAAAAAAGGGGGGTATTATTCTAACAGAAAGGAAAATAAACATAGAAATAGTAAAGTTTCATATTTGCATATATACCATGTCTATGTGTATATAAATTTACATACCGGTATTTTATGATGTACATAAGGCAAGGATGCAATGAAAAAGCTAAGGATCTGACTAAAATTTGAAGTAAGCCTATCTATATTTTAATCAGTTATTGCCATTTACCAATTTATTTGCATTTATAGGCCCCTTGGAAACGGAGACCCTAAACTGTGGCTTACTTAGCTTGTGTGCAAATCCAGGACTGAGTTGGATCGAAAGGAGAAAGGATCAGTGATGTTGTTCAGAAAGGAGGGTGGATCAGGAATTTAGGTAAAGGTTAGCAACAAGTTTTCAAAAGGCAGCGATGGACGTACATTCCCTCAAGTGGTTTGATAGCTTCTGATTGCAAAGTCCATCTTTGCCACCTGTAGGTTGGCAATGGAGGATCAGGGGGACATACCAGGGGGCCAAACTTATCCTACTTCCTTAAATCAGTCCACATTTTGTAAGTTGATACGAGGAAACATTAGAATAAAAACTGATTTTATTCATCCTTTTTTATAACTGCACACTGAGAGTACTGTGAGAGCAACTGAAATGATGAAAGGCAAATGGTTAAAGGAGACATTTCACAAGTCCAGTGCAGCTGCAAATCAACACAGGTCTCGAATTACTTCTCCAAAGCCATTAATTCTCTTGCACTTTATACCTTTTGTTAGGGAATAAAGAAACAGGGAAGAACAACTTGCTCCAGTGATTGCGGTGTAAATAAGTTTTATGAGGGTTGGGAGAAATCAGCTGCTTCAGATCTGCGATTATGAAACCAGCATGCATTTCTCTTCCTATCCAGAATGCTGATTTCCAGTACTGTTAAATCTGCCACACCAATTTTAGGAATAAAAGGAAGTGTGTTTCCCTTCTTTTCCTGCCCAGGTATTTTGTGCAGGTTTTTTTAAAGTACAGCTCGTGTAGCAAGACCACCACCTAGTGCACCATATAGGGTATTACACCTACCACTTTCATAAAAAGAATAACTTAAAAGATAATTAAAAAACAAACAAAGGTTGTCATGTTGTCCCATAAGAAAAATTCCAATATCCACATTAGGGCAATAACTTTATTAGGACAACCAAACTGTCACAAAATGAACAGGTATATGCAAGCTGAATTGAATCCCACACTGGCGGAGCTCAGCGTGCTGACAAATTGAGATAGATTCACTAAAGGCTCTGTTTGTTCAAAATATAAATTAGCGGCAGAGTGTCACATCTTTTAATGCAGCTCTATCCGTGTTCATCAAAAGTAATGTAAGAATCTGGCAATCAAACTGGGGAGCAGGTGGTCAGGCTTGATCTTGGTTTATGGAATTACCAACTCATCCACTCACCTCCCAGCTGTCCCGTGATTAGTGAACTGGGCGCCACAAATGAGCTCCTGCCTTGTTCTGCTCTGACACAGAAAACTATCATGCGCACAGAAGCTCACTCTGAGCATTTGCACAAGCAACGCTAACAATCTTGGGGCTGAGCTGAAACTTCTCAGGAAAAAAAATGACATTTTTGATCAAATTTCTGAGACTAATGGCTAATCATTGCTATTTTCTTCCATATAATGGCCTGACACTATATGTAGGGGATGTATAGCTGGTGCTGCTACATGCAATGGCTGCAAAAAAAAAAAAATCAGCACAAAATGTTAGGCAAAATGAAATATGCTGCGTTGCCAACACTGCTAACGGGGATCCCCACCCCAAGAAAGCATTGGAGAGTTTCTTCCATATGGAGAAATTTGATGAAATGATCCCCTAGTTTCTCTGTCTAAAAACTGGGTGAGGAATTTCTACTACTACTACTACTACTACTACTAATAATAATAATAATAATAATAATAATAACAATTGATTTTTACCCCGCCCATCTGGCTGAGTTTCCCCAGCCACTCTGGGCGGCTCCCAATCAAATGTTAAAAACAGTACAGCATTAAATATTAAAAACGTCCCTGAACAGGGCTGCCTTCGGATGTCTTTTAAAGATAGGATAGCTGCTTATTTCCTTCACATCTGAAGGGAGGGTGTTCCACAGGGTGGGTGCCACTACCAAGAAGGCCCTCTGTCTGGTTCCCTGTAACCTCACTTCTCGCAATGAGGGAACCACCAGAAGGCCCTCAGTGCTCGATCTCAGTGTCCGGGCTGAACGATGGGGGTGGAGACGCTCCTTCAGGTATACAGGACCGAGGCCATTTAGGGCTTTAAAGGTCAGCACCAACACTTTGAATTGTGCTCGGAAACGTGTTGTTGTTGTTTAGCCATTTAGTCGTGTCCGACTCTTCGTGACCCCATGGACCGGAGCACGCCAGGCACTTCTGTCTTCCACTGCCTCCCGCAGTTTGGTCAAACTCATGCTGGTAGCTTCGAGAACACTGTCCAACCATCTCGTCCTCTGTCATCCCCTTCTCCTTGTGCCCTCAATCTTTCCCAACATCAGGGTCTTTTCCAGGGAGTCTTCTCTTCTCATGAGGTGGCCAAAGTATTGGAGACTCAGCTTCAGGATCTGTCCTTCCAGTGAGCACTCAGGGCTGATTTCCTTAAGGATGGATAGGTTTGATCTTCTTGCAGTCCATGGGACTCTCAAGAGTCTCCCCAGCACCATAATTCAAAAGCATCAATTCTTCGGCGATCAGCCTTTTTTATGGTCCAGCTCTCACTTCCATACATCACTACTGGGAAAACCATAGCTTTAACTATACGGACCTTTGTTGGCAAGGTGATGTCTCTGCTTTTTAAGATGCTGTCTAGGTTTGACATTGCTTTTCTCCCCAGAAGCAGGCATCTTTTAATTTCGTGACTGCTGTCACCATCTGCAGTGATCATGGCTCTGAAATGTACTGGGAGCCAATGCAGATCTCTCAGGACCAGTGTTATGTTTGGTTTGGAAAAGGGAAAGAGAAAGAGAAAGAGAAAGAGCATTTATTTTCCTGCTGGAACCTGGGGAACATCAATGAATATCAATGCTGGGAGATTCAGGACAGGCCAAATAAAATACTTCCTTTACACGGTGCATAGTCAAAACTATGGAATTTGCTTCCACAAACTGTAGCAATGGCTTAAAATCTTAGATGAATCCATTAGACCAGTGTTTCCCAACCTTGGGTCTCCAGCTGTTTTTGGACTACAACTCCATCCCTAGCTAGCAGGACCAGTGGTCAGGGATGATGGGAATTGTAGTCTGAAAACAGCTGGAGACCAAAGGTTAGGAAACACTGTATTGGACAAAGGAGGATTAGACAAACCCTTGGAGGAGACAACGATCAAAGGTGATTAGCTACAATGCTGAAGGCAACATTCCTCTGCAAAGCGGCTGCTTGGGAATTCCAATAGCAGAGAGCAGTTGTCCTTCCTGGTGTCCTAGTATAGGCCACTGTGAGAACAGGATCCTAGATGGTCCTTTGGCCTGATCCAGCAAGCCTCTTACGTTTTTATGTTAAAAACAATTTGCTTGCAGCCCTTGCAGAGATCTCCTGAGAATCACTTCTTAATGTGATTTAGAGCTTAGTCTTAATTCGCTCAGCAGCTCAAAAGCGACTGAATCTTTTCCCCACAACGCTCCACTCAAGTGGTTATTCTGAAATCACACAGGAGGAATCAATGATCCAGCTTCTTTTCACACTAGCCCCACCTATGTGGAGCAAGGCTTTTCCGCATTCTGTTCCGGTGATGGGACTTTCCCCCAGGTCAGTGATGTGGCTACTTCCCACCCCTTCCAGGACGTGCAGCCATGTTCATGTGCAAAGTTCATGCAATCCCTCTCACGTGATCTTGAGGTCCTTAAATTACCAGAGCAGAGAGGGAAGAAGCTAAATTTGTTGAGCTGAGGTGCCAATGAAAAGAGGCACTTACACACCTTCTCTTGCCAGTCAGCACTACAGCTGGGTTGAGGGAAGCATGATGGAACTACTGTAATGCGGAGCCAGGTTCAAGGAGGCACTCAGTAAAGCGCCATCTGGTGGTTCCTCCAATGTTTGCAGCTCACCCAACAGCTACATCCAGCCCTCTGGTGGGCTTAATAAGTGATGGTGGGCAGCAGTGGTGCTTAATTCTTCGGGTAGTGGCAGACCTAGTGTCACCGCAAGAATTTAATATGGTGAGCAGCTTGCAGCCACCTCTAGGTAGAACAAGAGACAGGATAGCAGATGGGTCTGATACTGACATCGCACCAGCACTTAAAGTTGATTGGCAGCTACTTACGGATGCCAGGTGTTCACATAGGTAAGATGCCAACGGTAGGATGCCAGTCAGTGTGGCAAAACCAGCAAAGGAATTTGCTGTAAAGTCTAAAATCTTCAGAGTTACATCTGCTGGCTTCCTTTCGTATTTTTGGTTTTGCAAGCTTTGCAGCCATGCAATTGTGTCACAGGGTTGAACAGCGGATTCCTTGAACAAGGAGCTCACTTTGAGGCAGTCTGAGCACTGTTTTACAATTATGCATCTGATAGAAATGCCGCTTCTTGATAAGCATTAAAATATCAAAATACAGTATGACTATAGGTGATTATCAGCACCCCTGCTCCTTGAATAATTTTTGTCAGCAGCTGAATGGCACTTTCGTTTAAAATGGAAAAGTGTTTTGGTTTTCGCTTCCACCTTTTTTGACTCTGAGCTATAAAAGCTTTCCCTCAAACTGTAAATACTACACTGAAGCTAGAAACACTTTTGTCAAGTAATTGCTTCAAATCAGGGAGTGGCTGCTGCGGGGCGGACAAACAGCCTATTTAAATTGTCTGTCGCCTTTGCTTTTCATTAAGTGGTAATTCAGCTCCTCGTTTTTTCCCTAATGCTCTGTGCTCACTTTCAAGCAATTACTGATGGAGACTATGATGTTAATGAGTTTTGCATAGCAGATTTAGGAATGAGGCTTTTTTTTTATTTAAAAAGTGAAGATACTTTAATGGTGTTCGTATGAATAAGTCACTCGTTAACCAGCTGAAGAAGTATTTACTAACACATTTACAGCAATGTGTGTGAAGGTAGTTTCTCTGGAAATGGGTGGTCTATGAATACAAAATAGTGTTGCACACCACCTCAATGTCTGAGCAGTGCAAAATTCCAGGGGTCCCTGGGATGGATCTACACACAGGGGGGGGGGGGAATGCTATAAATAAGTCAGAAATTAAATCGTTATAACAAAAGACTATGTATAAAAAACACTTTGTAAAAATCACATCAATTATTAATTTTTTGCTCTCTGGTGCCATCTGGTGTTGCATATTTATAACACATTCAAAACATTGTTTTTTGACTAATGTAGCTGAGTCTCAGGCATTCATGTTTCCTTTTGGAAATGAGGCACAGTGTAGTCTGTGTTTTCTTTATGATCCAGTGGTACCTCAGGTTACATACGCTTCAGGTTACATATGCTTCAGGTTACAGACTCCACTAACCCAGAAATAGTACCTCGGGTTAAGAACTTTGCTTCAGGATGAGAACAGAAATTGTGCTCCGGTGGCGCAGCGGCAGCAGGAGGCCCCATTAGCTAAAGTGGTGCTTCAGGTTAAGAACAGTTTCAGGTTAAGAACGGACCTCCGGAATGAATTAAGTACTTAACCCGAGGTACCACTGTATATGGATTATTTACACATATCTACAATCTGAGCCCATGATGGAGGTGTTCACAGCATAATCACCCCAAAAGGGTCTTGCTTTTCCCATGGGCACAGTCTTGTATTCAAACAGAGACCAGACATCATGGTCTGCCTGCTACTTTGCTCCTCTGTCACATAATTCCTAACTCTAATCTCTCTAACCTAACCACTGGCTTTATCTGTTGGGAGTGAGGCCCAAACCATTTGCTGTCTCACACCGGATCCTTTTGCTACACTTTCTTCTCTTAATGACCTATCCCCCAGGCTCTCACCTCAAAAGGAAACTAGCCTGTCTTAATTAGCTGTTACAACCTGCTAATTCCAAGGAATTAGAAGTGTCTAGCACACAACTTAATACACATGTGTCTGGCACCCTGTTTTAACACCCCAAGCCTTAATTAAATTCTAACACTAGCTTGATCCGGAGATTATAGTGGTCTGGCACCCACAAACTCATAACAATATTCTCCACTTGCTCCAGTTAGTTTAAAATTATCTAAATTGGAGTAGCTCTCTCCTCCAGATGGATATGTATTATAAAATCTGCTTCTGTTTTCACAGTATTGGCGATCTGAGCTGAAATTTAGCTTGTGGTGATGTTGATCATGTGATTGCTTTGTCAAACATGCAGTTGAAACTCGACCTACACTGAATTTATACAGATGCAAAGCTGCCCAAGGTGGCTTGACTAGTGGCTGAGAAAACATGGGATTAGTTACAATTATTTACCACGGCAAAACCCTGCAGCAGCCTCTGTCAGCCTGATGTCCTCAAGATGCTTTGGGCTACAACCTGCATATACCTCAGTCAGCACAGCACTAGACTGGTAAGGCTGGTCTACAGTCTTGTATTAGGCAAGGTAACAAACCGCCTAGGGATTATTTCCAAATTTGGATGACAGGAGTCATAAGTGGATATCACCATCCAGTCAGATACATACTTTCTCATGAATGGCATTATGGTCCTTCCATCAATTCTGGAATGTGTGTGAAATTCTGCACATTTCCATTTTGTCAGCATATTTTCCAGAATTTGCAGGTTCTAGAGTTTTCCTGGACAAAGTAAGGGTTGTTGTGCTTTTAGCAATGAGTTGCTTCAACACAGGGTTGATTAATATACATTAATACATTAAGCAGAAATCGATGGGACTCCCGTGAAATCATGACTAAGTTGCCCCATTGAGTATGGTGGGATCTTGGTGCAGCTAATTTAGGATTGTGGCCAACTAAGTCCTAGTCAGAGTGTTGCTGTTGTTGTTTAGTCGTGTCCAACTCTTCGTGACCCCATGGACCAGAGCACTCCAGGCACTCCTGTCTTCCACTGCCTCCCACAGTTTGGTCAAACTCATGCTGGTAGCTTCGAGTCAGAGTAGACCCACTAAAATTAACAGGCCTAAGATAACAATGTCCATTCATTTCAATTTGTCTAGAACGAACATTGGATCCAACCCGTTGTCTTTTGGAGTAATCACTTCGTAATAAATTTGAAGCATGAAAAACACAAAACAAGCAGCTAATTTTATTCTCAGTAAATATTTCAGCATCAGCTTTCACATTCAGTATGAACAATACTTTTTTTTTTACAGAGTAGTGAAACAAAATATAATCCAAGAAAAACCCCTATTCCCAGCAACAATTCTCTTCTGAGAATACCACAATAAAAGGTTGTAATTAATGCCAAAAGAGGGTGAACAATCTATTAACATAATCTGAATAAAACCCTTCCATGTTTAAAAGCAGACGCTAACTGCTAGTATAATACTTTATTAATTAACAAAGTATTTATCCACTGGGAAATGAGGATAAAAGGCGGCACTTTGTCAGACTATCGTAAAATGTGTTAGCTCTTCATAAGAAATGCATAAAAATCAGACAAAAGGAACCATTATCTTTTTAAGCCAATTACATTTAATCTCAAAAGAAAGAATGAGTCTATCAGTTCTTCCTTGTTTTGTGACGAGCCTGCCCAACTACTTATAAGATCAGGATTTCTTGAGAGACTCCAATAATCAGCATCAAATCTGATTAGGGCACTGAAGTAGCCCATACAAACGATCATTATTCTCCCCCTCTTTTTAATAGTTAAAATGACAGTCACATCACAAATTGTACACAAGGAAAGTGAAGGCCTACGTCATCACAGATATTTCTGTTGATCTCTTTATTGTTAGAGGAAGTTCCTGTTCTGACCCTGGTTCACAGAATCAAATCTCTGAATTGGTCTGTTTGTTTATACTGTCTTACCTTGAAAGTCAAACGGAATCCATTCCAGAAGTCCATTTGACCTCCAAAACGTTTGGAAACCAAGGCACAGCTTCTGATTGGTTGCAGGAAGCTCCTGCAGCCAATCAGAAGCTGCAGAACCCATGTCGGACATTTGGGTTCCAAAGAAGGTTTGCAAACTGGAACACTCACTTCCAGCTTAGTGGCGTTCAGGAGCCAAAACGTTCGACTTGCAAGGCGTTCACCCTCTGAGGTACAACTGTAGTTCACTTTACTTCCAAGGAGCTCAAAGCAGTGTACATGATCTGGTACCCAAACCCTATTTAACCCTTGCAACAATGCTCTAAAGACCCCATCTGTACCATATATTTAGAGCACTCTGATACGGCACTCATCTCACTTTATTGGCCGAGGGAGCCAACGTTTGTCCACAGACAGTTTTTCCAGGTCATGTGGCCAGCATGACTAAGCCACTTCTGGCAAAACCAGAGCAGCGCATGGAAATGCTGTTTACCTTCCTGCCGGAGTAGTACCTATTTATCTACTTGCACTTTGACATGCTTTCAAACTGCCAGGTTGGCAGGAGCTGGGACTGAGAAACAGGAGCGCACCCTGTCACGGGGATTCGAACAACAGACCTTCCGATCGGCAAACCCAAGGCTCAGTGGTTTACACCACAGCACCACCCACATCACTAAAGTTGTTAGGAGTCCCCTATTTCCTTTGCAGGGCTTCAGTTCCCAGAGTTCACTGGAAAGTGGTTTATTGAACCACTCAGAGAATTGTAGCTCTGTGAGAAGAACAGGAGTCTCCTAGCAACTCTCAGACCTCAGGAAGCAGAGGCAAAAATGTGGTGAGATATCAGTAAATCTTACTGGGGAGCAGCAGTAGCGTCTTGCCCCCCAAGCTGCAGGTGCCTGGGGCCGTGTGCTGTCACTGGGGGGCACATCACAGAGCATGCGAGCTAAGTCACCACACCTCCCCGGCATGCTGACATCACTCACGCACGTAGCACATGAACCCATACAGCTCTATTTCAGTCACCATGCTAGTCTGGGATATTCGAGAGTGATTGCACATGTCCTCATCTCGGTAGGTAATGGGCCACATTTTCTGTATTCTAAGAGAAAGCCATGAATGGTTTTACCTGGAAAACATGCCTTGCATGAAATAACAATGTGCAAAAAGTAATTCAGCCCATCATTAGTCATCTTTTCCCAGGTGATATCCAGACATTTTCACAAGCATTCCATGCTGGGATTTGCTACAGAACTGTGTGCATTATCAATATCTCTCTGGTGGGACTTGTGTTATATACTAAAGGCATGGCTGCAGGTGCTGCCTTCAACCTTCAGTCTTAAATGTTCTTCCACACATGTATGCAAACCACCTGCATGGTTCTGCCACGAGGCCACGCCAGACTGTGGGTCAACACTGTTTCTCTTTGTCTGCTAAGGCTTCATTGTCTTTTAGCATGCGTTTGGCATCAAGGTAATTTATGCAGGTATTTTGTATGCACAGCAAATAATGAGAAACACCTGCAAAAAATTTCCCTCCCTCTCTGAGTTCAGCAACTAATTATATTTTTAAATAATGGCTACCATTGAACACAATTATCCAAATCACTTTAAGTAATGGAGTCTTTTAAAGGCGTTTTTGAGGGGGGAAATTGCAGTTTTAAAACACTCTTTTTATTTGCAATATGGGAGACTAAAAAGTTCAGGAAGCTACTCAGGAAACAAAAAATAAAGTGTTGTACCAGTTTCAGATCAGCTAATTGTCAGGAAATCAGCCCTGAGTGCTCACTGGAAGGACAGATCCTGAAGCTGAGGCTCCAATACTTTGGCCACCTCATGAGAAGAGAAGACTCCTTGGAAAAGACCCTGATGTGGGGAAAGATGGAGGGCACAAGGAGAAGGGGACGACAGAGGACGAGATGGTTGGATAGTGTTCTCGAAGCTACCAGCATGAGTTTGACCAAAGTGTGGGAGGCAGTGGAAGACAGGAGTGCCTGGCGTGCTCTGGTCCATGGGGTCACGAAGAGTCGGGCACGACTAAATGACTAAACAACAACAACAATTCTCATCTTTGCTCTTTATTTCAGAATCTCTCTGAAAGAGTTGATCACAATTGTCCTCCAGGTAAAGGACCCCTGGACAGTTAAATCCAGTCAAAGGTGACTATGGGGTGGCAGCGCTCATCTTGCTTTCAGGCTGAGGGAGCTGGCGTTTGTCCACAGACAGCTTTCCAGGTCATGTGGCCAGCATGACAAAACTGCTTCTGGCGCAACAGAACACTGTGATGGAAACCAGAGTGCGCGGAAATGCCATTTATCTTCCTGCCACAGAGGTACCTATTTATCTACTTGAGCTGACATGCTTTCAAACTGCTAGGTTGGCAGGAGCTGGGACAGAGCAATGAGAGCTCACTCTGTTGTGGGGATTTGAACAGCTGATCAGCAAGCCCAGGAGGCTGTGGTTTAGACCACAGCACCACCCACCTTCTTATGGAACTCTCCTAGAAATATATATAACAATTGTATACATGTATACTTATCCAACTTAAACTCCAATTGGAAGAGACAAATATCTGATCTTAAGCATGTCAACAGGTTCAGACTAAACTTAAAGGATAGGCTTCCTATGAGTTTCTCTCTCTCCATGATACACTACATCCAAAATTCTTCTTGTGGATTTTAAAGGTCCTAGAAACCCATTTCCTTTGCATCTGATCACCAGACTGGCTGAAACCTGATTTAAGAAATGGTGTACCATTAAAAAAATACTGTGCTTTTGGAAGCTGCTCACTTTAGTTGGTCAAATGAGTCTGTCACTTATAGGGTAGCTTCTGAATAGCTCTGGACATGCCCTTCTTGTTTGGGCAGTTTGCTCCAACAACAATCTTTAGGATACAAACTTCAAATTATTTGTAAACCAATAAAGATTAATAAAATCAATATATGCACACTCCATAGATCAGGCTGGAATACTGTGGCAATGGAGAAATTAATTGCAAGTTTGGAAGGAGAGGAGATAAAATTTTCTCTCATCCAACAATTGTATTTTTAAGCAAGATGAACCAGGACTCTGTAAGGAGCTGCAAAGAAATTATCACTGCAGATGAGAAAGTTTCACCTTTTTACCCTGTTCTCCTTTAGCTTCTCATTGATCTTTGTGGGGAAGATGATAGCCCAGTGGTGACTCCTGAGGGAAACAGTAGCTGTAACAGCTGATGAAGTTACGTTTTATTTCTCACACATATTCTTTTTTTTATTATTACTATACTTTTTTAATTTTCCAAAAACAAAAAAACAACAATACATATTCATAATCAAACATAATGAAGAAAAGAAGAAGAAGAAAAATTGTCTCCCCCCCAATCCCTTCCCTGGTTCCATTGTTTATCAACATACCGCATGTCCATTTTAAATTAAAAAACCATTGAAATTACTTATCGTCCATTCATAATATCATTACAAGTATTTCTAGAATCCTGCTAATGTATTGACCTGTGTACATTGCTTCTGTATATATGCAATAAAGTCCTTCCAATCTTCTTTAATAATAATAATAATAATAATATCTTTATTGTCATTGCCCCCTCTCAGGGACAACGAAATTACTCGACTGCTCCATAAAAACACTAATTAAAACAATACAGTATAGTACAGCAAGGAAGATTAGATGACTTTCAAAGTCCAGGCTTCCCATTCAGGGCTGAGATCGCTCTGGAGAAGAAGCTGTTCTTAAGACGGCTCGTTCTTGTCTTCATCGTCCTGTATCTCCGTCCCGACGGCAGGAGCTCGAAGAGACAGTGACCAGGATGCGATGGATCTTTTACTATGTCCAGTGCCTTCCTATGGCACCTTGTGGCATAAATCTGCTCTAAGGTGGAGAGTGGGCAGCCAACAATGCTCTCTGCTGCCTTAACAACTCTGCACAACCCCATCCTGTCCTGGGTAGTACAGCTTCCGTACCACACACATAAGCCATAAGTGAGCACGCTCTCAATGGCACAGTGATAGAAGGCAAGCAGCAGTTTCTGCGGAAGATGGTTTTTCCTTAGAATTCTCAAAAAGTACAGTCTCTGCTGCGCCTTCTTCACAAGCCCCCTTGTGTTGACACTCCAGGACAGATCCTCTTGTAATTCAATGCCCAAAAATCTGAATGTTGTTACCCTCTCCACACAGACCCCATCAATCAAAAGTGGCTGGATATTGCTCTTTAAATTCAATATATTCTATGGTGAAGACAGGGAACCTGTTGCTCTCTAAACTTTTCTGGTCTCCAGCTCCCATCATCCCTGACCATTGGCCATGCAGGTGGAGTTCAACAGCATCTGGAGAAACAGGCTGTTTCAAGCCTGTTTTATGGCATTAATGTCTGAGAAACAGCACAGCCCTAATCAAAAATACCCTGAGGATCACCTAGTCATCTCTGCAATGCAGGAATATGCAGCTGTCAAACCTGCAACCTTGCCGTTATCAGCACCACGCTCTAACCAACTGGGCTATCCAGGCTGTACCTCCTCATCCATTACCAAATAGAGGGATAGGAGAGCTGAAAATAATGCCAATATATTTCACATCTGGCAACCAATGCACCCCTTTGGTTTCAGATAGTACATGGGTAGGTGGACGAGTCTAAAAAGCCTGGGTCACAAATTTCCATGGCCCTCTAGTAGCTGTGGTGGCTCATTTACCTGAAGGAATGTATTTAGCGTTAACTCTGGAAGTGGATACTCAATTCTAACTAAGCCTCCTGATGTATATTTTGCTCTAGGAGGCTGAGTTTGGTCAGAATTGAGTTCATTGGGGCTGTAAAAAGGCAGAGATTTTTCAGTCCAACCTGTATTTGCCGCAATCAGCACTGCTTGATTTCTGCTGCAGTTCAGTGTCCACCACACACAACCTCATTCATACCACTGTCCAGTATTTAACACACGTTACATAACTTATGTAACTATTTACACACCTTATGCAATTTAGATTCGTTTCAATGTAAAGGAAATGTCAAAACAACGTAAAAAAGAGAGTGATTAATTACCTATCATTTGCGGACTTTGAGAAAAGAACAACAATGTGAATGAATACTGATTGCATTCGCTTAACTGGTTTGTATTCTGCTCCTGAGCACGGATGAACATGGATCCTGCAGCAATTTTTACTTCCTTTTCCATTTTCACCAGAAACATCCAACATCCCTGACGATCACTGAAGCACAATATAACTGTTCTGCAGCATTGATCCTGAAGTTATCCCTGCTCCACGCACACAGTTCATTCACAATCCTGTTTTCCTCCCCAAGCCCTATAAACCTATCCTGCCAGGTCTCCTCTACTCCCTTCAATGCAAACATATTCTTTGCAGACATCCTGCCAGACCCAAAACTAGACACACTTGGTCCTCACATGCTTGTTTTGTTTACAAAATGGTGCCTAGTGGATGGGCGGAGGGGGGGCATGAGGCGAAAGGGGGTTTAATCCTGTGCCTTCAAAATGATCCTCTTTTCGATTACCTTTCCCCTGTGGGTGCCTTTCTCCTGGGAGGAAAACAATCATGATCATTCCAGCTTGGCCTACAGATTGGGCTCAGTCTAAACTCACTGAGTTTCAGGTACTAAAGTCCCCTTCCCATGGCCCAGTACAGTTTTTAACTTCCCGGAAAGCGACGCAGGATACAGCTAACAGGGAAGTAGAGCAATAAAAGCTATAGGAAGCCAGAGTAAGTTGCACCAGGGTAAGTTATGCCAGTGTAATTTATTATTACTCTCTTCAGGAGCGGAGCTATTCCACCCCTAACAAAGGGCAAATCTACACTGATCATATATATATATATATATATAATTTCATTTTAATACACCACATACAAAAAGAAAATATGAAGATACACAAATATCCATCACCCCTAACAACTAAGAAAGAAGAAAATAAAAATAAAAAACAACAACAATACATTGAATATTGCTCACAATACATTTAACATAAAAATGACTTTTTCCTATATAGCTGACTTCCCATCTACTCCTTACTTCTATTTCTCATCCGTTATTCACTGCCATATTATAGCATATTTTGACTTTAATGTTATTTATTCTATCCTAGGTTTTTACACTGATCAGTTATAATCCGACATCAGAGGGCGCTATAGAGCAGTGATTTGTCCTCAATGGGAAGTTGCATTGAGAGTGATTATTATGGGGGGGGGGGTTGCAGCATTTTTACAATCAATGTAGATCCAGCCAGAGGGAAAACAAACCTTTAAAATAGAATTTATACGACCTTTTCACCACTATAACTTCTTATTGTTTGTTAAGTCATGGGACTGAGTTGAACAGCATTTGGAACAGGTGCAGTTTACCCCTGCCATGACACTGCCCCGTAACTCTCAGACTGCTCCTTTTGTGGGCTAACCACAGCCTCAGCTCAGCTGGCTTTGGTTCATCTACCTGAGCCAGGATGGAGGCCTTACACTGGCAAATATCCTGCTGAGCCAGGATAAGGATCTTCAGCCAGCATAGCCCCAGTTAATGCCAGGCTCAGGCACCTGAGTCAGAGATCTTCCTATTTCAAATGCCACTCACCTTAGCAGAGGTTGAGTTTTTGCTGCTCCTTGCGCCATGAATTCCCCCATACTGTATTTCAAGTATGGCAGGAGTGAGCAACAGGGTCCTTTCAGATGCTGGGCTCTGGGAAGTGTAAGAAATGGCAGGGGGTGATGGGAGGATCCCCAAACTGGCTACACTTGAAATATGGAATTAATCTATCATTACTATAGATGAGGCTCCTGCTAACCTAGCAGTTCAAAGGCACATCAAAGTGCAAGTAGATAAATAGGTACCACTCTGGCAGGAAGGTAAACGGCGTTTCCGTGTGCTGCTGTAGTTCGCCAGAAGTGGCTTAGTCATGCTGGCCACCTGACCTGGAAGCTGTACGCCGGCTCCCTCGGCATATAGAGCGAGATGAGCGCCGCAACCCCAGAGTCATCCACGACTGGACCTAACGGTCAGGGGCCCCTTTACCTTTACCTTTACTATAGCTGAGAAGGCAAGACAGCATGCAGAAGTACTGGCTTTGGGAACATTTTATGCTGCTAATTGTAACCTTAAAAGACAATGTGCTCTTAAACCAGACAATCTGACTCCACATGAGGATCAGGGACATTCATTCCCAATGGATCCGATCGTGATTCCTGCTTGCTGTTTTATGAAAATGAAAGGCAGAACAAGAGCAAACTTTTCTCTGCACTGCAGAGCTTAACCATGTCCAGGAGAGGGACCCATTGGCTAAGAGTTGCCGCTTTGTTTCTGTTGCTATAATATCAGATGTTTCCAGTGTAACATTAGACGTTCAGAAAGTAAAAGGACGGTCTGGGATGCTCATTAGAATGCAAGTTCTGAAAGCCCGACTGTTTCCACTTTGGCATGAGAAGGGGACAAAAAGACGATGCTACTAAAGGGATTTAGTGTGATATGTGGAGGAACCGTGACAGAAGCCTGCTAGGAGAACCAGGCGCATAGTATTAATGGGTTTCATTTTTTAAAATTATGTTTAATAATAATAATAATAATACAGAACGACAATCCACTTCATTTGCTTTCCATGGCCCCCCCTTTTTTTTTTGCCAATGAGGGAAAGTTTTCCAAAGTGTTACTCCTTTCAGATGTTCTGCTGTATAAGAGAGCCCGTCTGACCCAGCGAATGCCAGGCTAGCAAAAAAATAAATAAGGAGGATAATCTGTAACTGGAGAAACGATGAGCCATGTAGCGCTCTTGTTTACTGTCTTCTGGTTCATTTCAGTGAAAAAAAGAGAAGGCACCAGGCAAATATGATAAAAGATATATCAAATGGCCTCTTAGAGATTACGGAGCAAGCATCTGGCTCCCAGCCAGCTCATACACTGACAGAACTACAAAACACACTGGAAAATATATGCATCTTGTAGGGTTGATGGTTTTTCTCCCCCACCCCACCCCCCATAGCCGCCTTATGCACACAAGCACACACAGTTGAGCAATACCTTTATTGATCTTGGCAGTCTCCTGATTTATTAAACCACTCCTTTTGTATCGTTTGGCAAATGATCAATCGCATTCTTCTCGACGCAGGCGTTTGCAGATTGTCGGTGGCAGCAGGTATAAAAGGGAATAATACCAGATTAGGGCTTTAGGTGAATTAACAGCAGAATGGGGACTTCCGCTTTTCAGAGGCTAGACTGCAGAAACATAAGTGGGCTGACAGTTATGATAGCCAGTCCTGGGAGTAAATTCTAGCAGCATGACGCTACCACTGTCAGGAAGATTTTTGTACAAGGCAGAGCTGTTCGCATGTACCTGATTATTTCCCAATTTGTTGTCACAGCAAGCATACCAATATGCTCTTCTGGAATGTGAAATGAATATGAGTGGGAATTGTAATTAAGAAATTGTAACATTCAAAGCCCCATACTGCATTTATGTGTTATAGAGACCTGTAAGTTTTAGAAATTGGGGCACATGAGTAGTCCTATTTAATTCAATAAGATTGTTCCTGTGATTAATTTTAAAGCTATGCTTGTAGGACTACATATTAGAACTGTCTGTTTTTCATCAATATGATACCTTTTAGACACTTGACCAGGCAAATATCTGCCACTCATCTTTACAAGTATTAAATATATGCAGTTATTTAAAAACATGTTTTTAAAAAAAACATGGTTTCCTGGCCTTGGTTGCATCAAAATTAATAGATAACACAATTTATATTTCCTAAGCAATCATCTTGCGTCAAAAGAAAGGTGTTTCATCACAGAATCTATTCAAAAATGTTGTCTTTCATACTATTTTTGCAAAAATCCATAAAATTAGACTGGTGAAATTACATAATATGCATGTCCTTCAGATACATCCAAATGCCCAAATTAGCTAATCTGCATTTTACTTGAAATATTTTAATATCCTTACAGTTAAAAAGCTGTGAATGAAAATGAATCTCCGTGTCTCTTTCAAGACTGAAGAAATGAGAAATAAACAGCAATCAGGCTAAAGATGCTGTATTAAACAAACCAAGTTTTGTTTTGCTAAACTAAGCAAAATTAGTTGAATGCCCTAAGTAATAGTTGCTGGTATTTTTCTCTCTTTCCCCCCTCCCTTAAATTATTTCTCCACTTGTTTTTGTGTCTATGCATAAATTAAAAATCTGCTGAAATTTATTATTCATCTGAGATGTAATTAATATGCAAAATTATGCAAATTAAGATGCAATTAGGTTTCAATTCTCTAGTGGAATTTTCCATTATAATTTAATACAAAGTAATAGAGTAATTGGTGTCACGTGTAATTACTGTTACTCACGTGTACATGCGGACGTGAAAATGGCTTGTTTGCGTTAGTTATCCTATGCAAATGTACCATGCAACCTCTCAACACTGGGGGACTAGGTAAACAAAACCTGCCTTAAAACAAGAGGGAGTAAGTGACCCCCCCTTTTCTTTTCATGTACTGTCATTTTCAAGAACAACATGAATAATTGTAATTGATTTTGCTGCATTTATTCCTTAGAATTCATAAATAGGTACAGTTCTGTGTCATATTCGCTTTATTATTTTAGAGAGTACTTATCTCCGGCAAAACAAGACATAATAACTAGCACGGCAAAGAGATTGTGATGTTCCACTGACACAGAGAAAATCAAAATAATAAACCCAAGGCATTTTTCGCCAAATCAGAACCATTCTACAAAGTTCCCCTAGCTTTTCTTTGGGGCAAATTCTTTGTCAAAGAGGACAAACCACATCCTGTTCAGATGGTTTTATTTGGTCCCAAGTCTGCAAATATGGAAGGAGGCAAGTAGTACTGACCAAAATTTGCCTCTAAGCAAGTAGCACCCAGCTACTTGGTCCCAAGGAAACTGCTCATCCTTAAATAAGGAATAAACTGGCAGCAGACAGATCTGGAACTAGAGGATCTAGAGGTAAACTGTTGGATGTGAAGTAGATCAGCAAGAATTGCACCTCCCAATAATGTTTCATAATAGCAACAATGAAAAGAATCCTTCTCTCCTGTGAACTAGGCTGTGAGGATCCCTGCTTTGTATTAACTCAAATGCAGATTCACACTGGAAAATGAGGGTTTGATGAGATCATGACAAGTTACCTTCCTTTGTTGGTGGGCCCTGGCAGGCTTAACAGGAAGGGCCATAGCTCAGGGGCGGAGCATCTGTTTTGCACGCAGAACGTCCCAGGTTCAGTTCTCTGCATCTCCTGGTAGGGCTGGGAGAGATTCTTGCTTGAAACCCCGGAGAGTCGCTCTCAGTCATTGTAGACCGTAATGAGCTAGGTAGGCCAATGGTGTGACTAGGTCTAAGGCAGCATCTTATCTTCCTGTGTACATCACCAAGTGGCGGTGGTGCTTCAGTACTGTTAAGATGGGGGAGTTGTTTCCTGGGGGAAACCATTTAAAGGGGGACTCTGGGCAGAAATCAGTGGTAGGCTCTGCTGCGGCTCTAGCAGATACCCCAGGGTGCTGGGTACTGATGCCCAATGTATCACAAGGTATGGCTTATGGAGTGCAGTAATAGAGGGATGTGGGTGGCGCTGTGGTCTAAACCACAGAGCCTAGGGCTTGCCGATCAGAAGGTTGGCAGTTTGAATCCCCGCAATGGGGTGAGCTCCTGTTGTTCTGTCCCAGCTCCTGCCATCCTAGCAGTTCAAAAGCATGCCAGTGCAAGTAGATAAATAGGTACCGCTGTGGCGGGAAGGTAAACATTGTTTCCATGCGCTCTGGTTTCCGTCACGGTGGTCATTTGCACCAGAAGCGGTTCAGTCATGCTGGCCGCATGACCGAAAAGCTGTCTGTGGACAAACGCCGGCTCCCTCGGCCTGAAAGCGAGATGAGCACTGCAACCCCATAGTCGCCTTTGACTGGACAACTGTCCAGGTGTTCTTTATCTTTTACAGTGGTACCTCGAGTTAAGAACTTAATTCTTTCTGGAGGCCTGTTCTTAACCTGAAACTGTTCTTAACCTGAGGTACCACTTTAGCTAATGGGGCCTCCCGCCGCCGCCACACAATTTCTGTTCTCATCCTGAAGCAAAGTTCTTAACCCGAGGTACTATTTCTGGGTTAGCGGAGTCTGTAACCTGAAGTGTCTGTAACCTGAAGCGTCTGTAACCCAAGGTACCACTGTACCTTGCACTAATAAAACTTTTTCATCTGTTTCTGCCTCTTAAAAGACATGATTTTGCACCTGAATCTGGTTGAAGGACTTGTAAAAACAACAACAAAACCAGGAGGGTGAGAGAGGCGTGTTGGAAAGTAAATCAACTGATATAGATTTAGATATATTAGTAACTTTGTATCAGTGTAACTTTTTTCTATCTATATGTGATTTTTTGTAATATTTTGCTTATGTTGTCTGCTTTTGCTTCAGTTTTCTGTGCACCTCTTAGAGATATTTTTTAATATATTAAGTGCTATAGAAATTAAAGAATCAACCAATCAATTCTTTAACCCGCTCCTCTCCAGGGCTGACAGCATTAGAAACAGATTTTTTTCTATATTTGCCTTAATTTCACATACCTTTTTGCCGGCCAAGTCACATGTAAAATAAGTGAGCAATGGAGTTTCATAAGTAAGCAACTCAGCCCAAGTTCATACGGCTGGTTACACTGGCAGAAGATGGCTGTAAATAATGAGGGGATCTTATTATGCAACAAGGGACTTTCCTTGCTGTTCAATTAAAATTAAAGAGCTTTTTGCCTGTACATATCTTGATAACTAAGTGGGTGGTGACAATGTTTCTGAATGTTGCTCATTTGAAAATCTGGCCCCTGTACCTGAATAAAAACTTCAGAGTTGAATAAACTAAAAGGGAATTTTTGGGGTTAGAGGGGAGGATGGATTGCAATTAGACATTTTGTATGTAGTTTCGTTGTTCTAGTGTACCTGAACAATTGAATGACAATGGAAGGATAGGCACATTCATCTGTTTCTAGAAAAGCACCAAGGCTGTGTTCACATTATACACTGAAAACATAGTCAAAGCACATTTCACTCTTTAAAGATTTCACTGTAGTTTCCTAAGGGTTGCTGGGAATTGTTACCTCATTGCCCAGTATTCTTTGAGGGAAAGAATGTACTTTCAATGTGAGTTAAAGTGTGTACACAAGCTAAGAGTCTCTTAAAGACCAATAATAGATTTATCATAGCATGTGTTTTCATTGACGGAAATTCACTTCATCAGATGTGCCCAAAAGCTTATGCCAAATTTGATCTCTTAGTCTTTATGGTTGAACTTTGCCTGCATGCCAAGGCAGACTCCAGTGGATTGAGTGGATGAGACCAATAGTGGGTCCAATGGTCAAGAATGTGGTTTCTGCACATGCTATAGAGGGAAGTGAGGGGCAGATGGGACTCATCAATGTGGTAAGGCGGCCCATCTAGGAGAAGGAAAACTCTGGTCCTAAACCTCCACAGCCTTACAGGATAACCTTGGGAGAAGAAAAGGCTGAGTAGTAAACTGTACACAAATCCAGAGTGCAATACCTAAGATGGTTGGATGGCGTCTTGTACGCCTCCTTCTGGCAACTCCTGCAGCCAATTTGGTGTCAAACGTATTGATCTGCTTTCCTTTGGTGCCATTTGATTTCACCCCCTCTGTTGATACAGACAGAAGCCAACAGTCTTTAAGGTGCCACAAGACTCTTGGCTGCTTTTAAACCATGGGATGGAACACACTGGGAAGTTTCCATGAACTTGCCTAAGTCCCTGTGTAAAGCCATCCAAACTGATGACTATTACTGCATCTTGTGGTAGCAAATTCCATATTTTCCTTCTGCGCCAGGTGAAGAACTACTTGCTCATATCTGTCCTGAAACTTCCAACATTCATCTTCATTGTGTGGCCTCAGCTTTTAGTATTTTGAGAGAGTAAAACTTCTCTCTCTTCACTTTCCTCCCACCACACATAACTTTATCAACCTCTGTCATGCCCAACCTTACTTGCCTCTCTCCTAAAATTAAATACTAAACATGCCCTCAAATCTTGTAACTTTCCTCCTAGAGGAGATGCTCCAGATCCTTGATTATTTCAGCTTTCCTTTTCAGGACCCTTTCCAGCTTTATGAGGAACTAAGGAGTGGTGACCAGAACTGAACACAGTATTCTGAGTGCAGATGTTGAACCACAGAGTTGTGTAGCAGCATGATGATAGTGGCAGTTTTATTTTACCTCTTTCCAGTTGTGATGTATGGAAGTGAGAGCTGGACCATGAAGAAGACTGATCGCCGAAGAATTGATGCTTTTGAATTATGGTGCTGGAGGAGACTCTTGAGAGTCCCATGGACTGCAAGAAGATCAAACCTATCCATTCTGAAGGAAATCAGCCCTGGGTGCTCACTGGAAGGACAGATCCTGAAGCTTGAGGCTCCAATACTTTGGCCACCTCATGAGAAGAGAAGACTCCCTGGAAAAGACCCTGATGTTGGGAAAGATGGAGGGCACAAGGAGAAGGGGAGAACAGAGGACAAGATGGTTGGACAGTGTTCTCGAAGATACAAACATGAGTTTGACCAAACTGCAGGAGGCAGTGAAAGACAGGAGGGCCTGGCGTGCTCTGGTCCATGGGGTCATGAAGAGTCGGACATGACTAAACGACTAAACAACAACAACAAAAATGATCCCTAACCTGCAATTCACCTTTCTTTTATTTTTATTTTTTTACAGCTGCTATACACTGTGTCAACATCCTGATTGAGCCACCCACCCAAGGTTTCTTTCCTGGCCAGCCATCGCCAGAAGTTAGCATCTTTTGCCCAAATGTGTATGACTTTACACTTGCTTATACTGAATTGCATTGCATAGCTTTCTCCCTTTTCATCCAGTTTGGAGAGATTCTTCCTTACCAGAGCTACTTAAATCCCCTTTTTGTTCTCTCCCTGCTGGACAGTTTGGTGTTGTCAGCAAACCAGACCACCTCACTGTCACCCTAACCCCAGGGGTGTTTGAACAAGTTTAAAGGGACAAATCCCAGTCCTGGTCCTTTGGAGACCCATCTTCTTCCATCCATCCATTGAGAGCATTGTCCATTTATGTCTCCCCCATCCTCCATCTTTATTCACTGTTCTTTTTGGAGTGAGTTGGGAACACAACTTTTTTTCTGCATAGGTGAAGCATTAGTTGTGGAATTCCCTCCTTAGGGAAGTTTCCCTAAAAAACATTTCTATTCGCTCTGCCACTTTAAATAAAACATATTCCCATTTAAAAGGAAGCTAAGTTTGAAACAGGGCAATTGAGTTGTTTATTCTGCTGTCCGCATTGGTTTTGAAGTTGTGATGAGTTTGGAAAGTGTTCTTGCTCCATTATATGTGGGTGTTTTATTGTAAATACTTATTGTGAACCACCCTGAATAATATTTGTTTGGAAGACTAGTGTACAAACGTGTTACAAATAGTTTTAAGTTTAAAAGTAGAGAAGTAAAAAAGGAAAAATTACTTCCCTGGGTGGCAGTCAATGCTAATTACAGTCCTGTTATCTGCGGAGCTCCAAAGCCTGCTTGCTAAGCCGTCGCCATCTTGGGTGGAGTCCCATTCCATGTACTGTATACATCTCTGTAGCACCTGAGGAGAGTTTCTGTCTTGTGCTGCGTGTTACAAATATGTAAATAAAATTAATACTAGGGCAATGACAATGGGTTGAATCCAGAGTAACTAAATTGCACTTTGATCCCATTGAAATCAATTGGACAAATCAGTCTAACAAATTCTCGTTGGTTTCAGTGGGAACTAAGTATTACTAAGTTTGAATCTATCCAGTGCTTTCTTTTTTCCCCTAAAAAAATGTTTAGGGGTACTCTCATTTTCCTACTCATATGGAAATACTGCCACTCAATGAGGCCAAACTTAGATTCACAAAATGTTTAGGGGTATGCGTACACCTGTGTCCCTCCTGAAAAAAAGCACTGAATCTATCTCATTGGTTCCAAGTTTTTGAATTACAAGGTGAAATAAACAAGGAAACTGCACCTCATTATCTGGAGGCTGTTACTGCTGCTACTGATTTGCCTAGTCTTGAGTTAAGAGGTTTTGTTCAAGGATAACGGATCACATAAACAACACCTGAAGCTTAGTTTTCTAATATCTTGTAGTATACCTATTGTGGGCTCTCAGACACAGCGCTCAGGTTATACGTTTGGATTCAGGAGTGAAATAAAAAACACACCAAATTAGCACAATTCATACATAGCTATCTTGTGCCAAACTCATTTCCTTTCTTACTTTTCATTCCACCTCCCCCTTCTGCTCCTGGCTAATTATTTAAAGTAAAAGACATCTATAAGAAGAAATAAAAACTGCCATTAGTCTCCTGTGCTGCACCCCGCCCGGGCCTCACCCATTCATCCATATGTAGCTTCCCCATTCTCTCCCGTAATACTACCAATTACTATGCAGTCAGGACTATTCATATTCATATTCACATCTCACAGTGGACATTTAAGCTACACTCTGAGCAACACTCATACCTTAAACTACACCTATTATACAGCTGTTGTACAATTACTGTAAATGAAGTGCACAATATGGGGCTCGGCTTGTATAATAACTTGTAATCAGTGATAGGGGAAGGGGCTTTGATTCACTTTCCTCGTGCGCACAGATAGTTTCGCTTCCTCGCCCCACCCTGCAAATGGTCTGCTTTCTTTCCTCTTATGGAAATCTGAGAAATTGATTATTGTTAAAGAGATGCATCACCTATTGCTTTTGGGCTTAAACAACCACTGCAGTGACAGAAATTAGTTCTTCTAGCTCTTTGGCCCATGCTTCTAATGAATATTGCCCAGGGTGCAGGTTGTTATAAACCAGTAGTAACTCAGAAGCAACCAAGCTTGTAGAAGCTGATACAGTGGTACCTCGGGTTACATACGCTTCAAGTTATAGACGCTTCAGGTTACATACGCTTCAGGTTACAGACTCCACTAACCCAGAAATAGTACCTCGGGTTAAGAACTTTGCTTCAGGATGAGAACAGAAATCGTGCTCCGGCGGCACGGCGGCAGCAGGAGGCCCCATTAGCTAAAGTGGTGCTTCAGGTTAAAAACAGTTTCAGGTTAAGAACAGACCTCCGGAATGAATTAAGTACTTAACCAGAGGTACCACTGTACTTGCATTGAGTCTGAATCAGTTAATTTTTCAGGATTCTCTGACACAGTTCACTCTAATCCTGGCAATGTTTCTCGTTAAGATTATTCTTCCTTAACAAACAACAACACAGTTTTCAGAACATGATTGGTGGTTGCAATGACAGGCCATTAATCACCACTTCAACCACACGAGTTGGGCTTTAGATCCTAACAGGGGCCCCAGATCCTTTTCTCTTTGATGACAAATGCAAACCATCCTCATCTAGCGCTGCAACGGAGAGGACTGTGCAATCTGTGCACTGTCATACAGCCAAAACATGAACCCTACTCATCAAACATACACAAAAAAATTAGCTTTGAAAATTCTTTTACATGCAACTTTGGATGTTTTGATTTTGGGGGTGATATGTGGTGCATAATGGTTTGTCACATGCATTGTTTATGATTTTGCAGTGACAAAATAAATGGACTCTCCTCGCGCATATCTCACGGGATATCCTTTGTTTCCTATTTGCTTCTGCAACTATGTGGACTGGCTTTTCCCGATCCTTTTCAACTCCCATTAATTTCCTAGGAAATGTTTGTTTCATCATTTGAGCCTACTAACTCCTCCCTCTCCTCCTCCTCACCTGCCAATCACCAGTGCCATGCTAACAGAACATGCCTTATAAAATTAATTGTGCTGCTTTGCGTTGTAGCTCATCAACGCATTTAGAATTAGCCAAAATGAAATAATGGGGGTCAGTTCTGTAAAAAATGAGTTTACTTTCATGCCAGCTGCAGAAAATGAACAAAACTGGCTTGGTGCCAAGAAAGGGAGAGTCTCACATTAGGAAAAGACAGGGAAAGTACTCACACAACACTGAACATCAAAGGAAATATTATATTATACACTGTGTACATTACACACCTATGCCTAAAGAATTTATTATAGTGTAAGTGCCCATGCCTGACTGGCTTCACTTCTGACCCACTCTCTCAATGGAGTAACAATCATCATTTTATTTTATTCTAATTAAATGGTTCTGTGCGAAAGCTTTGCAATGTTGCTTTGTGAGGCACACAAACCATGCTATGAAGAGGAATGCTTGGAGCATGCTGGACAGCCTTTGAAAAGCAAGTCTGATTGCATATCTCGTTTTATGTTAAACTGTTATGCAAATTCATTGAATTAAACGCAACAGGATCAACGTTAAATATCAGTGTTTCTACTTGAAGAGGGCAATTGACCCCCTACACGTTGCCATTCAGTTTTACCACGCTTGCTCAGGGGCGTTCACACACTAAACGGGAACAAAACTTGCTATCAAGAATGGGCTTCACTTCGGTAGGGAAGACAGCCTTACAAAGGGATCCAATCCATTGAGACAAAATTGGAAAGATGCAAACATGCACAGGATGTACCATGTACACTGCAACATACCTGGAACTCTGTATCAGGGCCAAGGTATGTAACACCATTGGCACAATTAGCATTTGTGTAAATGTTTTTTTGTGGGGTTTTTTTAAGTAAGCAGCAGCCATGGAGATGCTGGAAATGGGAAGAAGAGCAGGGTACAGTGGTACCTTGGGTTACAAACACCTCGGGTTACGAACACTTCGGGTTACAGACTCTGCTAACCCGGAAGTACTACCTCGGGTTAAGAACTTTACCTCAGGATGAGAACAGAGCTAAAGTGGTACCTCAGGTTAAGAACAGTTTCAGGTTAAGAACGGACCGGAATGAATTAAGTTTGTAAGCAGAGGTACCACTGTATGACCAATATGTTCATACTTTTGAATGTGCGTCTAAGTGTTATTTTCATTTTTGCCCAGGAAAGCTGACTAAGCGTGAACATTAGGGACATCCAGTGCCTTAAGTTCCTTACAGAACCTTTCTTTCAGACTCAGTGGGAGTTTCTCTCACCACCTTTGCATCATGGTGTGAGTGCCTTTCTCATGACCGGAACCAGAAGTTACCATATTTTTCCATGTATAAGACTATATTTCCCCCCAAATTTTTTAAGTTTAAAATTGGGGGGGGTCGTCTTATAAATGGAATGTTGCCATTAAATATATAAATACATGCCGCTATCCATATTCTTCCCTCCCCCCCGCCTCCCCTCACTATTGGCCTCACGACAAACCCTGGTCTGGTACTCCTCCCCCCCCCAGCAGCTCCCACTCCAGGCATTGTCCCTTCCACCCGGTTCCCTCAGCCACCTCCTGGCTACCCAGACCCCCCCCATTCCCCAAGTGCACTCACATCTGCCTGCACTTGTGGAGTAAATATGGCTGGGTTTATGTGAGAACCAATAAGGTGAAGAATTTGAAAGCAATATCCTTTCATATCAGAAAGAGGTCACTCTTCAACTAATGAGATCAGCTGAGTACTGTGTTAGATATGAACCTTTGAGAGATGCATTCTGCTTCTGCCATGTGTTCATTGAACAGCCTTAAGTCCATGTCATGGCATGTAGGCTTCACACACGAGCCCTGTTCAGACATTCTGTGGAACACATGAATACTTAAACTAGGGGAGAGATTAGGGATCTACATGCAAACCTAGCCCCCAATGTCCCACTGTGCAAAGGTCTGAAATGGACTTCTAAGACAGGGGTCAGCAAACTCTGAAAGGAACCAGGCAGAGGACCTTCTCGGTAGTGGTGCCCGCCCTGTGGAACGCCCTGCTATCAGATGTCAAAGAGATAAACAACTACATGACATTCAGAAGACATCTGAAGACAGCCCTGTTCAGGGAAGTTTTTAATGTGTGACATTTTAGTGTATTTTTGGTCTTTGTTGGAAGCCGCCCAGAGTGGCTGGGTAAACCCAGCCAGATGGGCGGGGTACAAATAATAAATTATTATTAGTATTATTAGTATTAGTATTAGTATTGTTCAGCAGGGGGCCAGTCCACTGCCCCTCAGACCTTGTGGGGGGCCGGACTGTATTTTTTGGGGGGGGTGGATGAACAAATTCCTATGCCCCACAAATAACCCAGAGATGCATTTTTAATAAAGGGACACATTCTACTCATGTAAAAACACACTGATTCCCGGACCGCCGGCGGGCCGGATTTAGAAGGCAATTGGACCGGATCTGGCCCCCGGGCCTTAGTTTGCCTACCCATGTTCTAAGAGATTTCAGATGAAGAAGATTAGGTTCTACCCTGAGATTGGTAACCCTAGTAAGTTAGGATTCCCCAACACGGAGAGGCAACAATGACTTACATGCGTACAGTTGTTAACAGAATCAATAAACCAAAATGGAGGTGGCTGGATCACATGAGCCATGTGTATGGAAACATGCGAGAATGCCCAGTGTCAAATATCTGTCTAGGGAGCACTGTGAGAGATATACTACTCTGTGTGATGCAGTGAAGGGATATAGGAGCCCGAGACTCATTCATACACGTCACTGGATGTGCAACTGATATGGCAGGGTGTAAATTAGCTCTTTGTTCCTAGTCCCAAGAGGCCTTTTAAAATACTCTTGTCCTTGGATGTGTGGGAATGAACCAAAGGGGGTGGAGGGGGAATGAAGATTTATGGCTACTAAAAACAACTAACCCAGGAATGGTAAGCACCATTCAAATGAAGTTAATTGATAGATGAATAATAGATTGTGTGAAGATGTATTAGGGCTTGTATTATTTTGTACTATTTCCATTATATTGGGACTAATTTCCATAGTAATGCTGTTAGCTGAAAAGCTGCCTTTGTCTATCAGGTCTGCGCCGGAGAAACAAATATGAAAATAGCAATATTTTTAACAATATGTTGGGGTTTTGTTTAATAAAACTAATGTTCTCAAACCTGCTTTTATTAAAACACAGTAAATTCCATCAATTTTTTGACATGAAATTTCATTATGTACTGTAAATATTTATCACTTTCCAAAGAAAAGTTTACACATTAGTTGAAGTCCCGCTCATTTGGTCATAAAGCTGGATTGGAAATGAATGCTTCTTTAATTTTGCTTCCTCTATTTAAAGCACACTTTAATATGAAACAGGGAGCCAAAACCCAATTTTATTGCATTAGTAATAAGTAAGACATAAGTGAGGGTTGGGGAGCCTGCGGCCTTCCAAATGCTGCTGAATCACAGTTGCGTGGCGATTCCCGCCCCCTCCCACAGTTGGAATAAATAAAGACACTGGACACCAGAATTTAGGTTAATGGGCGAAAAATGGCCACAACTTTATTGATTACAGGTAAGAGCGGTATTGGCTTTAGGCATTGGCCCTATCAGACTAACCGGCATAGAACCGGGAAGGGTTAAGCACCAACAGGGGGAGCCCCCGAGATGCACATCCCTAGGCGCTCCCCGAGGGGTTACCGCTCAGGAGCGCGCTTTAGACCCTAGCCTCCATAGGTTTCGGACGAGGCGACGCCCCCCGGAGCCCTTTATCGGACTACCCTTCAACATTTGTTGGAGGTGATGGCGCTCCTCCCCCCAACTCATTTGCATAACAATACCCCTGCCAATGCCTAACCACCCAAACCAAAAGTGTTGTGACGTTTTGCTACGAGGTAGGCGAAAAAACCAAGTGGCTTCCAAAATAATCCCAATTAGCCAAGTGGAAAAACTCCTACCAGGCCCCTTGCGGCAACCAGCCAAAGCCCATAGCAAAGTCCAAATGCAACCTAGAGGGTGGGTGGGTGGGAAACCGCAGCTGGCTGTAAGAAAAGAAAGGGGCGAGCATGGGCTGCCCCAACTTTAAATGAACCCAATTAATCCCGCCCCCGCCGGCAGCCGATTGGCTGGCGCGGTGAATGATGAATAATACTGAATCCCGGGATTCCCCAAGTCACGCGGGGCTGCAGCCAGCCCCGCTAGGATGTAGGTGGGGCATGAGCCCGCACCCCCCCTCCTTATGTCGGGAGTGGCTTTGCTATTATCCCCGGCCAGCATGGCCAATAGTCAAGGGTGGTGGGAGTTTTGGTCCAACAATGTATGCAGCACCATGTTCATCCCTGGATTACGTGAATGAGCTAAAATAAAGACGTACACAATGTCCACCATTCAATCACTGCGTCTCCAGGTAATGAGCCCAATTTCCAGGTAATGAACCCAACAGCAGGCTCCATCTGCACTATACATTAAAAGCAATATACTACCACTTTAAATAGTCGTGGCATCTCCCAAACAATCCTGGGAACAACAGTTTGTTCAAGGTGCCGAGAGTTGCTAGGAGACCCCTATTCCCCTAGGAGAGCCAGAATTCCTTTAGTTCCCTGGGAAGAGAGATTCATTGCTAAACCACTCTGGGAATTGTAGCACTCAGTTTGGGGGATGAGCAGAGTCATTCACCTATCAATCACCTAACATCATACGATATCAGCTGATTCAAAGTGGCAGCAAGGAAAGACTCACCTTAGATCAGGCTTCCTCAACCTCGGCCCTCCAGATGTTTTTGAGACTACATTTCCCACCATCCCTGACCACTGGTCCTGATAGCTAGGGATCATGGGAGTTGTAGGCTAAAAACATCTGGAGGGCCAAGGTTGAGGAAGTCTGCCTTAGATAAACATTAAGAAGTTCACAACCCTACAGCTAGACCAGCGATAGCCTAAGACTTTATTCTGTCCAAGGTGAAGGACAATATACTACCTCCCTCCCATTTCACATACAGAAGCTCACTGGACTGGCAACTGAATCTTACCTCCAACTCTGGCAAGAATTTTGCTTGCATTTTAATGAGAAATTATGAGAAATTACTAAATACAGAACTGAAACACAGTTGTCCTTCCAAATTTGCAGTTTCCCGGTTTTGCAATAGTTTTCTGGCAATGCGTACAAAAATGCATATATAAGGGTAAAGTGTGTATTGAAGTGCATACATTAGTGAAAATATGTGTGATAGTGGGTCAGACTGGTTTTCAGAAATATGTTTATTAGGCAAAATTGCTTACAAAATGAGTACACTAAGAGAAAATTGCACTAAAATGCAGATGAATTTTCATGAGGATTTTAAAAAAGCCAACAACCCACAAATTTCTGTGGAAATGGGAACAGCTGACTTTTGGATTGGAGAAACAAGAAACTGAACAAATCTGAAATTGACAGATTAATTCATTTCTAGCCAAGAAGGCATTCTTCAGTCTGAACACTTTTGGAGCTAGAGAATGAGGCTCATGAAGAGTTTGGATTTTGATATCCCACTTTATTACTACCCTAAGGAGTCTCAAAGTGGCTAACAATCTCCTTTTCCCTTCCTCCCCCACAACAAACACTCTGTGAGGTGAGTGAGGCTGAGAGACTTCAGAGAAGTGTGACTAGCCCAAGGTCACCCAGCAACTGCATGTGGAAGAGCGGGGAATCAAACCTGGTTCACCAGATTACGAGTCTACCACTCTTAACCACTACACCACACTGGCTGGAGAGGTATTAATAAAAAAGGAGATAGTTTGAGCCATCCATTGTAGCGTTGACATAATCAAATGAGTTTGCACATAGCAGACTAGGAAATAGCGGGGTATGTGAGACATACCCTGGCAGGGCAGATCTGATAGATCACAGGATGGAATGGGATGGGAGGGAGAATCAACAGCTCAAGTGCTGGGTGGCTATTACAGACTGCTCTACTATGGTCACTGGCTGCTGCCCAGGACTGACCTGCTGGGAGCCTGAAGGGCCCTGCCCTGCCTCTCTCCATCTGGCTTGGGACGAGGCCTGACTGGCTCCATAAAGGAGTGTTGCTGCTGCTGCTCGATAGAGAGGGCTCCTTTTTAAAACTGTTTTTTTAATGTCATTTTAAATTGTTGTTGATACTAATGTTATATTTTTAGTTTTAGATGTTATTATTTATGTGGAAATTGTTTTCCATTTGGTTGTGTAGCTTTTGATGTGTTTTATTTATTGTTTATGACTTTTGTTATGTTGGTAATTATGTAAATCTTGTCATGTCGTAAGCCGCTTTGAGCATTGTTCTAACTATGGAAAGGTGGCATACAAATAAAATGATGATGATGATGATGATGATGATGATGACTGGCTAGAGCCCTTCTGAATTTTCCATTTCCAGGGCAACACAGAAGCATTCCTCAGACTAATGGTCAATGGTACATGTTTAAAAGCCAGACAGGTGATGCCTCTTCTCTCAAAGCCATTTCCAGCAGCTCTTTTGCTGCTTGTCGTTTCCCCTCCACTTTGAATATCTGAAAACATATCCTGTTGCAAATTCTTGTCGCACACTGTGAGTTACTTACAGATGCCCAGGCAAACCTAAATCAAATCCTCAGAGAGATTCTTCTTTCTCTAAACTGTGCTCATTTGAGAAACACAGATGGCAAGCTGCCATCTTCCTCCTCCTCTTCTAAACAGACCCCTGCAGGGTACAGCAGCCTCATTAGAAACAGTGGTTACAGATTTCAAAATGGCCGTCAGACAGCATCCCAAATGTTGCTGCTCAGGCAGCCAGATTCCTTTAACCAGTTTTGTGCCCTGTTGTTTTTTTACAGACAACCAGGGAAGGTTTTACGGTAAATGAGCAACAGAATCAAAATGTAACAGTAACCAGGTGAAGCAACCAACCATCTCTTTTAGGTTAAAGCAAATGACTTGTCAAAGAGCTGAAGAAATATAAATTTAATGCCCAAAGAATAACATAGAAACAAACATTACTGACTTTTCATTTAATATAAACCACCCTGGAATCTTTTCAAATGCTATTTCCTGAAGGGCAGCATGAAAAATACAAAAATAAAAGCAGTAAAACCCTATAAAGAGGGTTGCAACTGCTATTGGAATACGGATAAATTGTGATGGTTTGGAGGATATGTTAAACCATAGCTTAGCATTATTTTATTATTCATTTATTGATAACATGTATTGCCCATGCTTCATTTCATAAACCCCAGAGCAGGCTTACATGCACCAGTGTTACATGCACAAGCCTACTCTCACCTCCCCTGGCACAGCCACAAAGATTAGAACAAGGGTTGATAACCTCAGACCCAGGGGTTAAATGTGGCTCTGCAGACCTTTCTATATGGCCCTTGGAATTCTAGCCAAACCACATACCCCCTGAGCCACACCTCACACAAGCTGCATTTTGCACTTTCCTTGAATGGTTTTGCCTGACTGGAATTTGTCCTTGATAATATTGCTTCTTGCTTGCCTGAATGGAGGAAATACAGAGGGGTGTATGAGAGTGTAACAAACCAGTGTACTGTACAACATTTGTTGGTCTGCCCACTTTTACCCTTGAGTTGAAAGTGATCCCCTCCCTGGATTAGAATCATCTGCTTCCATTTTCAACTCACCCCACCTTGTTGTTTTCTCCGAGACAGAAAGTGCAATTAAGTTTTAAGGGTTGTATAATTTGAAGAAACTGAATCTCTCCCTGCACACCCCATGTTTTAAATAGTAACTACATACCCTCCAACATTTTTCCAATGAAAATAGGTACGTCCCATTCCATAGTGATAACTTTACTATTTATACTCCACACATCTTACTGCTTTGCCCCAGCCACTCTGGGCAGCTTCCAACATATATAAAAACATAATAAAACATCAAACATTAAAAAAAAAAATTCCCCATACAAGATTGCCTTCAGACAGCTCAGGAGTCACATAACTCCATACCTTCCAACATTTCTCCAATGAAATTAGGGACATCCTAAGGAAAAGTGGGACATTCCAGGATCAAATCAGAAACCGGGACAGCTTCTCTAAATCAGTGATGTCCCTGGAAAATAGTGGCACTTGGAGAGTCTGTAACTATGTTCCTGAACAAACCAGGATCTGAAACCATGCTTTGATCTTGACTTGTTTGGTCAAACCATAGTTCAAACTATTGTTATAGATTTTGGGGGGATCCCCCCCCCAAACCCTTGAAATTAATAAACGGTAGGATTTTGATTAATTGGAATATGGATGAAAATACAAGCTGCAGAGTTGGGCCAGACAGGGAATCCCTAAGCTGGCTGATGCAAACTTGTAAAGAGCAAATCTATTAACACTGCAAAAGGTACTGATGGGCAACCTCAGAGGAATCAGGGAGATGTAATGTGTGTTTTTGGTGACAGGAAAAGGGAGTCTTTGAGCAAGGTGTTTGTGGGGAAAGGAGGAGGAAAGACTGGGATCCATCTTGGCTGGCTGGCTGAATGCTGGCTGCATTACTGTGGAGGATGAGCCCCTCTTGAAATAACCATGCTGTAAGATCTGGACTCCTTCCATGTAGACTGCAGGTGTAAATAGGTGAATAAACCATTTCTTAAAGCCAGTGCTTTTTTTCTTAAAAAAAAAAAGTCTAGGAGTACTCTCATTTTGACTCAAGAAAACCACCATTTTATAGTTCAAACCGGGAGAAATAAAGACAGTAAATGGACAAAAGTACAAAGAACATGCTTCCGTCTGAGACTCAGGACACACCAGAGAAGGAAAGAAGCCACCATCGGAGGTGGTAACAATGAAACTGACCAATCACCATCCTAGATTCCAACTCCTACTTCACACATTAAATGCTCGCTTCTGTCTGAGACTCAGGAAACACCATGGCAGGAAATGAGGCCGCCATCGGGGGTAGCAACGGAACTGATGGTTCACTGTGCTAGAGAAGAAACTAGAAAATTTAACATTTTTGGTTTCTTCCCCCATTAGATTCACAAAATGTTTAAGGGTATGTGTACCCCTGCGTACTCCCAGAAAAAAGCACTGCTTAAAGCTACTGCAGTCTCCACAGTGTCTTAATTCTCCAAAGAAACACAGACCCTGGGAGAGTGCCTGGAATCCTCAGGAGCCTTGCAGGAAGATGAGAAGGCACCCGACTGTTGTGATGCTATCTAGAATTTGCCCTGGTTTGGACGAAATGACAAACTGCAGTTAGTTGAAGATGGAAGCGGATGCTTCACACCAGACGAGGGGAGAGGAGAGGAGGGAGAGATGCAAAACCCCAAAGCTGTTCATACAACAGTGTTATGTCCAAATGTAACCATTATTTCACGAGGCTAATAACATGTCATGGCGCTGCACTGACAAGGAAACTGAAACCACACCAACATCATTGGAGCTTCCTGGAGCTTAACCTTGGACATCATTTTCTCAGCCTGAATTTTTTGCAAAGGAAAATTTGTTGAAACCTGGTGCATCCTTCCTGTGCAAGTTCTGATAATGATGAAGATAAAGTGATGACAATGGCTAATGTGTGTGTGTGTGTGTGTGTGTGTGTGTGTGTGATTTTTTTTTTTTAATTCACATATACACTCCAAAACATAATACATTTTTCTTTGGGGGTTTCTTTCCCAACTTCCCCTCCCATTTTCCACTGTGTTTTCAATTTATCCCCCTTGCTGCACCCTTTCTGAACCATGGCTAATATATTGGCTCCCTAATATTGTGAAGTGGATGGTTTTGCTGTTGGTGGCAGGGGGGTAGGAGAACCCAGAAACTAGCTAAGAAGAAGTGTGACAACTATTTCTAATTGCCATATGGAGCTACAGTTTCGAAGAGATATATTTATATGAATTTGGAAGGACAGAAGAGATTTATATTATTAACCCAAAAGCCAGCATTTTGCTAATTAAATTGTTGCACATCTTGTGTCACTTCCTACGTAGGTCACTGTGGAAGAGGGGGAAGTCTTGGGCGGCCTTCAGTTTAAAACCCAGGAGAGCATCTCACAAACACATGGCATCTTTACGGCATGGAGAGTTTCCTTAAGCAGTTCTCAGATGAAATTGCGGGTGAAAACTGAGATATGGTGGCATGATACAATTAGCAGATTTATTAATTACGGGGCACTTGGCCTAAGGATATGAAGAGCTAGCAAACTTCACATTAGCACTGACTTCTAGGACCCTACACCCATTCAAGCCAAAAGATTAAGCTCATCACAGCTAACCTTTAAAAACAGCAGATGAATTTTTAAAAGCGATTTAAAAAAAAAAAAGATATTAAAACAATACGTTATGACTAGGATCTCCACTTTCACAACTATGAATTGAACACAAGTGGGTTCTGCAGTGAAGTTTAAGAAGAAGTTTAAGAAGGTTAAGCCCTCGGAGCCTGCAACATGGTCTTTGTTGTACTACTCAGGGGTCAGGAGTGAGACTTTCAGGAGTGGGGAAGGGGCTAGTGCACATATTTTCTCAACCAAGACCTCCTCCTGCAGTGCCATATAATACTGGAGGGCAGCCATTCCTCCCCTTCCCACATGCAACTATTTTGGATAGAGTCATCTTAGGTCACTGTCAGCCTGAAGAAGGTTACTAAGAATATGGGGGCTGACTTAGTGTTTTTAAAAATGGCGTACTGTAACACCCCCTTCCCCAGCGCAATGACCTGCTTTGGACCCCGCTCACTAGGGGTGGAGGGATCTATCAATTTCAGTTCTCTCAATTTCTCATTTTTGCAACCTTAAATTCATTACCCACATTTCGGCAGCCATCTGCGAGTTTTCTTATTTTAAAGAAGTCCTCACGAAATTGCTACAGTGTGAGTATCAATATGCAGTTTTGACTAATGTACACATTTCTGCGAACAATTGCTCCTAATAAACCACTTCGAGGTTTCTTCCCCCTACAACCAAGCGGTATATAAATTTTATGAAATAAATAATGTGTTTTGTATGTTATTTTCTCTACTCTCCCCCAATATATTCATTTTCTGTAAACATTCCTTGGTTTGAAGGCTGCACACCAAAG